>NC_134853.1:63872977-64202352 GCF_049852395.1 Peromyscus maniculatus bairdii | reverse complement strand
AATAAAATCTACCAGCTTACTTTAGCCTAAGAGCACCACAATCAGTGGGAAATCCAAAGTTTGGCTGGGAACCAGTATAGGCCTATAACTAAAATAAGATTGAGATCTGAGGTGGTTCAACCTGAATAGAAGCTTGGAAGTCAGAGAGTTTAGCTTAATTATGTAGATAATGATGTCTTATGAGTTATGAAAGGGAACACAAAGGCAACTGTTTTTCTAGTTCCAACTCTGTCATAGATCTTTGATACTGGCGATAGATAAGTGCATAGAATGTATGCTACAGTAAAAGTGTGAAATCTAATGGGAAGCTCCATAGTTTCAGTTTCAAGTGGCCACCCCAGCTGTATAGTATGAAAGTTCATTGAATCGTATATTCTTCGGGATTGGTTAATTTGGTATGTGATTTTTTTTTTCATTTGAAACTTTTTATTATAAGATTTTTAGAAATATCCCACTCTCACATAGCATTAAGGCTACAAGGGGTTTCAAACATTCAGTCAAATATGAAAATTTTAATGAAAACTGAAACATTAAATCAAAAATTAAACAGTGATTCTAAAATATGTTATGAGGGTTTCCTTTTTTAGCTCTGTTTTGTTTTGCTTTGAGGAGAAGGAAGTATGAGAACAGATTTTCTTTAGTATGTCAGTTTGTAACAAGGAAACAAAAGCCATCTACTACATAGCAAAAAGCCTTTTACTTCTTTATCTACTTCATGTGGATACAGCAAAACCATACATCAAGGATTGTAAAACTTTTATGTAGCTGGGGTTATCTCCTGGTCCTGCCTGGCCCACGGTCAGGACAAATCTCTTTCACTCACCAATCCCGCAGCTGTTTGGACTCAAATAAACACACAGATGCTTATATTATTTATAAACTGTATGGCCGTGTTGCTCAGGCTTCTTGCTATCTAGTTTCTTATATCTTAAATTAACCCAATTCTATAAATCTATACCTTGCCACGTGGCTCCTGGTTTACCGATACTTTATATCCTGCTCCTCATGGCAGCCGCTGGCAGCATCTCCTGACTCAGCCTTCCACTTCCCAGAATTCTTCTCTCTCTTTGTCCTGCCTATACTATACTTCCTGCCTGGCTACTGGCCAATCAGCATTTTATTTATCAACCAATTCAGAGCAACACACATTTACAGCTACAGAAAGGTATCCCCAGCACTTTTATGTCGGCTACTGTGCCTGTTGCCTAGATATTGCCTCTGTTCTAGTTGAAACAGAGGACAAGACACAGACAACCTTAAAGCTTCAAACACTAGTGTATTCACATTTGGTGTATTAAGATGTGTAGGCATGTTTCATTTTATTTACAGTTACTAAGAAAGAAACCTAGGATTGGATAAGATGAGAAAAAAAGATATATGTTTCTCTTCAAGTAGTAAAATAAAATATATACTAGGTACATAGTAAATGGGTTGTTTTATGATACATGAAGTATATACATGCAAATGTTTCTGTACTGTCTCTATCTGCAATCATTTTGAAATTGTATAGGTACTTAAAGTTCATGAGAATAGTCTATCATTCCTACTTGTTTACCCTAGATGAAAGAATGGGCATCTCAGACCAAATTTTTAAGATTCATGTACCTTATATTCAGCCAAAAAAATTATCTTTGTCATTGGAAATGAAGATTTACAAGCCTGGATTAATCGAGTATAATAATCAATAAAAATGGGGCATAAATACAAACTAGGAATAATTCTGGATGTGAGAAATACCACATTCCTAAGAAACAGGTAATGATATTCTAGTGTTAACCTCCATGATCAATTTTGAGGAAAGATATTTTTAATATATCTCTCTACTTTTTTTATTGCTGGTGAATATGCTGAGGAGCACAAACTCTCATCCTAAGTAACTAACTCACAGGGTTATTTTGAAGATTAAATTTATTGATGCACAGGAAAGATCCTTGTAAATCATGGTGTCCTATACACTATTTTACTGTTATGAAGAAACACTGGCTGAGGTGTTATTCATAGGCTGTATGTCAGGGTTCTCAGTTTAAATATTACTCATCAACTATGGATGGAGCCACTTTAATGCTACAACATAATGGCTAATTACATAAGTTTATTCAACCATGAAATTACTTTGTTGATACATAAAGAAGCAGATTTGCTGTGCGTGTACTTGCAAATGAATACATCTTTGTAAATAGTTGCCTTCTTAGGATATTTTGCTTTATTTCTTTATTCTTGTTTAATAAAATAGTATTTGCAGATATTACTTTCTTATCATTTGTAAATACAATATGATTCATCTAATTTCACACCCATGGTGTTAGATGGTAATGATGAAACACAACATAAAAAATGCAGGGAATAGATAAGGGATGTAAGTGTTGTTTGTGTAGATTGTGTGGCTGTTTTATTTATTTTATATCCCCAATACAAAACCATTAATATAAAAGGAGAAACTTTAGTGCGGTGCTTCTTTTAACCTAATATATTCTTTTGCATTTTTTTCTTTCGTTCACTTTATTAATTTCTTCTTTGCCTCAGTTGAATGACCTTTTTGTGTCAGAAATACTAAATGTTTAATTACACATAATGTTTAAGTACTTTATATAGTGTGCAGGTGATCTAACACAAATTGATTTCATCAGTGTTCCTTTAAGTAAGGGAAGTAACAGGGCATATCTTTAAGCCAGCACTAGGGAGGCAAAGGCAGATGGATCTCCATGAGTTCAAGTCTGTCCTGGTCTACATCACCAGTTACAGACCAGCCAAAGATACACAATATCCTTACGGATGAATAAACAAAATACAAAACAAAGAAAGGTCACCTCTAAGTGAGTCCTTTAATTCTGTTTGTCCTTTTGTCCTTGCTTTCCACTGAAACTCTGGTCACTGATGTTACATTTTCCATTAGAATATGTAAAGTGCTATATCCACCTTTGGGAATCATGAGATGGGGTAACAGAGCTACAGAAGTAAGAGTCGCTCTATATTAAATTTGTGGTACATACTTGCTGGAGCTTGTACAGATGCCTAATCCTCTATGAATTGGAATTCTTTTCCATGTATCTTTCCTTGACTTCTAGTAAGACAAGAGAGGAAGTCTTAGGAAAGAAGGATACATTTTCCATTTCATTACAAAGAGTCAGTGACACTTGCACACCATTCAGTGAGTCACTGATAACGAGTGTGAAAACACTCAATTATCTGGATAAAATAGCAGAAAATGAACATAGAATACCGGAATAAAGGACTGAGATACTCAAAAGAGTTTTGGTAAGGAAACTGGCAAAAACATCAGCACAATTTGTCCACTGTTGAAGAAAAAGCTCCATCTCTTCTTACTTTAAAGAAAGCTAGTGCGAGCCAGGCCAGTAGTGGCACACACCATTAATCTCAGCACTCAGGAGTCGGAGGCAGGAGGATCTCTGTTGAGTTCGAGATTAACATGGTCTCTAGTGTGACTTACAGGACAGCCAGAGCTGCATAGTGAGTTCCTGTCTCCAAAGAAAGAGAGGGGAGGAGGGAGGGAGAGAGAGAAGAGAAAGGGAGAGGGAGAGAGAGAGAGAGAGAGAGAGAGAGAGAGAGAGAGAGAGAGAGAGAGAGAGAGATCAAGCAAGCTAGAGACAGATTCTGTCCAAATACTCATTATTCATGGAACTGGACAAAAAGCCTAGTGAATCAATGAGAGTTCATTCATGAGTGCTTTCAAGATTATTTAAACATTGATAACCAGGACTATTTGGGAGAAATATTGCAAAGTTTAGGGTAATCCTACATAGAAATAGTTAAAATATAATGAGTTTTAAAGAAGTCAGTTATCCTTCTGAAATTAGACAAATAGGCTGTCAATTTCATGAGGATTTGCAGAGACAGAAACACACAAGTAACCACCATACAATGAATTTGATATTTTTCTATGACCAAGGGAGAATATACTTAAAATAATACCTAAATAAAGCAATCTTATGTTTCATTTTTATAAGAACAAAATTTAAAATGAAACACAATGTCTCAATTATTATTTTTACATAAAATACCTTATATAGTACTACAAATTATGAAAGAATATCAATGAAAGAGGAAGAGGCAATATTTCTAAGCATGGACATCATACAGAAATCATAATGGAAAGTAAAATTTTTATGAGTGTCAGCAATATAAAATGAAAACAGAGATAAAGACTTAGTATTTGAAAAATATATATCAAGCTCATAGAATTAACTTTACAAGTTAATGGTAAGATGAGAAAATTAGAAAGCAATGGGCCACTAAGAATGAACAAATTGTGAAAACACATTTGCCCAAAGCATGACTAAAACACACCCAAACTTGAGGGAATTTGAAAAAATGTCAAATCAATGAAATAGACACTTTATAACCTTACACCATAGGAAATGATTACATGCCGATAAACACAAGAAAAATTCTTCAAATATATTTTTTTTAATGTTTCTAGAAAACAACTTGGAAATTAAAACTACTGTATATTGCTATAGCCACTGATACAATATTTACACTTACAAGAATTTCTTCTGAGCAAACAACTTAAGGGCTTAAGGAAAACTACCAGAATTATATTACATTTTTATAACATGATCTCATTTGAGCACATAAACAATAGGATAAACACAT
The DNA here is from genome assembly GCF_049852395.1 of Peromyscus maniculatus bairdii. NCBI lineage: Eukaryota > Metazoa > Chordata > Mammalia > Rodentia > Cricetidae > Peromyscus > Peromyscus maniculatus. The sequence continues at coordinate 64,197,738 of NC_134853.1, read as the reverse complement.
GAGATTACAAACAAATATGTCTGAAAATCAAGCTCCTTTTAGTGCAGTTTTCCCCATCTAATTTACATAATTGCTTATTAAATAAAAAAAGAGTTAAGCGAGACAAGCTGCCCTGGAGTGGAGGTTGTGCCTGACCCCTGTGTGGAGCTGTGCATGTGGAGCAGAGCTGAACTGGTTGTAGGAGAACAGAATATAGACTTAACTGAAATTCCTGCGATTCGGACCCCACAGGTAGCTGTGCTTGCCTGTTCTGTGACTCCTGTTTTGTTGGCATTGCTGGGGCCAGTACCAATCATCCAGTGGGGACAACAGGGTAACAACAGAGGTGAACAAAGTAGCAACAGCAAGAAAGCAGACCTTAAAGTATCCAGGTCATGGCCAGTCCAAACCAGAAACACTGGGGCTTGTTAAGTATTAGACATTAGATTCACTTGAGTTGAATTGAGTTGCCAGTTGTTAGTTGTGTAGCCTTTAAAAATCAGATTCCTTAATTTTAAGAATACAAGTGTAATACCATTCTAATTGTCATGCCTCGAATGTTTCCAGTAAGACAGAAAAAATACAGTGTACACCATACATCAAGAATAATACTCGACACATTATCAGAAAACTGTTTAATTTTTTTTGCTTCTTTAAAATATAGTACAACTGATTTTGTTTTTACTTCAACAGTATTCTTCACTGAAAAAAGGTCATATGGATTTCACTTAGATCAGATGTGATAATTAAAATATCTGTATTGACTGTCTACAAGCACAATTCCATCTTTTTTTTTCCAGACAGGGTTTCAGGAAGCTCAGAATGGCCCTGAACTCGTTTTATGGTTGAGGATAACTTTGAACTTCTGATCTTCTTGTCTCAACTACACACATCATCCACCACCACACTGGGCTCCCAACCCTTTTTCATATTATGATTTTGAATGCTTACATTTTTATAAGTTACTGGCCATATTCTCTATAGAAGAGGTTGTGGATAGTAGATGTCACTCTCATAACACCTAACATACGTCTGGAACAGGAGCAAACTGGTAAAAAAAAAAAGGTAACTGGATGGACAATATGATTTCTTGTTTGCTGTTATCTTCTTAATGAATATAAACATATGCAACAGTCACTCCTTAAAGGAAAAAGGATATAGGCAGTCAGTTGGTCTAAAGCTAATGCTTTACTTTGTAAATAAAAGAGCACAAAACCTGGAAAACATTACAAAAAAATTCTCAGGGAATTATAGGAACTATGCCTAGTGTGGACTATGATCCAGGTAGATGAAAATTAGGTGTGATGCTCACATGCATTAATTCATTATGTGTCCTATAGGCACAGGTCACATCCCTAGTTACATTATCATGTCTAATGTGGGAATAAATTCACTACATCTGCTTGTTATGTGAGAAGATGGGACAGTTCTATATATGGTGAAACTAATACCCTGAAGAGACAAAAGATGGATTCTGAGGATATGGAGGGAAATCACATCAGCCGGAAAACTGGAGATTAAGGAAATTGAGTTTAAAATAAGGGAAATATTTCAGAGACATTACTCATTTCCAACACAAGGAAGTAGTTTCTTTGCCACATAAGGTGGCATACTCATTTACTGGGGTTAGTATATTTAAATAATCATAATCTTTCAGGTGGGAGGAGTATTTGACAGACTTTTGAAATTGAAATCTTTCCAATAGACACAAAGGAGGTTAGGTCATTGCCATTATGGCCCTCAAATATTTACTGAATTTATACACATATTAATATATATCTTTTGCCAAAAGACTCAATTTGTCTACTTTGTCCCCTCCAACCACTGACGCAGAAGCCAAACATACGCAGGTGAAACCTGATGCCATTTCCTTTCAAGAAGACTTTCATTTTCCCTCTGCCCTTCAAATTGGCATTTGTTGCTGTGGAGACAGCTGCAGAAATCTACCAGGTCATTTTGACATGTGCACATATCTGGAATTTCCCAGACTCAACCACTGAATTTCCCAACCAATACAGTGCAAAAGCTGATGGAGGAAACATACTTCTTTTCATTTTCTTGGGTTAATAGTCTTGGGCCTTTTCTGTAGTTCCTGTGAGTGTCCTGAACTTAATAACACACTGACAGAACTTTCTTCTCATTTATTCTTTCTATCTCTCACTGGTTTTTGTTCAAGGGATCCAAATAACAAATCTTCATGCAAACACCTTCCTCAGTCTTGACTTCTGAAGAAGCTAGGCAGGGGCCATAGTTGAAGTTTTCCTGTCTACACCTGGTTCCTGCAGCTGCTCAGACCCAAGTAAACACACAGAGACTTATATTACTTATAAACTGTATGGCCGTGGCAGGCTTCTTGCTATTTAGTTCTTATATCTTAAATTAACTCATTTCTATCAATCTATGAGTTGCTATGTGTCTTGTGGCTTACCAATACTTTACATCTTGCTTCTCTTGGAGGCAGCAGCTGGCAGCATCTCCTGACCCAGCCTTCCCTTCCCAGAATTCTCCTCTCTCTTTATCGTGCCTAAACTATACTTCCTGCCTGATCACTGGTCAATCAAAATTTTATTTATCAACCAATCAGAGCAACAAATTCACAGAATACAGAGCAACATCCCCCATCAGGGCCGAGGGACAGGCGCTTAAGATAGGATCTGGATCTGGGGATGACTAAGAGTCTTTGGTGATGGTTTATATTTCTGTGCAGGTGAAATGCACAGCTGTGGTGTCTGTTTACATTTTCATATTGTTTCAGTTTTTGGTTTTATTGAGGCAAAACACATTCACTTGTTTAACATGTGCATTCAATGAGTTTGTATGTGTATTCACACATATGCATACATCCGTGTGACCACAGTCACAATTGTAGTATAAAATGTATCCTTTACTTTTTAAATTGTTTCTCTATACACTTATGCTCCCTTTTCCTAACAAAATCTTTTATGAGATCCATCAATATATTTTTAAGTTGGTGATATTAATTTAAGGACCATGGAGCTAGGTGGCTCTTGTTAGTAGCCTTGAAAATGACAACAAAAAGAGAATGACAAATTTCTGTTAGCTCATGGCCATGATGGTGGTATTCAAAGCACCATTCTTGTCTAAGTCAAAGTGTGTGTGTGTGTGTGTGTGTGTGTGTGTGTGTGTGTGTGTGTGTGCTTTTATTTTGTTGTTATTTGTGGTGATATTGGTGTGATGTAGGGGTGTGTATGTGTGTTTGTGTGTGTGTGTGTGTGTGTGAGAGAGAGAGAGAGAGAGAGAGAGAGAGAGAGAGAGAGAGAGAGAGAGAGAAAGAGAGAGAGAGAGAGAAAGAGAGAGATTGTGTGTATGTGCTTCCCTTTTTGATTTGTTGGTCTGGGATTATTTATTTCACATGGCTGGATTTGTAGATATATTGTTGCTTAAATTTGGTTTTATCCTGATATATCTTATTTTCTACACCTATTGTGATTGAAAGTTTTGTTGAGTATAGTAGTCTGGACTGGTATGTCTTTAGAATCTATAGACTTTTCTGTCCAGGTCCTTTGACTTTGAGAGTCTCTATTGAGAAGTCAGATGTAATTGTAGTAGGTCTGCCTTGATATGTTATTTAGTATTTTTCCCTTGCAACTTTTAATATTCTTTCTTTGTTCTGCAAATTTAGTATCTTAATTATTATGTGCTGAGGGACTTTTCTATTTGGAGTACTGTATGCTTCTTGTGTCTTGATTGCCATCTCCTTCTTTTAGGTTATGGAAATTTCCTTCTAGGATTTTGTTGAAAATATTTTCTGTGCCTTTGATTTGGGCTTTTTTCTCCTTCCTCTGTTATTATTCTTACATTTGAGCTTTTCATATTGTCCCAGATTTCCTGGATGTTTTGTGCAATGATTTTATTTATTTATCTTAAGTTAGCATTTTATTTAACTGATGTATATATTTCTTTTTTGTGTCTTCAATTCCTGAGATTCTTTTCTATTTCTGATATTCTGTTGGTGAATCTTGCTTCTTAAGTTCTTGTTTTAGTGCCTAAAATTTTAATTTCCAGATTTCCCTCAGTTTGGATTCTATTTCCACTCTCAGATTTTGAACAGTTTTATTAATTTCTCACCACAGTGTTTTCATAGATTTCTTTAAGAGATATATTCATGTCCTTTTAAAGGACCTCTATCATGTTCATAGAGGCTGTTTTAAGGTATTTTTCTTATGTTTCAACTGTATTGGAATACACAGGGCCTGCTTTGGCAGGATTGCTGGGCTCTAGTGGATATACATTGTCCTAGATGTTATTGATTATGTTTTTACACTGGCATCTAGGCATTTGGGATTTGGAACATTGTAATTCTAGGTGCTGATATCTGGTCTTATCTTTGTTGAGTGGGTGCTTTGTTCCTTAGCTTTTTTTCTTTTCTGGTTTTTAGGAGAGTATGGCAGCTGTATGTTGCCTGGTAGGAAATTCTACTGCAGAGCTGGGCATAAGATGTGGGGTTGAATCTGGAGGAGCAGAAGCAGAGGTGAAAAATCTGCAGTCAGCCCACTGCAAGAGTGTCCTGTGAGTTTGCAGGGAATGCCTATTGTATTTGGGGCTTGGGATAAAATAATGAATGTGGGAAGGGAGATTAGGAGGGGACAGTATGTGTAGTCCAGTGTGGATACCAGGGGAGGCTGCAGCAGGTGTTCTGCTGCAGAGCCAGAGAGCGCGTTGATCTGGAGGAACAGGAGAGGTGGAACTCTGCATTCAGCTTCTCTGCTTTCCTGATAGGGATGCTGTTACATTTATCTTCACGAATTTGGCTCAGAGTAGACAAAATGAATGCTTGCAATCTTTTCATTGATTTATAGTTTGGTTTGAAAACATGGAAGCCAGCTTGGAGAACTATCATTTCTTGTGTAAAGTATCAATTCCAAGGAAAATATTATAATTTGTGTTCCCTTCTGAACACATTATAATTTCATTCTACTTAATATATGCACTATTGAGGCCCATACCTCAACAAAGCAGCAACTTTTCTTTTTTCACACAAACTCCATATTCATAATATTATATTGTCTTATGTTAGTACTGGTATTTTTTTGTATTGGGTCCACTTACCCAACTATATCTATGCCTTCTGATATTCAAAATTCAACAAGTATCTTAGGTACTGCCATGATTTTTAGATCACTGGAATTTTTCTACTCTTTTCATACCCATCTCCACAGTGTAAATCATTATAATACATTAACCTCCCAAATTATAATCATCTGTAAATTATCCAAAATCAATTGTTAATTTTATTTGCTTTTGCTCATCAGTGCCTAGTTATAAAACACATATCTTTTGAAGTGAAGGCATGAAAGGCTTATTCAATATATTTAGTGACTCAGAAAATACTGTGCTAGTCAGAGAACAGAGTGCTTTGCACATCACCAGTAATTAAGTCATATGACTCTATCAACACAGGTGTTAGAAGGTGATGCATGCATGCTTATATTAATATGAAGCAAACACTGCAGTTTCTAAGTCCCTAAGATTTTTAGATAGGTTGCAGGCTGACGATACTAGGTTACATTTTCTGCGTCAGACCAGAAATCAATGTAGTGCATGGAATTTGGGAACATTTCCTATGGTTCCAAGTCATATTGTAGTGTACTCACAGAAAAGTGTGACATTTAAGAAATAATTGATATTAACCATTGTTTTCAACTGGTTTAAAATGGAATAACTAGCTATATTGTGCCTTATAATTAGCGTAGAACTCCACACACAGCCATGTCCTTAAATCACTGGCTATTGTCAAGGATATAATGGACTGCAATTCTTGGTACAGACTAATTACACATAGTCTGCTTTTGATAGGATATCAGATTCTCCCCCACAAAAAATAAATAATCGGGCCCATTTGAAAAATTAGAAAACTATCATTTTTAGGTCAAAAACATCTTAATTATTTAAAATGTATAAAGATTAAATTCTAAAGAGAAATAAAAATGTTCCAAACAAATAAGCAACAGTAGCTCCTCTGCTCTCTGAAGCACATGGTGAATCTGGGCCTTGGTGGTAGGTCAAGCCTGTTCTACTCAAGCTGCATTCCTGAGCAGTGACATTGTCAGTAGTATGTGAGTTCATGTGACAGACAGACTATGTCAGTCTTCAAAAACAGAGAGCACTTTCTTTGTTTCCCCGATCTCCTTCTGGAGTGTTTCTGAATGTGGACAAGAATGCACGCTAGAGGATGAGCAGAAATAAGAAAGAACCTTTTGGTTTCTGGTACTTATAGATCACGATTTTGTGTTGGATAGACTGGCTCATACCTCTCTTCCATGTTGCCACTATACTCTGGGTTAGCTGGGGTTAGCAAATGAGACCTACTTCAAAAACTAAAAAAAAAAGTCTTCCTCTATCAAGATATCTCTTTCATTGCTACTGCACTCCATCCCTCTCCTAGCTTGACCATCCCATTCCCTTATGTTCTCAACCCCCATTTCCTCCCCTCTATTGCCCCTCCTCTCCCAGTTTATCTGGGAGATCTTATCTACTTCCCCTTCCCAGGGCGATCTATGCATCCCTCTTAGGGTCCTTTGTAGACGAATTTCTAAATGGTCTTATTAATAAAATAAAAAAACCTGGAGCCAGATATTGGGGTGAATTCTGAAAGATCAGAGAGACAGAACAAGCCACGGCCAACCTCACCTCGGCAGCTCCTCATCCAATCCTGTTTCCTCAAACTGGAAGCCTCTGAGCCCTCATCCGAATGTATCTCAGCTGAACTGGTGTGTGTGCCACCATTTTCTGGCCTCTATGTCTGTCTAGTGGCTGTTCTGTTCTCTGACCCCAGACAATTTTATTTGGGTGATCAATATATTGGGGGACACAATATCACCATAGTCCTCCTTGATCTAGCTTCTCTGGAGCTGTGGGTTGTAATCTGGTTATCCTTTGCTTTACATCTAGTATCCACTTTTAAGAGAGTACAAACCATGTTTCTCTTTCTGAGTCTGGGTTACCTCACTTAGGATAATATTTTCTAGTTCCATTCATTTGTCTGAAAGTTTCATGATGTCATTGCTTTTACTGTTGAGTAGTACTCCACTGTGTACATATACCACAGCCAAGCACCAGGATAAGCTCCAGGAGTCCAGTTGAAGAGAGAGAAGAGGGATTCTATGAGCAAGATGCATCAAGATCATGATGAGGAAATCTACAGAGACAACTGAACCAAACTAGTGGGAATTCATGAAACTTTAGACCAACAGCAGTGGAGCCTGCATGGGACTGGACTAGATTTTCTGCATAAGCAATACAGCTGTGTAGCTTGGTCTGTTTAAGGTGCCCCTGGAAGTGGGATCAGGATCTAGCCCTAGTACACAAGCTGGATCTTTGGAGCCCACTACCTATGGTGGGTCACCTTGCACAGCCTTGATGCAGGGGACCTGCCTCAACTGAATATACCAGGCTTTGCTGTCTCCCCATGGGAGTCTTTACCTTTTTGGAGCGGGGGATGGGGATGGCTGGGGGGAAGGCTGGAGGGGATCAGGAGGAGGGATGAGAGGGGGATCTGTTATTGGTATATAAAATGAATAAAAATTTTCTTAATAAAGAAGAAAAAAGAAAATACCAATAAATGTAATATATTAAGTGCTGATTTAAAAGAAATGGAACTACTAAAACAATATATTTTAATAACCTAATCTATATATGAATGGTCTTGTGACTTTTTAAATGCAAGTCACTTTCTCATCAACACTGCTACAGTATACTATTGAGTTCTGACTTCATTGATCGCTTGAAATTACAGAAAGCATATTTCCCTTTGTATGCTCATTAATCACTAAATAATTTATATTTGTGAAAAAAACTAAAAACTGAACAGAACAAGCATCTTACATTAATAGCCTTCATAAATAAAATCATTAAGTTTGTTAATTTGAATCTAGCACTGTGTGTGTGTAGCAATTTAATGCATATACAAAGTATTGAGTACTTTTTTCTCCTTGGGAATGAAAGATTGTTTTAAAGTTAAGCATAAATATGTCAATATAATTTAAAATATGTCAAATAAAATTTCATTGCAGTAAAACAGAAGTATCATCAATTCTAGGTGAGGAATAACTAGGATATTACTCTCTATTAATTCCTAACCATACTGAACCCAATGAACCTTAATCTTTCCAGTGTTTCTGGATTAATCTTAAATCAATGTCAATGTTTATGTTTATTGATAAACACTGGAAAGATTATGCTCTATTAATTCAAAATAATATTTTGAAAAAAACAGAAAAGACTAAGGAATCTTTACATAGTTAACACTTTCCAGGGGGAAAATGTTCTTTGCAAAACATTAGGTTTCTTACTCCAAAATGAAGTTACTTTGATGAGGGATAAGAGCTGTACTTATCTGTGGGTATGAAGATAAGTATTTAGAATGTAGTTAAGAATTATAATGGCCCAGTAAAGTGGCAGGATGAGGGTCTAACCTCTTGCCACATGTGGTTACCTTGGTTTACAATACCAGGGATGATTTTTCTCATGTTGAGCAGGTTTAAGTCTAATTAGACATCTATTGTCTATCAGCAAGCTCTACGTGCCCTTTAGGGATATCTTCTTGTACTAATTATTGTTGTTGTTCATAGGCATCCTAGGTTGCTATAATTACTGACTGCTTTTTTCCTTTGATAGCCTGCATAGCACCTTCCAATGCTATGAGAGCTAGTCCAACTGGTCAAAATACAAAGAACTTCTGACTGTGAGCTGTCCAGCTCCAACTGGTAGATTTACAACACAACCTCTACTTCTAAGAATCAGGGAATACCTTGAAAGATGGTGAGGGAAGACTATAAGAGCAAAAAGACCAGGCAATTTGCTGTGAGTTTGTGTCTTCTCAATATCACAGGAAATTATTGACATGAAATCCCAGCAACACAGTTGCTAAAACAAGACCTAAACAATGACAACACTAGTTGACATGCCAAAATTGGTAGAAAAAATATATGCAGTAACACCCATAGATGAAGTCTTCCTCAGGGATGAGCACTATAAATAACAATTCTAAATGGTCAGTCTTAAAATGCATGCATACAAGAAACACGAAATAGATGCATTGGGTTGTGTTAATGTACTTAATCACACACATAATCCATATATATGAATTGGATTTGATATAATTTCAATCAATATCTAAGTGTGTTTTTTATGGAATTTATGAAAAATATCCCTATTAACTTTGTTACTTTGTAACTTATTATAATAAATTTGAGCCCAGCATGTCACCAATTCTGCTCTGCCCTGAAGTCAATTTTGCCATCTTTCCATTAAGAACATGTCCCTTTATGTTGCCTCAAACTTTTTTGTATCACTAATATTCACACTTTTACTTATTCATATATCAATTTAAAGTACACTTTGATTCCTCTGGGTAATTAAAAAATCTTTTAATAATTATTTTGATCACATTATGGTGTCCTCTTAACATTTTCATGTTTACTATTTTCTTATTGCTTCTAGATTTACATATTTTGAATTCTCAAATTTTGATTATAGTGTGACAGCAATACAGAAATTATTAGCAAATGTACCTTGTGACAAACTTTCATAACTGAGAAGCTTTATGTAGCCATCACCAGAGAAGACTTCTTCATGTTCTTCTTCCTTGTTTAGTTCAAAGAGGTATGGGAGTGTGTGAAAATGTTCATTGTACAAAATTCTCAAAGAACTAACAAAGAAAAAAATACAGGCAACTCAGCCTAATACCAAAACCAAACAAACAAGAACAAAAAGGTGAAATAAAATGAACAACTTGATTTCAAAAAGGACCAAGGCCCTTAGTAAATATTTCTTCTGAGACATCAAACAAGCACACAAAGGCATATGAAAACTATTCAGAATCTCAGATATATGAAAAACATAAATCACAATGAGTAACCATATGCCTCCTGGTAGAAAGCCTATTACCAAAACGACAAGCATAATACATGACAATAGATGATGTGGAGAAGAAGAAGCTTTCACACTATGAGTATATTTGTAGATTAGTAAAGTTGTTAAAGAAAACAGCATGGGGTTCCTTAAAAATGATCCAGCAATCATACAACTTGGAATATACACTGAGAAAATGGGATGTGTCAGATGCATGTGCATGCTTAAGTTTGAAATAGCATTTTTTTTAAACAGCCAAGATCTCCACCAGTGGATGAGGACTGGATAAAGAATATAGGGGTCTTAGGCACAGAGGACTGTCATCAAGCCACAAAAGATGGAATTCTGTCATTTATTGCAATATAGATGAACCTAGGAGACATTATATTATGTAAAATAGTCCACTTCCAGAAAGGAAAATACCATATAATTTCACTCACATGTGGAATTGAGTAGGTTAATGTCATACAAATTGAGAGTAGAATAGTGGTTAAAAGTCAGAGAACAATAGTGGGGAGCGGGCTGTGGCAAGGCTAGACAGTGGGTCCTTGTTATAGGGAAACAAATTCTGTAGACTCTGCTCCTCTGAACATGGAGGTGATTGGAGTTAGTAATAATGTACATTTCTACATAGTGGAAAGCATTTTAACTAATCCCAGCACAAATATAAATATTCACAGTCATAGGTAATAATATGATCTTCATTTGATCACAATGTAATGTTTAGCATATATTCAAAATTACATTGTACCTCATAGGTAAATATAATTATTGGGTCCATGAAAGGAGAAATAACTGAAACCACATGTTAAAAGAGATGGGCATTACATCCAGTTTATAATTGCATACATTTTATTTTTATTTTTTAGATAAAATAAAATTCCATCATTTCTATCCCCCCTTCCTTCCCTCTCTCTAGTTCTTTCCACGGTGGTTGGAACACTGTTGAAAGAATGAACTATGGTGAACAATGCCTTGGGGATCTGTGAGAGAGGCTCTAGGGAAAAAAGGCAGAGGGCCTTTTACCTCAGGTGCATTTTGTTCCCTGGATTGTTCTTGGATTTCATGCTTCCTGTGACAAACATTTACATTCAATTTATAATATATGTTTGTTCTTGCTGGATGTCATATCCTAGCTATAGAAACTGACATGGTCAGTGTACCCTGAATCTGGATATGTCCTTCTGCCTGATTTTGTGCTTTCCCAGATTTAATCTACACTATGTGCCAGGCAATTGTTCTGTGCTGAGGAAGTTCTGGGAAAAGGGCTACTCTGGCAATATTTAGTAGGTGCTTACCAGTGTTTATTTACATGTTTTTCTGATCATGCATTTCTGATCATGTTTTTCTAAACTCAAACAACCTTCCTTGGATCATTGCTTCTTTGTTAAATTCATGTACAAAAGTACACTGAAACTGAAGTAAGGTTGTCTATAGAATTATACTGTATTCTGCCCCATTCTTTCAGGTCCTCAGACCCCAGGCCTAGCAGACAAAGATGTGCATAGATATATAAAAGTCAATGCATGGCCCCCACCTTGTTCCTTCTCAAATTCACAGGCTATTTTTTCTTTAATTGTTGTTGTTACACACCATAAATGTGGAAATACAACATGCTTAATCTGCTAAGTTTTGCTTGTATGCATAGAGCCTCATCTATGGGGAAGCTGGGTATCCTTCTCTTAGTATTCCTTTGTTGCCTATAGCTTTTAGTCACTCACTGAAAAGAAAAGACATAATGAAACAATCAAAAATTCAATTCCAATTCACCCATTTTTTACTGACTATTGTGAGTAGAGCTGCAGTGATCATGGGTGTTTAAATATCTCTTGTAGTGAAATGTAAAGTTGTAGCTGGGGCTATCTCCTGGTTCTGCCTGGCCCACGGTCAGGACAAATCTCTCTCATCTGCCAATCCTGCAGCTGCTAAGACCCAAATAAACACACAGATACTTATATTATTTATAAACTGTATGGACATGTGGCTCAGGATTCTTGCTATCTAGTTCTTATATCTTAAATTAACCCATTTCTATAAATCTATACCTTGCCACGTGGCTTGTGGCTTAGTGGTACTTTACATTCTGCTCCTCAAGGCGACAGCTGGCAGGGACTCCTGACTCAGCCTTCTACTTTCCAGAATTCTCCTCTCTCCTTATCCTGCATATACTATACTTTCTGCTTGGCTACTGGACAATCAGTATTTTATTTATCAATCAATCAGAGCAACACAGTCACAGCATCCCCAGCATAAAGTCCTTTGGTTATATGCACATTAATGCTATAGGTGGGTATATTTATTATTATTATGCTATGATAAAATATCATTGTAGCTGATGTTTTCTCTGGTCCTGCCCAGCTCCAGGGACCCCACAGCCACTTATAAAGTAATCACTCAGAAGCTTATATTAATTAAAGCTGCTTGGCCATTAGCTCAGGCCTACCACTGACTAGCTCTTACATTTAAATTCAGCCCATTTCTGTTAATCTATATGTTACCATGTGTTCTGTGGCTTTACCTGTGTGCCATTACATGCTGCTTCCTGGACAGTGGCTGGTGTCTTCTGAATCAGCCTTCCACTTCCCATAATTCTCCTTGTCCGTTTATCCTGCCTATACTTCCTGCCTGGCTACCGGACAATCAGCATTTTATTAAACCAGTGTATAAAAGCATTATTCCACAGCATACCATAACCAAAATTAACTTAAGGAATAAAGATTTTCTTTCAATTCCAGAGTCTGAGAAGTCATGGTATGACTACAAGAGCAGGGAATTGACTGATCATGTCTTTATCATGAGACCGAGGGAGACAGAGAAGCAGAGAGAGAGATAAAAAATAAAGAGAGATAGATAGATAGAGAAGTGTAGCAAAGATTTAAGACATCCTGGAGGCCCCATAATAACATTACACAGTTCCCGCAAACAGGGTCCAAATACTGAAATTCATTAGCATATGAGGAGCATTTATCATTTAAAGCAGCACCCTGGGCCATATAAGTAGGCCCATTTCAGTTGTTTTTGAGAAACCTCCAAACTGGTTGCCAAAGAGCATGAGTTTGGTAAAGGGATTTGTAAGGTGTAAGGAGGAAGGAGGTTGATGATGGTGTGAGAGAGATAAAGAAGTTGGGAAGAGAGTGATCAGAATGAATTCTGTACATGTGGGAAACTTCCAAAGAACAAATTTTATTAATAAAAAAAATCAAGATGAATGGACAAACAATGCGGTACATTTAAAGAACTGACCATCATTCAAGTGTAAAGAAAAATAATATTATGGAAATTGCTGGTATATGGATGAAACTGAAAAAAAATTACATGGAAATAACTCAGGCCTGGGAAGATGAACATGGCATGTTCTCTCTCATTCAGATTCTAGCCTCACATTCTTTGTTTTGTTTGTTTAATAGAACAGAAGAGAAAGTCAGGAAATAGAAATGGGTCTTTGGGGTGCACATTAAAGAAGGGGTAATAGTAGATTGTAGATTAAAGGTTATTGGGTGAAATACTAGGTGCTCAAGGCTTAAACAAGGATGGATATAAGAGTATGGAGGATATCAGGGAGTAGAGTGGAGGGCTAACCCATATGCAGGTTGTAGGTAAAGCTACATGGAAGATTAAAAGTGGAGTTTAAGGGTTATATAGAGTTGAAGGTTCTAAGAGTGGAAAGGCATGGGGGTCTTGAGTGGGTTCACCAAAATAGTGATGTATGAAAAAGCTTTGGAAACCTACAAGCTGAAAAGGTAATTGAAAAAAATATAAACTAATAAAAGAATTGGAATGGAATTAACCTGCATAGGTAGCCAGTGTTGTTCCCAGAAGACCTTGGCTCTTAGAGGAAAAATGCAATACATGGGCATTTGCTTATGAGAAATTTTCAGAAAGGATTAGAAGTCTTCAAAATAACAGGTTATTGCCATTACCCAAATGACTAGATTATAAGAACCTATAACTTAAGTACTACACACTTTGGCTGCAAGACAAAGAGAATTCAATATTGAACAAATCAGAAAGCTTCCTTCCTTTTGGCTAGCTTTCACAGTGTCAGAAGGTGCTAAGCAGATGCTGGAGAATAAAGTCATCAATAGGCTTACCTAGAGCTGGACCATGCATGCTTCAACACTGACTTCTCAAGTCAGAGATGCACACTCATGCAGTAGTGTCATGGCTGTTTGGAGATAACTATTTTCTGATTGGATTTGAGGTCTACTCGACTGGAAGGAACTTCATGTCTTGTAATAAAAACCTGACTAAAAGCCCATGATTTAGAGGATGTAGGTTCTAAGCTAAAGTTTGTAATTTTTTTTGTTGCTATTTTGCTAAGTGGCCATGTTTGAGAATTGCCTTCTAAATGTTAAGTTTAAACCTGCAAACTATGGTTGCTCTTGGCTATGGTAAGAGAAGCTTTGTTTTGAAGTTAGTAGAAGCCAATGAAGATACATAATTGGTCAAAGTACCAAGAAAATCTTAGTACTCAGCTTTAAACGGGACTTTTTTTCAACTCTCAACCCCACACCTAAGTTCAAGGAACATTTCAAAAGAGGATACAGAAAGAATGTAAGATTTAAAGGCCATAGAGGACTGCTGTGAAATACTGGATTCTGGACATGGCATGGTTATAGCCCTCAAAAAACTCATGGGAGCTGTGGACAGAAGCTACAGAAGACCAGTGCAAGATCCATCCAGTGAAAATCCAGGATAGGTGGTGTTGATGACGATCTTCTGGTACCACTGCTTACTGAGGAACAGTGGATAGTGTTTGATAATGTGGCCACGATCAGGTTCCTCATGCTCTAGTGGGTGGCACTATACCCATGTGAATATGAACAGTACTAACTATACTAGGGGTTAAAAAAAAAAAGACATGAAGTTGGAAGATGTTTCAGGGGAGATCAAGGTGGGGAAATTGAGAAATATGGTCATATTAAATCATATTAAATATGGCTGTATGAAATTTTCAAGAGTAAAGAAAAAATAAAGGCAAAGTATTATCCACATTCAGAATGTGTCCTTCACAATCGTCTATTGTTAAGACCAAGAGAAAAAGAATGATTTAGTTTACCTCTAATAATCAGAAGAGTTCTGAAAGTTAGTGTGATGGACAGGGAGAAGAAATCACAGACACTATAAGTACTCAAGCAGTAAGAAAGGAAAACATCAGAAATGAGCTCTTGCCTCTATGGCCAAGTAAAACAAAATGGTATATTGGCAACAGTCAGAACAACTGCTTACATCAGTGAGAGAATATTTATATATTTCCTATACCAGAGGAGCATTATACTTTCTTTTTTTAATTTTTTTATTTTATAATCTAATTTAATTTTACATATCAGCCACAGATTCCCCTGTCTTCCCCCCTTCCCCCTCACACCTTCCCCCCAGCCCATCCCCCATTCCCATCTCCTCCAGGGCAAAGACTCCCCTGGGGATTCAGCTCAACCTGGTAAATTCACTCCAGGCAGGTCCAGTCTCCTCCTCCCAGGCTGAACAAAGTATCCATGCATAAGCCCCAAGTTCCAAACAGCCAGCTCATGCACTAAGGACTGGTCCTGGTCCCACTGCCTGGGTGCCTCCCAAACAGTTCAAGCTAATCAACTGTCTCACTTATCCAGAGGGCCTGATCCAGTTGGGGGCTCCTCAGGCATTGGTTCATAGTTCATGTGTTTCCATTAGTTTGGCTATTTGTCCCTGTGCTTTTTCCAATCTAACTAAAGGACAATTACCTTTTCTTTGACTGTTCAGTCCAGTTATTGGCGTATATACGAAAAGAACACCAGTAATAAGTAATGTGACTTTTGTCCCATCACCTGGATAAGATTCAGGAATGCCAGTACCTTCTGGTTCCTTTACATGTACAATCATTCTTTCCATTAATTGATAGTCCCAGAATTTCCTACATGCTTTGAACTTTGCCTCTGTGATTATAAGTATTTTGAGTATTGTTACTATTGACCTGACCTATGATACCATAGTATGTCAATCAGAACCGAAGGATTTCTTAATCAGTGACTAGCTGAAATAAAATAGAAATTATTATAAAGTTGTTTCATGGTCATTGATTGCCAATACCTTTCAATAGCCTGGAGAATTCAAAGCTAGCACCCCTAGAAGACGCTTTGCATTTTGTGACTTCAATTACAGGATGAGTTTCCTAGTTTTATTTATGGCAGTTCCTCCATTAATGACAATGAAGCCCAGCTACAACAAACATCTGAGATTTATTGGGTCTTTCCATCCCTCTCATTCCACCATCAAACACTTGTTTTATTTTGGCATGAGACTTTTCTGTTTTCTATCTTTCAGAATTACTTGGAATTTTAAGCCTATGAAACAAACATATTAATAGACTTCTCATATTGCCCACACAGTTTTTGAAAAACATACATTTTATGCATATAAATTAATTGATGCTATTTTTTTCCATTTGAATACAATGCACCATAAGAGTACAAATCAGATTCCTCAACTGTCTCTATCTTAAACTTATCTTTTCAGTCCTTTAATGGGGTGCCCATTTGAAATTAAGTAGTCTTTGTGTTATTTGTGTAATGTTGACAGTACATTGATAACAATCTTCTAAACAAACTTAACTTTTTAACAAATATTCTGAAGATTCTAATTGGCCCAAGCCACGTCACTGTCATTGTCCCATGCTCAGGTTTGAGAAGATATGTGCACATCTTCATCAGGTAATTGAATGTGCTCTGTAGTGTATAAGCACAGCAGCAGGGGTGTCCGGAACATGTTGTACATGAAATAAAGAACTGCATGATTGATTTTAATCTGCAATCCTAAACAAAATAAGGCATTTCTCCAAATATTTAAAACAAAATTGTTTTTAACAAGAAACAGCATTCAGATACAAAATACCATAGGGATTAACTTTTGTATTTGTGTTTATTTTGTGCATGTATATGTGGAAGAAGTACTCAAAGATCAGCCATTTTTTTCCAATGCTATGTTTTGGGATAGTACTCATTGCCTCTCGCTGTGTGTTCTTGGTGATTTACTAAATTTTCAAAAATGTTGTATTCATAATAAATAGTTTGCAAAGATCCAGATTTAAAAATGAAAGAATGGAAACATCTAGGGACATCTTCATATTGTAAATGCTGAATTTGAATTGTGACTTTTGAATCAGTTTTACCATTTCTCAGAGCATCTCTGGAGAAAATAGTCACTGTGTTCTCTCTCTTCTTCAAAGCATACTTTCTTACAAGTTCAGTGGTTTTATTTTGTCTAGCTGCTGTGCTGGGTAAGTGAGCTCTCAGAGTTATATTCTGACATGTTCTTCTTTGTTGTAAAGTTACAATTGTAAAATAAATTTAAACATAAAAAATTTCAGCTATTTGGAACTCACAGTTTAATAAGTGCCCAATATTTTATGCATGACAATCTTCATTATGCATTGTTTGCAAAGAGAAATTTGGGAATTAAAGTTTGCTACAAATGTTTTCTTTTTCTATACATAAAATTCAATGATTATTTATTGAAATACATAAAGACAAGCAGTTGATAATTTTTGTTACTATGGCTCATGGAAGTTTAAAAATTGGAACAAATATAAATGTTTGTATTTAGGAGGCTAAATAAAAACTTCATGTTACATCTATAAATAAGAGATTGTGGGACCTCAAAAGTAAGATGATACTTTCTATACGAGCAAAAGCAGTGCCTGTGATGAAGTTGAAAAAGGAAATGCTGAACAGGAAACAATTGCCAATGAACTAGTTTTCTTAAAACATGCAGAGAATGAGCAAGATATAAAGACAGAGAGGGAGGGAGAGAGGGAGGGAGGGAGAGAGGAAGGGAGGGAGGGAGGAAGGGAGGAAGAGGGATGGTGAGAGAAGATGGCAAGAAGTGTAGGAGGAGGGAAGTCAGGGAGAGTTCTAGATTAGAGCAGAGGCCACTGAAAGAAGCACAGAGCACCAAAGGCATCTGAAACAGATGATAAAAAATGCTATTGATGGAACTGAAAATAAGCATCCCTCAATGAAATCTGATATGGCTCTGTGTTTCTGACAATCTGACATGTTAAGTGTTTTACAACAAAAGGAAAGGCACTAAACAAAATTTTGCAAAGTTCTCCAGGAGAAAACACATCAAATATTCAACAAAAGGTAAAAAACTTTAATATAACAGACATTCAAATCAACTAATATCACAAGGGGTACCTTCATGGACAAGTAACCGATTTCCCAAGACATGAAAGAACATGGTGAAATTATGTATTGAGAACTGAAAGAAAATAAATCAAAGCACCGACTGGACATTTCTAATTTTTCAAATTACAAAAATATATTTTGGAGGGTATTGTAAGTGTTCATAAGAACCTATGAAGTGTTCATAAGCACATTTCTATTCTGTCTAAATTCAAACATCCATTTTCAAGGCAACTTGTGACACACATAAAGAGTCATGAACAACTTTGTCCTTTTTAAATGATTTTTGATATAGAAATCTATTTTCAGGCTCTAATAAATGTGGATCAATGATTATTCAGCACCGTGAGCACTTATTTATTATTCCTACAACATAATGATGGTTAAATAAATAAAAGTTTTACAGAGAAACTATATAGCGAGACATTTTAAGAAAAAGAGTGAATAATATGTACAAAGGTTCAAAGAATTTTCAAACAAGAAAAAAATGTGAATTATTTGAAAACTAGGTTCTCTCTCTCTCTCTGTATGAAAGACATAAATAAATAAACAAATAAATAAATCTACCTTTTGACAAATTGCCATGACATATTACAATGTAGAAAGTATACAGCTCTTTTGGTGTCAGCTCATGGTATTGCCATTTCATACTCTTCTATCTGTGTCCTACTTATAACCAAATTTTCATACTCTTATTAATAAAGTTTAAAGTGTACTTATGGAAGGAGTTTGGAACTTTGAGCTTGGAAAAGAATTGAGTATACAGAGCTTAATATGCTATTGTGGGAGCTTAGAAGGTAAGAATTTTGAGGGTAATGCAGATGGTGGAGGCTTGGCTTGTAGGATTTCAGAGAAAAGATTGAAAGTTCCTTGAAGCCTCTATCAGAACCATTTCTATTGGGCATAAGATTAAGAAAATGTGGTTCTGGTTAGCTGGGGCTGAAGAATCAGCTTCAATTAACAGGAGAAGGTACCACTGAAGATAAACTTTTGCTTTACTGGGATATTTGATGCTGGTTAGCTGGGGCTAAGAAATCAGCTGTGATTAAGAAGAGCTCAGGATCATTGACACACAAATCTTCTGGGACATATTCCCTTGGGGTAAGCATGCAGAAGTTGTATTCACTGGTGATGAAGGCTACATCTTAAGCTGGCAGCCAAATTAGTATTGTATAATAGTTTTCCTTTGGTACTGATTTTGGTTGCAGGAAATCAACGGGATTGAAGGGGTAGTAGAAAGAAGCCAAGACGGGGCACTTAGGGAAGTGTTAGAGATGTTTAGAGTCCCTGAAAATCAAATCATTCTTAAGTACTGAGGATATTAATGTAATGTCCCTTCAGGAAATATAAAAGATGACATTTGAATCAGAAGAATATGATTCCAGATGGAATTTCATATCTTTATGAAGTGATACATCCTCCAGGATGTACTTAGTTGCTTTAAAAAATTGGCCTAGCACCAAACACACCATCCTGTAAAATTCAACTGTAATTTCCAGATTCAGACACAGGCATTTCCCTGTGATTCACTTCTACTGTGCTCAAATGTTCTCTCTCAGAGGCTATGCCTTTATTCTGGGAAAAGCTTTCATTAAGCTCTTTTACAGACACTTTAAGATTCTGTAAATGTAGCTTTTTCTGTATTGAAATACATATCATGGCATTTTCTTCATTTAGTTAAAGATATGTAAAAGTTTGCTGTCTGAAAACCAGCCAATTCTGCTTCACAGAATGATGAAAAACACCTGACATCCATCATGCAAATGTTCAAGGTGCTTCACTGAAAATGTGTGAGGCAGAGGAATACGAGGTGTTTGATTTGATACAAGACACAGCCTGGCCTTTTATTTCATGTGTATGTGTTTTTTTTTTTCAAACATAGGACTGTTTTCATATCCACAAATCATAAAAATTTAAATTGGGCCGGGTAGTGGTGGTGCATGCCTTTAATCCTAGCACTCAGGATGCAGAGCCAGTGAGTTCAAGGCCAGGCTGGTCTACAGAGCAAGATCCAGGACAGGCACCAAAACTACACAGAGAAACACTGTCCCCCCCCCAAAAAAAATATTAATTGGGAAATTTCTAGCATTTCTTGTCTTAGTCTACCTTGTTCTTATATAACAAATCCTTTTGATAAAGTAACTTGGTGTTTTTTTTTTCTTTTAAATGAATATATTCTCACTGGGAAGACCTTGGAAAGTCCAAGGTAAGGCCATTCTCAGATTCATTGTTTGATGAAGGCTACTCACTGCTTCAAAGGGGCATCTAGTAGAGAAAGACTTAATTGCCACATCCTCAAGACAAGAGGAATGCCATGTCCTCACTAAGAAGCAGAAGCAGAACTAAGTGGATGTGTCATCAAGGCTCTTAATAAAAATACATTAAAATAGTGAGTATCAAAGACTAATTCCTGAATATTGTTATCATCATCATTTTCATTATTTTGTCCTTGCTTGGTTTGCATGCAGGTGTCCTCTAAAATCCTTAAGCTATAATCCCACTACCAACATGATATTATTTAAGGGTGATCTGGTCATGAGCGTCATCCCTCATGACCATTATTTACTGAATAAAGGGGACAATGAGTTCAAACTACATTTTCAAAATAAAATAAGCACAGATGTGCTGAGTCTTCATCTGAGCTGGTTGACTCCAAGTAGCGTAGAAGGACTAGGTAGAGCAGTAGTGAGATAGTAGTGCTGAAGCAGAAATCAGGCCGGCACTTAAGGCAAAGGGAGACACGTGCCTTTATCACTTGGATGTCATGGCATGAACTTTCATAGTTTCCATTAGTCATGAGAGTCTCTTCAAGGATGTTTTCTTCCTTGCCCTCAAGTATTCCAACATTGCTCTCTGAAGGACTGGCAACTTAACCCAGGGACTGCTACAGCCCTCATGTGGCAGGCATCACCACCTTGAACAGATACAATGGTTTTAAGGTTTATTTTTTTAGAACAAATTTAAAGGACTTTCTGTACTTGTACCTCTCACAAAACTAACAAGTAACACTAGAGTGGGGAAAACAAAACAAAACAAAAAACTTCTTAATTCTAATGAGAAGTTGTAGCTGGAAGTTTTCTCTCTAGTCTCACCCAGCCTATGGTCCCATAGTCACTTATAAAATAATTACTCAGAGGCTTAAATTAATTATAACTGCTTGGCCATTAGCTCAGGCTTATTACTGACTAGCTCTTACACTTAATTTAACCCATAATTCTTATCTATGCTTAGCCATGCATCTGGTACCTTTTCTCAGTTCTGCCTTGTGATCTTGCTTCCTCTGTGTCTGACTGGTGACTCCTCACTCAGCCCTTCCTCTTCCCAGAATTCTGTTTGTCTGCTCTTCCTACCTATACTTCCTGCATGACTACTGGCCAATCAGCATTTTATTTATCAACCAATCAGAGCAACACATATTCACAGCATACAGAACAACAACCCACAGCACTTCCCCTTTTCTGTCTAATCAAAAAGGAAAATTTTAACTTTAACATAGTAAAATTGTATATAATAGGATGGTTATCAAGCAAGAATTACACTTATAATATCTAGTCTGTATTTGGCAAAATTAAAGAACATAGTCTATCTATCCTATCTTTGTGAATCTAAAGTTTCATATTTAATTTATCTTTTTTATCATAACCAAGGAAAATTATAACTATGTAGTCTTCAACTACATCAAAGACTCCAGAAGGACATAACATTACCTATGTAAATAGGAAGAGCATTGTCAGCAACTTCTAAAATTCTGGAAATGACAGAGACAGCTGCCTGTCTGGACAGTCATCCAAAGTTCCTCTGCCATGATGGGGCATTCATCTTTAGCCCATTGACCTAGTCTCAGTCGTTTTCTCCTGTGTCCTGTAGAATGTCTAGCAGTCTCCTCTGTGAAGCAGGAACCTGAAGGACCATCTTGCCTTGCAAAATTCAGTGGTGACCTTCCTATGTTTCCTGCATGTTCAGTTGATACAACATATTGACAAGCAGTCGACACAAGGGCACTTTTTTGCCTAGTGGCTAACTTTTGCCACAAAAATGTGAACTCCATAATGAGTTTCTTTAGTGCCCATTATCTCCCCTGAAGTAGATTTGTGCTGCCAGGGGCAGACATATATCAATGTCCAGAAAGTCAAAGTTTTAAAACATTTTAAATGCCATATTCTGTAGGTCTTTGAAGTATTTGGAGATTACCTAACTAACTGAAATATATCTATGTATACCTAGAAAACAACTAATATGACTATAAGTTTAATTATCACAGACGATTAACTATTAATCTGTATTTCTTATTTATATATTATAATTACAAATGAGCTGCATAAACATACCTTAAACAAGAGTAGGAATATACACATAGAATAACAAAATTAATTTTAAATTTATATCAATAAACTAAAATCCATAACAATGTAAAATATTTTAAGCAAGTTGTTGCTCTTTCAAAGTAGATTCAATAATCTACTCTTTTATCCTATTTTATCTATATCCTATATATCTATATCCTATATACCTATATCAAGCAGTAACCCAAGCTAGCTGTGTTAAGTCTTTATTTAATTTTAAACAGTTTAAAAGAATTTCCTGCATGAGACTATATATTTATATCCATCATTCTCCTGCCTCCAACTCCTCCTATATACCATCCCCTTCTCAAATCTGTGACTTCTTTTTCTATAATTATTACCATTAGACACACACACACACACACACACACACACACACACACACACATTCATGCATACCCAGTGTTCAAACATATGGATATGCAATTGCACACACTGGAAAAGTTAAGGGAGCAAGGGAGACAGAAACAATATAAAGTCAGTAATGCAAAGCTTTCTATTTTAGCCATCTATCAGACTTTTGAAGAATCCAGTGAAAAGTCAACATTTTCAGTAACAGTGGCCATCAGGGAATTTTATCACAACTAATGTCAGAGTCAGATGTGTTATTTTACAGAAAAGCTTATGCATATTTAGTCATGTGTCTACAAATCCAAAATGAGAGATTTAAAGTTGTTAAGAACAAGTGTTGAGGGCTGCAGTAACAGGCTGGCCCAGGACCATACTCTTAGGGATTACCAATGGCATTTTATGATTATTTTTTTATTACTAACCATTCCAGCTTACCTTTTAATCGCCTTAATTGTAAAGTGTTAATGTGTGCAATTATCTGGAACAACTGGCTTTCGTGTGATCATTGCTCAGGGTTTCATGTAATTTGATGCTTCATGACAATGGTGTTGAGAAGGAACAAGGTAGGCACAGAAGAAAACACATTTTATTAGTTTAGCAGTTAATAATTTAAAGTGAGGTGAAAAGACTAACATGTTCTGGGACCCAAACATTTAAGATGTGTTTACCCACAAATAAAATTCACCTTGTGGCTGAACAAATTACTCAATATTTCAGAATGTGTGTATGGCTCTTGAAAAGAACCTGAATTCAGCTCCAAGCCTTCATTTTGTGGGTCTCACAACTGCCTGCAGCTGGGGCTTGGTGTCTTCTTCTGGCCTTTTACAGATACCTGGAATTCCCTGCATGCAGACTCGTACTTACACACACACACACACACACACACACACACACACACACACACACACACCACACCACACATGAAAAACAGATCTTTAAGGAAATTTCCCTATAGAATACATCTGATACTTAGATAAGAACAATAACAAGGGTCTACCAGGGTGTTTTTTGCTTTGCTGTTTTGTTTTTTGTTTTTTTACTTTTATATTGTCGACATTATAATGACAACATTTCTCTTCCCTTCAAACCCTCTCATATACCTCTCTCTGCTCTCCTTCAAGTCTGTGACCTCTTCATTCATTAAGTTATTGCATGCATATATTCCTAAATATAAATATAACCTGTGTAGTTTATATAATGTTGCTTTTATATGTGCTTTTATGGCTGGCCTTTTGGTGCGAGATAACTAATTGGTGTGCCCTTTACTGGAGAAGACCACATCTCCCATTCTTAGCTTTCTTCAGTTGCCCGCTTTCTTCGTGTAGAGCTGAGGCCTCATGGGCTTTCCCCCTTCCACATTGGCATACCCCTTGGTGTTGTCTTTGTTCAGCTCATATTTGGCAGCTATATTGTTACCTACTAAGTACTTAACAGAAATTCATTACTTGAAGTCATCGTTCATTTCGAAGACATCAACTAGAAAACGTAGTGCCCTTTTTGAAAAATACAGCTTATCAGCACAATGTCAAATACTGCCATGACTTTTATCAAATGTTACATTGAAGAGGTCCATGTAAGGCCTATCCACTAGCATACATGTCTGTCTATATACATGTAGATAGCCATCAATAACTTGATTAAGAAGATCCATAATACTGTTTCTGCATAATATTTTCATATATGGAATCTATGAATAGGTACATATAAGTAACACACACATGCACACACACATACATATCTTAGGGATTTTGGTTTAGTTAGATTCATATCAGTATTTGCTTATTTAAAGTTATACATATTTTTTTAAACTTGTTGATTAGCACAACTTGTATGAGTTTAAGGATGCTGATGTATAAGTTCTGCCCACCCAAACATGAATGCTTGACTCATGATATATATCTACAGAAATATGTTTATGGAGCAGAGAGGTCTCATCATCTGCTCAATCCACAGTGGCTCTCATTAATTAAAAATGTTCCTCTATTTCAAACCATCAGTTTGATGCTGATATGTTTCAGGTCCAGTTGTTTGGTCATGGCAAAGAGAATCAGAATAAATTTGTCAAATGATAAGAAACTCCAAAACAATCTGATATAGCTCATATCAGTAAGGAGGAGGCATGCTGCTAGGAACTGAATTTTCACTTGTGTTTTAATTTCTTGGCATAATTAAAATATCTGGCAAAATATCTCACACTCAAGAATTTTTTAATGTACTACACAGTGTCTTTCCTGCACGCTGCTATTGCTCTCCAGTGTGGCATATCCCAGCAGCATGGATTGGCAAAATCAGGCCAAAACGTTTTGTTGTGACTCTGCCTTGCCAGTAATTCCAGCCAGATAAGAAATGTCATGGTATTTGTAGTTCCACACTGCACACAACGCTCATTTTTGTTTGCCCACAAGACTGTACCAAGTTAGAAACACCACTTGCAAGATGGAAAAGTGACTTCCAACAAAATTAAATAAAGGCAATGTGTTTGTACATGTCATAGCTATTATTATACCACACATGAAGCAAATACTTTCCAAAGCTTGTCTCTTATTGA
The DNA here is from genome assembly GCF_049852395.1 of Peromyscus maniculatus bairdii. Lineage (NCBI taxonomy): Eukaryota > Metazoa > Chordata > Mammalia > Rodentia > Cricetidae > Peromyscus > Peromyscus maniculatus. The sequence continues at coordinate 64,172,485 of NC_134853.1, read as the reverse complement.
GAAAAATGAATAATTTCTGCAGAAATGGTTTAGCAAAGTAAAGCACATGACAACAAAAAGTACTGCTTAAATATGGGGAAGATTTATAAAGATGGGTGTAAGCAGAAAATCTGATATTTAAACATAGTTCTTCTTATTCTAGGTGTTCACTGTCTTGGAATTTTTAATTTCCTTTGGTTCCAGAGGTAGCCTTCACATGGCTTTCACAAACTATGAACACTGTATTTTCTGACATGGGGCTGTATTCAGGGAGGTGAAGCTTAGACATTTACTCTTTCTCACAGGAAGCAGAATGGAAGGAACTTTTTGTATCTTTAAATACCTATTCCTTCTTTGTGGACATAACAAACAACTATTGGCATTGTCTCTCCAAACAGAGATATGTAAAATTTGTTTAATGCTTTCAATTTTATAAAATGCAACCATCACACATTATTTAAATATGTGTATGCTGAGGATTTAAATAATTGACAGACATAACTGGTAGAGAGCTGGGATTTAGTCTCATCCCTAGCATAATCCAGCCCTTCCACCTGTTTGAGCCTCTTAAGTGTGACACCAAAGGTTTTGTCACAGCCAAGAGATAGATCCTCTATGCTGCCTACAGGTAGCTTTTCCTAGACTGCACAGCTGTCATTCAGCAAAATAAAAGCAAAATGAAAATTAGTGTGTAGAAGAGAGAAGAAAGAGAGATCAGAGTGATAGAAAGGATAAACAGACAACTGAGCAGAAGCACCAGCTGGACAGATGGAGACAGTGCAAAAGCCTAGAGATTTGTCAAATAAAACCAAATAGGTTAGTTGCACCAGGGTCTTAAAACTAGTAGTACAAAGATGGCAGTGTAAGCTTCCAGTTTATTGAGGAAGTCCTGACTCTATGCGGGTCTATAAGACTTCTAGTCTTCACTGCATTGTTTTAGAGGAGCTTTGGGTTTTCAAATGATTCTATGTCTTTGGGATTATGATAACTCTTTTCAGGATGCCTTCAAATCATTGACCAGTAAGCTACTTTTCCTTAGGCTAGATGCACAGATGTGGCTGTCAAAGGGAACATATGACAGCGTGACTGGGTTTTAAATGGAATATTCCCAGAAAATAATGAAATTAGAGAGAATTAGAAGAGAAGTATATGCTAAGAATAAAAATTACATTGTAGATAGGACAGCAGTTGATTCATAAGAAGATGGTATCTCTGTAGGTAAATATTTGAAATTGCTTTTTAGTCTTCTTTAATATTTATGCTGCATAATTAAAATTTCTTTCCGTAAATATCCCAGGTACATAAGCAAATACTCAGGCACAACTCACATCTCTTTTTGGAAAAAAAGTAAAGCACAAGTATAGAAATATAGTACCACCCAAAGCTGAACAAAAAGAACAATAAGAGAATCACTTTGCAAGATGAGTACAAATTGGCTTGAAAACAGATGAGCCTAACACCTAGGAGACAGTCCAAGCAAAGAAGGGAGGAAGATTGGTCATAGAACGCTGACCTTCACACAATTTCCTGTGAGCAATGGAAGTGATTACCCACAGAGAATTAGGATTTGGTATAGTTTTAATTATAGACATTGTGTATAATTTACTCTTTTAATTATACCATGTTGGAAGAATCTGTTAAGCATTATTATTCTTGTAGAAGAATAAAAATGTGCATAAAAGATACCTATTCTAGAAGATACGATGAGCCCAAGCATTTAGCCTCCTATTTCCCTCTGAATAACTAAAGATTATGTATTTATATTTACCAGTTTGGGGGAAGGGTACTATGTTCAAGGTTGCAATATACAAAGTTTCTGCATGTAATAAGGCAAAGAAAAGTTTTAATTGGGGCTGTCATCTATGATAAAAACCTGTGAGTAGGGTGCAATTGGTAGAAGAATTAGGCAAACTTTCTAGAGATGAGAAACTGTAGAAACAAAAACAACCTTAATGAGTCGGAGATGGATCAATGTAAACCTTCTACATAGGTCTAGGATAGAAAAAGCCTCTGGGAATCAATGCCTATGACAGCAATGACTTATCTTTGAGTGTAATGTGGGGATACCAACAGAGAAGACAGCAAGTGAAGGCATCCAAATCAGGATAGGCTTTTCCAACCCTGGGATTGATCTGTCTGTCTGTCCTTCTGTCTCTATCTATCTATCTATCTATCTATCTATCTATCTATCTGTCTGTCTGTCTGTCTGTCTGTCTGTCTGTCTGTCTGTCTGTCTATCTATCTATCTATCTAATCTATCTGTCTATCTATCCATCTATCATCTTTTATTAAGGAATTTTTTTCATTTTGCATATCAACCACAGATCCCCCTTTCTTCCCTCCTCCTGCCCATTCAGCCTTTTCCCCTTAACCCACCTCCCATAACCTCCTCGAATTTTTGCTTGTTCAAATGATTTAAGAAACTGGTAGCATCGCCAGAGAGTGCATTTCCTTTGCAAATGCAAGGACCCTTGAGGATGAGACATCAAACAACTTTCCAGAATAAAAACTGGGTACTGTCTGACATTTTAAAATGGATCATCGGAGTACAAACATAACACTGTATGATGCGTTTGCATTGTGTGTCTGCATGTATGCTTTTAGGCTTAGTAGTTTAAAAAAAAAGCAAAACTATACTTTAGTTTTAAATTACTTGCTGTTTTGTTTGTTTGTTTAGGGAAAACTTTAATTTCCACCATAACATTACACTATTCTGCAGCAATGTCCATTATTAAATAATACTTTCATCAGCATTGGAGTACAGATAAATAGAATTATATCAACTTCAAGTAGAATTTACTCCCAGATATATCCTTGGTTTGCTTTGAGAGCATGAGAGGAAGTTAATTTTGTGGACCTGATATTATCAATCAAGTTTCCACCTTTTTCTTCAGGACAACGACTGCATGAACTACATGGGGTTAAGTTCTTAATTTCAGGGGCTGGAGAAATTTCTCAGTGGTTAAGAGAATGGCCATTCTCCCAGAGGAATAAGTTTCAATTTCCAGCACCTACATGATGGTTCACAGTTATCTGTAACTCCAGTCCTGGGGGATCTGACACCCTCTTCTGGCCTCCTGAAGCACTGGGCATGTATGTGGTACACAGACTTATATGCAGACAAAACACTTATACACACAAAATTAAAAAATAAAACAAACTAAGTTCCTAAAACATACCTTTAGATTCGAAATGTTTCAAGGGATGGGGTTTGTGGCCAACTACCCAACAAGATATAAACTATTCCTGTCAATGGGGATGTTACTTAGTGATATAAGATATCTCATTGTACCACTGTCTTCCCCATTATATGGTACTTTATTTAGATCAATTTCATATATAATTTAGGATATTTCTACAGCAGTGGTTCTCAATACCTCCTAATTCTGTGACCTTTTAATACAGTTCCTCTTGTAGTGACCATCACCATTAAATTATTTCATTGCCACTTCATCACTAATTTTGCTACTGTTATGAACCATAATGTAAATATATAATATGCAGGATAACTTACATGTGAACCCTGAAGGCTTCATGACACACAGGTTGAGAACCATGCTTTAGGTCCTTCTTCCTCTCTTCCTAGTTCCTTGGCATGTAAATAAATGTGACTAGAATGAGCAATCACACAATGCATATTTGCCACTACAGTTTCTAGTTGAAATTTGAGCCTCATTTGATTTTTACTAATACTTTTATCACTTTATTCTGTCATTGAGTTATGTGACAGAAGTAGGGTCATAAGACAAGATCAACTTAGGCCAGCATCATAGCATGACTAAAGCCAAGTGGAAATTTGCAAGTCAACATTTTTTCTGGGCAGTAATTACATCCTAGATGGATGTTTGGCCTGCTAAACAGTCCTACAAACAGTTTTATGCACTTTCTAAGTGTCCACTGTCTCTGATGAAATGCTCTGTGCAGTGGGTAGCTGTTCCAGCCTGGCTAGCTCAGTCAGTAGAGCATGAGACTCTTAATCTCAGGGTTGTGGGTTCATGCCCCACATTGGGTGCCAGATATTGGTTGTAGTATTAAAGCAACTCCATGTAGTTAAAAGGGAGGTTTATTTTGTGGGGTAACTTACAAGTAAAAGGATAGATTATAGGGCACGGGAAAGGTGTAGTGCAGTCTAGCAGTGTTCTCTGGAGAACTCTGCTCAATCTACCTCCAGCATCCAGGATCCAGGAACCAACTGAGCCAGCACATCTGGATCTTGGGTATTAAGGGCTCCTGTCTTGGCCCCATATTGTAGGCTTGACAGTTATTGAAGCCTCAGTGGGGGTAGTACTTCCAGGTCATAGCTAGAACAGCTACTCACTACAGACCTCTGTCTAATACCTGTCAAGTCAATGAAGTCCAAGTGAGGCAATGCTCCATTGAACTGCAAAGGCATCCACAAACGCTACTCCAAAATATGTACACACTCTACCAGCTGTCTATGCTAACAGTGAAAAGACCATGGTAACCAGGATTAAGACCATAATGCTTCAATAATTTGTTCCCTTTTAGAGACTTTTGATCTATCACAGTCTATACTTTAACTGCACTTCTATAATAATCTTATATCTAGCCATGAATCTTCTCTATTAGCAATTCTTCTTTGTGGAGTCAACAAGGCTGAAATGGAGTTCAATCTCTGGAACCCATATGGGGAAAGGAGAGAAATGACACCTACAAATTGTCTACTGACTTCCACAAATGTGCTGTAACACATGCATGCACGCACACATGCACATAAAGAGAAATGTAAAACAAACCATTATCGAACCCTTCCTTGGCTCCTAATTTCAATATGGTTAGAGATGGCCTCTTCATATTAATCAACAGAACCCAAATGGTCTGTTGCTTAATAAGCATTCAATATTACCTACTACTCCTGATTCTTTCTGCTCCAGATACACAGAATTTAGCCTGGAATATTGTCTCTTTAAGTAACTATTCAGTTTTGAGCACTAGCTCAGTCATCATCATCTAAAATAAATAATATGTATAATTTACTGCTACAATCGTCAGGAAAAAACTACCACTTTCTTTACTACAGTTAGCTTCTCATGTGATTTGTCCCCAGGGTCATTTATTTTGAATTTTTACTATTGCTGTTTATCCATAGAATGACTCTAGGTTTGAAGTAGTATAAATGTGTGTGTTGGTATGTGTCATATTTAGTAGGTGACATCCTTTCACTGAAACACATATTTTACAGTGATAGGGTACTTAAATTTTCTGTAATGTTAATCAAGTAATGCATCTCAGGAGCCTCTGATAGTGTCTTGCTATATTTTCCAAAAAACTTTCTTGAATGTATGAACTATGTATTTACATTTGCTAAGTTCTAAAAGTCTGTGCATGTTTTATCTTTGCTGATTCATGGCTTTCATTACTTAATTTCTTTTTTGTTTCCTTTCAGAAGTTCTTACTGAAGAAAAATTATCTTGTTTCTAGAGGACTTTCAGATTTTGTTTTCTTTCATTTCTTCTTCTTCTTTTTTATGAGTCTTGTGTACTGTGTACCTTCCATTTAAAAACAGAATTAAATACAATAACAAGAAGTTCCTAGGTTTTGTTTATCTAAAAATATTTTAACCTCACTAAAGCCATTAGCAGGTTTATTTCATTTATAAGAATGAATCATTCCAAGTGCAGTGGCACATACCTTTAATCCCAGCACTCAGGAGGCAGAGGCAAGTAGATCTCAGGGTTCAAGGCCAGCCTGGTCCACAAAGTGAGTTCCAGGACAGCCAGAGCTACACAGATAAACTTAAGTCTCAAAAAGCCAAAACCAAAGCCAAAAAGAAAAGAAAGCAAAAAAGAATGAATCTTGTTTAATATATATTAAAAATCTTGTCTAAATATATGAATTCACAATTTCTAAGTGAGATGTAACCAATACAGACTGACCAGTTGCTCTAGATGATAAAGAGAAAGAAAAGCCAAATCAGAGAATAAGTTTCTAAAGCCAGATTAATATATCAAGCCATTAATGGTATTGGCCATGTTACTGCAGTGAAGTGGCTAATGCAGAACCTCTCCTTTCTGTATCTCTGGAGTTCTTTCTTGCAGACTTGATGAGAACTAGACCCTGTCTCTTGCCCACTGCCTTCTTTCTTTAAACATAACACTGCTGATAAGGAGAAAAAAGGGAGTGAAAACAATCTGACCTCAGGCATGTTCACCCATTTCAAGACACACATGGGGAGTAGTTTCACTCTTCTTAGCCCAGAGTTTCTTCCAGAGAAGAGTATTAGGAGGCAGATAGATTAGGGGGTGGTAGGTGAGTGTTCTTGTGGTTCATGATCCCTATGGATACTCACCTATTTCATTTGGAAGAACTAATAGACACAGAGGCACTTTCTCATTACTAGGTTAAATCAAATTGTGCTCTAACTGTGCTTCCTTCCTTCATGTCACCATTTCTTTCGGTCAGAACTAGGTTCACCAAATTTTCACCTGATCCTCTCCATGTCTGAACACATTTCTCACAATATTATTATTTGTGTTGGTGTTTATATTTTGTACACACATGCCCCTGTACATGTAGGGGGTGCACGTGAATGTGTGAAAGCACTCATGTGAAGGATAGAGGAGAACCTAGGGTGTTCTCAGATGCCATTCACATTTTGATTTTTGAGACAGGGTCTCTCATCAGCCCAGAACTTGCTGAAAAGTCTTCACTGATTGGCCAGAGAGCCCTAGACGGCTGCTTCACCCATTTTCCTAGCACTGGGATTACCCCAGCATGTGACACTAAACTAGTGACTTTATTTATGTATGTGCTAGGAATTGAACTCAGGTGCTTAAGTTCACAAGGCAAGCATTTGTTTGACTCAACTATCTCCTAATTCCTCTAACATTATTTTTTAAATTCATTTAATTTACTTATTTAATATAATATTATTAACACAAGAAAATGAGCTTACACTTTAAGGAATGCACATAGACTAGTTTTACATGAATCATCTGTTGTGATTAGATAAATTTTTTAAAGCATAAGAATTTTTATGTAACATATAACAATATGTGGAGTTATGTCATATTATAATATTCTTAATACCATTACTACTGTTCACAATTTATAAATTTCCTTTGCTGTTTATCTTCAGAAAAATTAAAAATATATAAATATTCATTTATTTTAAAAAGGCATCTATCTTCCATTTTGATTCAAATGTATTGGTTCTAAGAATAATATTCTGATAAACAAATATTCAATGTTGTGCATCACCATAACCAAATATACAAAACACAGAATTGATTGCAAAGGTAAAACAACAGACATGTGCACTAGAGTTAAGCTATATTTAATTCAAAAGTTATTATGTAGCTATAGATGCACATCCATTAAAATATTAAAGATCATCATTCATTTCCATGTATCTCAAACTCTCTTGATTTATGTGTAGCTATGAATATAAAACAGATGCACCTTAAACAGCATTACAGAATTTACAGTAAATATGTAAACTAAACTCAGAATCAAATGACCTATAAATTAACACTTTTTAGGGCTCTCCCTTTTTTTGAACTACACTAAAACCAGAAAAGTCATTTATGACTTTAAGAAAAAAATGAATCAAATTAATTTCATTTGCATAGAAGAATATATACCAACCTTGCATAGACAGATATTCATGTTAAAATGAGATAATTGTGATCTTGATATCCCTTGCTCATAGAATTCCCCTTCTCTCCTTTCAACTAGACTCCTGAAGTTTAGCTTGGTGCTTATCCGTGGATCTCTGCATCTGCTTCCATCAGTTACCGGAGAAAGGCTCTATGATGATATTTGAGTATTCACTGATCTGATTACTGGTGTAAGCCAGTTCAGGCACCCTCTCCACTACTGATAATAGTCTAAGCTGGGGTCATCCTTGTAGATTCCTGGAAACTTCCCTAGCACCCAGTTTCTCCCTATTGCCATGATGTATCCCTTTATCATGGTATCTCTTTCATTGCTCTCCCACTCCATCACTGTTCCAGCTCGAACATTCTGTTCTGTTCTCATCCTGTATCCCCTATGCTCCATTGCTCCCCTCATCTATTTCCCCTTCCCAGGACAATCCATGCATCCCTCTTAGGCTCTTCCTTGTTAGCTGGCTTCTCTGGAGCTTTGGATTGTAGTATAGCTATCCTTCGTTTTAGATCTAGTATTCACTTATGAGTAAGTACACACCATGTTTGTTTTTCTGAGTCTGAATTACTCACTCAGGATAATATTTTCTAGTTCCATCCATTTGCCTCCAAATTTCATGATGTCATTTTTTTTTCTGCTGAGAAATACTCCATTGTGTATATGTCCCCCATTTTCTTTATCCATTCTTCAGTTGAGGGGCGGCATCTAAGTTGTTTCCAGGTTCTGGCTATTATGAATAGTGCTTGTATGAAAATAATTGAGCATGTGTCCTTGTCGTATGACTGAGCATTCCTTGTGTATATTCCTAAGAGTGGTATATCTGGGTCTTGAGGAGATTGATTCCCAATTTTCTGCAAAACTGCAATACTGATTTCCAAACTGGCTGTAAAAGTTTTCACTGTCACCAACAGTGGAGGAGTGTTCCCCTTGCTCCTCATCTTCTCTAATATAAACTATTATCAGTGTTTTCGATCTGAGCCATTCTGACAGGTGTAATGTGGTATCTCAGAGTCATTTTGATTTGCATTTCCCTCCTGATGGGGAAACCTCCAGAGACAACCAAACCAAACTAATGGGAACTCATGAACAACAGCTGTGGAACCTCAACAGTTGTGGAGCTGGACTAGGCCCTTTGCATAAGCAAGACAGTTGTGTAGCTTGATCTGCTTAAGGGGCCCTCTGGCAGTAGGATCAGGATCCATCCCTGGTGCATGAGCTGGCTTTTTGGAGACCACTACCTATGGTAGGACACTTTGCACAGCCTTAATGCAGGGTGAGGGGCTTGGACCTGCCTCTCTTGAATGTACTAGGCACTTCTGACTCCCCATGGGAGGCCACACCTTATTGGAGGAAGGAATGGGCGTTAGGTTGAGGGGGAAGGCTGGAGGGTCAGGAGGAGGGAAGAGAGAGGGATCTGTGGTTGGTATGTAAAATGAATAAAAAATACCTTAATAAAAAAAGTTCAAAGAAAATAAAAGAAATGACTTAATTAGCTATTTTAAAAAATTTATACATATATATTAGATTTATACATATATTAGATTTATACATATATAATATATAAAGTATATATTATATATGCATATATTAGATTTATACATTATCTGCATTAAATTTAGGAGATAAATTTGTGAAATGTACTCTGCAAGTCAAGGAGAACTACTTAATATATATTAATATATATTACCAAAGGTACATATAACTAAGTTATGAACATTTACATATATACAAAAGTCAGAAATAAAAATGTTAAAAATCTAGCAATAGCTAAATATATGAAATTGTGATAATACACTAAATGAATGTATAATCTGAATAACAATTATTAAACATTTCAATTTTTTTCTCATTTTGTTACCAGTAATTTTTCTTTGTGTGTCACAGTTTCATATTTATATTTACAATGAAACATGATCACATCCACTTTCCATTACCCTCTTATAACTTTCCAAATCCTTTCTCAAAGGTCCCCATCTACCTTTATGATGAAGTCTTTTTGTGTGCTTTGGAGGTTTTATTTTGTTTTTCAATAACCCACTGAATCTAATTAGTGACAGTCCTATGGGACAGATGTAGGGTCAACCACTGGAATATAGAAAAACTATTGAGTGTCATGCATTCCTAAAAGTGCTCCTCCTCATCTAAGCCGGAGTTTTGTCTGGATTGATCTTGTGCAAGCCTTATGAAGCTATCTTGAGCTGCTGTGAGGTCATGAGTACAACAGCCACGTCCAATTCAGAATTTGGCATTTCACAGAACTCCTCCCTATTGTCTGACTCTTAAATTATTTCTACCTTCTCTTCTGTGATGGTCTCTGAGCCTCTGTGGTGGTGGTGACTGGGAAAGTTGTCCCACTTAGAGATGAAAACTCAAGTTCTTACTATCAACACTTTGGCCATCTATGCATCTTTTCCTTGACTACTTCTCACTGAAAGAAGACACTTTTCTTCACAGGCTGAGAGCTGTCAAGGTCTATAAGTATAAATACAAGTATTTAGAAGGCAGTTTGGCAACATGGTCATTGTGTAAAATTACAAAGTCAAGTTTTATTTTAGGGCCAATGACTACTCCAGAAAGATTTTGTTTAGATTTACAATATGAGGCAATAACTTCCCTCATGTGCATAAGGTTTTCCATCCAACCCAAAGTCAATTAGGCTAGTTACCCTTTGATGCTATTATTGCACCATTGAGCACATCTTGTCCAGTAGGTCAGTATTAGTGCAAAGGATCCTAGGCTGGGTAAGACCTTAGATATGACTTATTTTTTCTCCCAGGAGATCTATATATTTGAGAGCTACCTAGCAGGAAGGCAGTTTCTTGGTTCATTTGAGATTGATTTCTCTACATTCTGCCAAGGATTTTCAGCAATAGAAGCTTACTGTATAGTATAGTTATGGTACATAACAAAGAGCAATGATAATAGCTTGTGTTGTTGTGGGAACCGTCTGGGGGTTTAAAGACCAATAACTCCTGGGGAGTTGCACTGTGTTTTCCATTAAATAACTCAAGGTTTCTGGGATTTTCCAATTGTGAAGGGTAATTCCATTCAAAGTCATTTTTTATTTGTTTATTTGGGGAGAGGGTCTCACTGTATAAAACAGGCTTACATGAAGCTTGTTTTTTAGACAAGGCTAGCCTTGAACTCACAGAAATCCATCTGCCTCTCCCTCCCAAATGCTAGAATTAAAGGTATCTGTGACCATGCCAGGCTTAAAACTCATATTTCAAAGGTATATGTTGAAATAAGCTTACTAACTAGTGAGTTTAGGTAAAATATGTCCTTATATCCTTGTAGCACGACTCTTAATAGGTCTTGTTAATAAAATCAAACCCAGGGCCAGGTATTAGGGTGAATGCTGGAAGATTAGAGAAACAGAACAAGCCACAGCTTCCTCACCTCGCCAATTCCTCAGCTGATCCTGTTTCCTCAGCCTGGAAGCCTCTGAGTCCTCATCTGAATGGATCTCAGCTGAACTGCTGCTCAAAAGCCTAAAAGTTTAACCAGGCTCTAGTTCCTGGTCCTTACACCTTATATACTTTTCTGCCTCCTGCCATTGCTTTCTGGGATTAAAGGCTTGAGTCACAATGCTTGGCTGTTTCCAGTGTGGCTTTGAACTCACAGAGATCCAGATGTTATTTCTGCTTCTGGAATGCTAGGATTAAAGGCATGTGCTACCACTGCCTAACCTCTCTATGTTTAATATTATGGCTGTTCTGTTCTCTGACCCTTAGATAAGTTTATTGGGGTGCACAATATGTCAACCACATATCCTTAGCTTTTATTTTTAACATACTATACCTTCTTCCTGCCATCTCCTTGATTTGATCACCTCTTAATTCTTTATCCCTCAATATTTCTTGCTGTTATTTCATAAGTATTCTATGATCTCTCCATTTATATTTTGTAACTTGAAGGTTGAAAGAGTCCCTGCATGTCTGTGGCTCTCACATTGGATCAGCAGTTTCCACTGCTGGCAGCAGGAAATTGTGGGGCAAACACTTCTAATTAATTTGTAGAGTTCATACAATTACTATCAAGTACTTTTTCACAGTTTTCATGTAAAATAATTACACATATAGTCCTCAAAATACTGGACAATTTCAATCATGAAGAAATCAAGAAATTCTTTAATTATGTGGTTTCAACACAGTAAGTAATCTCAAAGAAATAGTGAGATGAGTATATTAGAATATAGTTTGGGAATAATTAAAGATAATTATGGATTTAAAAAATTATCTTATGTGAGAAAGTTCTATGCTCTATCTCTATAAAATCAATAAATGAACTGAAAGGATAAAAAAGAAAGTATTTAAGCAAAAAAAAGATTGATGAAAAAGAGGCAATGGTTTATTTTGTTGTTGAGCTTACTAGGTTCCCTCTGTATAAATGCAGATGATTCATACACATGTACACAATGTAAGCAGACTGGGTATAGACATTGTGGGAAAAATAACACATTTCTTTCATATTTCCTGTGCTTAACAATACAGATTATTATTGTATCCAAGTAAAACAGCACAGGAGCCTCAAAGAGTAGAATGCAGATCTGATATGCTACCTAGGCACCACCATGGGAAAGTAGGCATTGTTTGCCATGAGACAGACACTTTTATGTGTTGGTTTTAGAAAAAATCTGCTTTAAGTATCTGTAATTTCTCAGAAGTATGATAAACTAAGTGCTGTCATAATAGGTTGTCTCTGTTCTGTTTTATCATGAATTGGTCGTGAAATAGGGGATTTTCAATTTAGAAAATTAATACCTCTTGCAACCATGGCTCTCACCCATTCAAGACAAGAAACACAGAATGGAACAAGAAGGAACAGGAAGGCACATGAAGGCTTCTTCCATGGCCTTAAACTGAGATATGCAATGTCTATTTCATCTATTAGTGATCAAGGGGAGAGAGAATGCTATGAATTGACTCTACCCCCTTGTCTTAACTAACACATCAAGACATAGAAAGTATTGTAAAGCCACCAGAATTCTGAAAAGGACAGCAAACAAGCAAAATATATTCATTAATGCTCACTTGTAACATAAGTTTGAACAAGTGAACAACATACATTTTACAGAAAATATGACATTTAAAAGGCTCATAGAAATCTAAACTGAAAAACATGAAACATAATTGATTTCTGATGATAATATAAATGTTCTTGCAAATAATAACAGCAATGGTAATTTCAAGTCTTTGAAACTCAGCAAAGAAACTAACCTCGAGGCCAGAAAGAATGTCACAAACATACGGGACCTGACAAGGAAGCAAGAAATACCAATTAGCATATGATTAATGTTAGCACTCTCATGTTCCATATTTCATCACAACTACAAAGCCATTATTTCTAAGGCATACTCTTACAATTTGTAATGCTAAAGAATAAATATGGACAATCATTCTAACAAAGTCCAGTGCTCTGAAGCCATTGTTCATAAATTATATTCCAATTTCAAGATGAACATGACAGTTCCTGGACTTAAAATGTTTCTACATTGCTTAAGTTATCTTTCATATTATCTGACAAGTTCTATTTTAAAAATATATAATACTAAAGTACTGATTCAGTACTGATGTCACATGTTGGTCAGGGTTAGTGATGTAGGTGAGATGTTTAAAATTCAATGTCAATAGTCGGTTAGTATACATCCTCCCCTGAAGTACAGCATAAAGAATAACATAGATATTGAATGTTCATATCACATTAATTATTTTTAAAAGTTAATCTGTGTTATTTGCATTCTAGTACCTAGTCCTTTCTCATCAAGCCAACCCATGTGTGTGTTTATAAAATGAAAGCTTACATAAAGTAAAGTCATGGGAAAAATGTAAAATGAGAAAAACAAAGTAATCCATGCTTAAAAACACTAGCTGGCTGGTGTTAATCCCTGTAAACATAGGTCCCTTCCTTTCCTCCCTCCCAGTCTCTCTCTCCTTCCCTCCTTCTCTCCTTCATTGTCTCATCTCTCCATGCCTTGCTATCTTCCCTCTTTTATTTTCTACACACACACACACCACAGTGGAGTTATACCACATAGCGTGACAATGTTTCACAATGATCTATAGACTACCTTCCTACCTATATAACCCCGGCATCAGTCAAGAGAAATCTCACTTTGTTGATCAGGGTAGTCTAAGAAACTCTTAAAAACAATATCAGATATTGCTGTTGCCCTGGGTCAACTCCTAGAACTTGAAGGTAAGAAATGTCCTATAGCAGAAGGCACTACACACTTTAGAAACAGGACTTGAAGGAACCCAACTGGAACTAAACTGGAATCCTACTCCCTGAGGCCTAATATTAAAATAGTCACATTTGCATTTTCATTAATGTATAAGAAAACATGTTGAAAGTTAATTAGCTGTGGGGTTTAATGTAAATATTTATCTTAGCAATTTATATTTAGTAGAATATTCCCCTAGCTAAATTGAAAAGATTATGATCTGCATTTATACATTGTAATAATTTCTTAAATACCATAACTAAATTTAGAGATAGGGTGTTATCTTCTTCTTTCAAATCTAAGCATGTCAGTCCTTCACACTGCCTCTCTCTATTACATCAAACCTTGAAGAGACTGTTGTAGAATTTGTAATTTTCATTGTTGATTCACAATATATTTATTTTAATGCTAGAATATGCAAAAATATATTTTAATACCTGAACATGTATGGTTATTTTTATTTGTGTATGTGTGTGTGTGTGTGTGTGTGAGAGAGAGAGAGAGAGAGAGAGAGAGAGAGAGAGAGAGAGAGAGAGAGAGAGGGAGAGGGAGAGGGAGAGGGAGAGGAAGGGAGAGGGAGAGGGAGAGGGAGAGGGAGAGGGAGAGAGCTAGAGCAAGGAGTTGACAGCAGGTATCCCAATTGCTCTTCACTTTTATGAGGCAATGTGCCTCGCTAAAACTGTAAAACTGGCTGCCCAACATGCCACAAGACTATCTTGTGTCTGCCTACCTATCACTGAGATCCTAGTTGTGTGCCACATGTCTAGCTTCTCAAATGGGTTCTGAGACCTAAACTCCAGTTCTCATACCTGCCTATCAAGCTCTTAATAACAAGCATTGCCCAAACCCCTAAAATTTCTTTTAAAGTAACTTTTTTTGTGTGTCAATCAATGACTTACTGATAATTTTATAGCCAAATCATAAACATTTCATTACAGATGATATGCAGTGAATCACAGAATTAAAACAGTAAAACAGAAATTAATAGGGAAATATTATGTACATTACAGATCTACTTATCAGGAACATAGACATCTAATATGAATCTGATGGCAACTGAGATTGAAGGGCTAATATATGAGACAAATAAGATGGTTTAAGAAGTAAAAGAGCCATCCATGCCTTTGGAATTTGCCTCACATTGGGCGCCAGATATTGGTGAAATTATTAAGGCCA
The DNA here is from genome assembly GCF_049852395.1 of Peromyscus maniculatus bairdii. Taxonomy (NCBI): domain Eukaryota; kingdom Metazoa; phylum Chordata; class Mammalia; order Rodentia; family Cricetidae; genus Peromyscus; species Peromyscus maniculatus. Next base: position 64,157,478 of record NC_134853.1, on the reverse strand, counting down.
CTCCACATAGTTAAAAGGAGATTAATTTAAATGGCATAACTTACAATTGAAGGGATAGGTAGGTTGAGGGTTCTGGCAAGGACTCAGCGTAGTCCAGTGGTGTTCTCTGGAGAACTTCTCCGTCCACCTCTAGTGTCCAGTTCCCAGCAGCAAAAGAGCACAGCACGTCCCAATCTCCCATCTTCAGGGCCCTCCCTTGGCCCCACCTTGTAGGCGTGACAGTTACTGAAGCCTCAATGGGGGTTGGAACTTCCAGACCAAAGCTGGAATGGCTACCCACGACATCTATATGACACCAGTAGCTCAGACACTGAGAGAAACAATCAATCAATGAGAACTCTTGAAACTGAGAAGCTTTTGTAGAGCAAAGGATATGGTCAACAAGGCAAAGAGACAGCCTACAGATGGGAAAAGGTCTTCACCAACCCCACATCTGACAGAAGACTGATATCCAGAATATATAAGGAACTCAAGAAATTAGACATCAAAATACCCAACAGTCCAATTAAGAAATGGGCTATAGAAATAAACAGAGAATTGTCAACAGAGGATACTCAAATGGCTGAAAGACATTTAAGGAATTGCTCATCATCCCCAGTCATCAGGGAAATGCAAATCAAAACAACTCTGAGATACCACCTTATACCTGTCAGAATGGCTAAGATCAAAAACACTGAAGACACTTTATGCTGGAGAGGATGTGGAACTAGGGGAACTCTCCTCCACTGCTGGTGGGAATAAAAGTTTGTACAACCACTTTGGAAATCAATATGGCACTTTCTTAGAAAATTGGGAATCAATCTCCCCCAAGTTTCAGCTATACCACTCTTGGGCATATACCCAAATAATGCTCAATCATACCACAAGGGCACTTGCTCAGTTATGTTCATATCAGCATTGTTTGTAATATCCAGAACCTGGAAACAACCTAGATGCCCTTCAACTGAAGAATGGATAAATAAATTGTGGCACAAATACACAATGGAATACTACTCAGCAGAGAAAAAAATGACATCATGAGATGTGCAGGCAAATGGATGGATCTAGAAAAAATCATCCTGAGTGAGGCAACCCAGACTCAGAAAGACAAATATGGTATGTACTCACTCATAGAAGGATACTAGATGTGGAACAAGGATGACTGGACTGCTACTCACAACACCAGGGAGGCTACCTGGAAAACAGGACCCCAAGAAAGACATGGGAATTGTCCAATTATGAGAAATGGATGAGATCTACATGAACAGCCTGGAAGTGAGTGGGGGTAATCAAGGGCAAGGGTCAAGGGAAAGAGAGCTTGAGGGAGCGGGAGATCCCAGCTGGATCAAGAACAGAGTGGGAGAACAAGGAATAGGAGACCATGGTTAATGAAGACCACATGAGAATAGGAAGAAGCAAAGTGCTAGAGAGGCCGACAGAAATCCACAAAGACGCCCCCACAATAGACTGCTGGCAATGGTCGAGAGACAGCCTGAACTGACCTACTCTGGTGATAGGATGGCCAAACACCCTAATTGTCATGCTAGAAACCCCATCCAATGACTGAGGTATCTGGATGCAGAGATCCACGGCCAGGCCCCAGGTAGAGCTCCAGGAATCAAATTGGCAAGGAAGAGGAGGGTTTATATGAGCGAGAATTGTTGAGAACAAGGTTTCATAAACCACAGGAACAAATAGCCAAACTAATGGAAACACATGATCTATGAACCAATGGCTGAGGGGCCTCCAACTGGGTCAGGCCCTCTGAGTGGGTGAGACAGTTGATTGGCTTGATCTGTTTGGGAGGCATGCAGGCAGTGGGACTGGGTCCTGTGCTCATTGCATGAGTTGGCTGTTTGAAACCTGTGGCTCATGCAGGGATGCTTGGCTCAGCCTGGGAGGAGGGGACTGGACATGCCTGGACTGAGTCTACCAGGTTGATCTCAATCCTCAGGGGAGACTTTGCCTGGAGGAGATGGGAATGGGGGGTGGCCTGGGGGGAAGGTTGGGTGGCATAGGAGGGGAGAGAACAAGGGAATCCATGCCTGATATGTAGAAATAAATTAAATTGTAAAATAAAATAAAATAAAGAAAAATTTAAACCTGAATAGGTTATTCTGTTTTGTGCATCTCCAAAAATGTATCAAACCTTTATTCTATGCCACACATCACACACATTGTTATTCCTAGTTTGTAGATGAGAAGTCACAGGGCATTCTGATTAAACAGTTTACCCACATTTGAGTAAACAGTGACATGTTGAACCCAGACTTCAGTAATCTCCATGCCAGTGTCAATCCTGACTTATGCTTTTACATTTAGTAGATGAGAAAAACCAAGGCAGGGGACAGAATGTGTTGAGGACGGTGATTGACAATAAGGAATTGGATTAGGGGGCATATCAAGACTGAACATGCTGGAGGCAAAGGCAGCAAAAGAGAAAACAGGGGTTGCTGTCCCTGCCAGGTTTGTGTGTGAGCCAAGCCTGGCTTCACATCTCCTCAAGAGAAAGCTCATTTAACTTGAAACAACTTTGTTCATAGTTTTAAATTAAATAAAACCCAGGTTAAATTTTATTGTGGGCCATCTGGAAATCTCTAACTACCACGTATTGTATTTTATTGTGTGGATTAAAGTCATTAGTTCTAAAGAGTATATTCTATGTCTAAAGAGCCATTATGTGCTAGTTCAATCCTTTGACAAGCCTTAGCAATATGCTTTACAAGCATAGTGAGTGGAAAGAGTAAAATAGGGCAGGGTTACAAAGCAATGCCAGCCAGAGGCAAAGGCTCATTTGAGAGAATAAAGTTCCAGAGCCTGAACATATCAGTATGGTTTTTACACATTTAAATACCTTGATCTGTGGTTGATTTTCTTTTTTAAAAAAATAACTGACTGATAATGAGCGAAATGTGGTAGGTGGTTGTGAAAAGTCTCTTTAAAAAGAAGTGGAGAAAATTTGAGGGGTTGTGCCTGAGGAAATTCTCTTCAAGCAACAGTTACACACAAAGTTATAATAACTATAAGTTTATCTGACAACAATAGGAAAGTACCCCTGAGACTAAACATAAACATGCATAAATGCAGTGTGGAACAGTTTGGGGAAGGCTCTTGCAAGTGATTTGCAGCCAGATTCTAATCATATAGCTTTTTCCCTTGGCATATGATTGTATAGGAAAACATTTCACATGTATCCATAATGAAGTGATTTTAAATTTTTCTATATGAAATTTTCTACTACATGCTGTTATACCAATGAAATTAGTAAGAATGTCCTTTCTGGGTGCCAGGATATAAAAATATTACTTTAATATTTGTATTAATACATATATATTAAACACTGTAGCTGGAATTTTCTCCAGTCCCACCGGGGCCCACAGCCACCCAGACCCAAGTAAATACACAGAGACTTATATTACTTATAAGCTGTATGGCAGACTTCTTGCTTTCTAGTTCTTATATCTTAAATTAAAGCATTTCTATTAAGTTGCCATATGGCTTGTGGCTTACTGGTACTTTTACATCTCATTTCCTCTGTGTCTGGCTGGTGACTCCTGACCCATCCTTCCTGTTCCCAGAATTCTCTTCTCTGTTTGTCCCACCTATGCTTATGCCTGGCTACTGGCCAATCAGCATTTTATTTATCAGTCAATCAGAGCAACACATTCACAGCATACAGAAAGACATCCCCAGCAAAACACACACACACACACACACACACACACACACACACACACACACACACACACATACACATTCACACACACACACACACACACACATTTTAAATTATCATATGTATAATACATATAACAATATAAAGTTCATTTTTCATTATCATTATATTTTAAGCATCTTGTGTGATTCTGATACTTGGAAAATTATATCTTAACAATTGTATAAAATTGTAGAAGACCCACATATGTAATTAATTTGTTTTTGCATTTATATTTACCTCTCTTTTCTGGCTCTCATCTCCCCTCAGCCTTCCTGGCCAGGTCTCTCTTACCTTTGCACCTTTCCTTTGTAAATTGAGCCATAGATACTGATTATATATGATTAAAATGTCCAGCCTAATTTCAGAAGATGGTTTTCACAACAGTCATCCCAAATCCATGGGTTTTACATCTTTCTGCATTCTAGTCTAAAATGTTCCCCAATCCTTGCATAGGATAGTGCAGTGTTGCGTTTAGATCTGAAGACTCATTGGTCACTTATTTTTGGCTCTTTGGCCAGTTAGGAGTCTCTGTATTAATCATCATTGGTCTGAAAAAAAAAAAGCAGAATCTTTTCTGATCATAACTGAGCATGCCATCTATGATTATAAACATACATCCTAATAAAGCAATTTGGCTACACATCCATTTAGCAAAACATCAGTAATGCATTCCCTAAAAGGGCCTTTAAGCACTTGAACCATAAGCTACACTACCAGGCATGTATTCCCTCACATGAAGCAGGTTTCAGAATCACAATGAAAAAATGGTTGGCCACCTTATAATAGTTATGTTACTATTATATTATTGGGCACTTTTTCACTGAAGAGTTGATATTGTAGCTCAGAGGATCTACAGATGAGTAGTCCATTGATGAATTTTCTTTCCCAGAAGCCTTCTTGAACCATGGACTACTATTGTCTGGGTGTCTAGCCTTCAGCAGTGCAGGGATCAAAGGGAACCCAGGGAGTCAGCATGTACTACAACTTTTTTATCTGAAGGGATTAAGGGAAAAGACACACATTATCTTGATGGCTTCCTTCAGATTCTTTTTATTCTTCTTTTGCATCTCTATTCCTTTTCTCATTCTTGATGTTTTCCTTCTAACTCATTTTAACTCTCTCATTCTTGATGTTTTCCTTCTAATTATATCATTCTTGATGTTCTTATTCTAACTCATTTTAACTCTATCATTATTCTTTTCCCTATAGCTTATATACCCCAGGAAAATCTTTCAGGCAATATAAAAATTACAATGTGGCTACATTCTGTTTTTCAAGTGAATGATTATAATGAATACAAGTAAAGAACAGCATATTTTCCATATTTATCACATGATTGAATATTTCACGTACTACAGTTGAAAAAAAATTATCCCAAGCCACATACATTCATAACTAAGCAATTTGTTATAGATTAACAGAGTGTAAGCAAGCAAGTTACTTTTTTCCAGTCAGTTATTTTACTGGCAGGCTGCATTTTGCAGTTACAAAGAAAGGGCTATTCACTTTATTACTTACCTTGAAAGTTATAAATCTTATAAGGAATCTTAAAGGAATCACAAACCTAAACTGTTATATGAGAAAAACAATCAGTTAGCTCTACTTTGAATCTTTAGGGTGAACACCCACTCATAAATAGTTTTTTTTTATATCAGAAGATTGAGGGCAAAAATGAGTACAAGGAATTAGTCATCATCTTTGATCACCAATCAATCCTAGCAAGGAAAGTTCATCAACTAGTAGTAATTGGGCTGCTTTGTATTTGTTCCCTTGCCTTAAAGAGCTCCTTATTTAACTATGTGCCTTTCCAAAACTTTAAATTGTCTTCTTGGGATTTTCACCTCAAAGGTATTTGACAAAGACACCTTAGTCTAACCTTAAGTTATTTTCAAAGCTTTGTTTCAGTTATGATTCACTCTGAAACATGTGAACATATTACCCAACATTAATATTAAAAGAATTTAAGCTAGCTGGGCTAAGTGGGATTTAATTGTTTTTCTTAATCATTAACCTAAGCCACAGTCTATGTGGTTCCTCAATAAAAACTCTAGCTGTGTGACACTTCCTTATTTTATATTTTTATCATCAAAACTCTTAAACTAACATTATTATTATCAATTAGACAATACAGCTTAGGGGGAAATCATCTTCATAATAATCCACAGATAAAAATGCCCAGTAGAACAGAAAATTTCCATGAGATAAACACACTACATTACAGGCAGTGGGGAATCTCCCTACACCCATTCATACCATGCCAGATACCAGAGAAAAATGGAAACAGCAAACATGTAAAGACACAACAGAAGCAAATGACATTCTGGAGTCTGTGCCCACAGGGGGCCTTGCCTATCTGAGATTCACCCATCAGGGGTTTTGTTCCTGGTGGTCTGACACCTGAACTTCAGTTGCTTCCTGATGATCCTCTGACATTGCCACCAACAATGGAAAACAGCAGAGGGGAGGCTTTTAGCTCAGTTTCAGCTTATTTTCCCTATATGTGATGTCTTCAACAATCTTCATACCATCTCTCTTCTTGGGAGCTTAACAACTCACTGGAGATATCCCACAGAACACTGGGATATTTTTCTTCTTGTGGCATATTTATGCCATGGACAATGTTGATTAAGAACATCACTAAATTAGAACCACACACACACACACAAAACAAACAAACAAACAAAAAAAAAAAACAACAACAACAATGAAAAGTTCCAATAGGGGGACAATTTGAATGCATAATGGCAAAAAAGCATTTGCTGATCATCATTTTAAAAGGACTATGTATATCTCTAGTACCCAAAACTACTGATTTTCAAATCTATAACTATCCCCATGACTTGAGTCACATGTATTAGTTGATATAAATCCAAGTCCTTAAGTGGTCTTGAAGGTTCTCTTCCCATGCTATATCTATGGCCATGATTGCATACTTATCAGCCAGGAATATATTCCAATATCTTTCAGTATTATATAGAAAAGGGTAGATCATTGAATCAACTCTGAAAAAAGGGAAGATATAGAAATGATAAGATAAAAGGTAGATTTTTGGGTCTACTCAAAAAAGAGAATATGGATATGATAAGATAAAAAGAGAGATTATGGAATCTACTTTTAAAAAGGAACTACTTGTTTTAAATAGGATAAATAATGAATTTTTTCATCTGAATTTGTCAAATGTTAATGGACTAGACATTGTTAATGTAATTCTTGACTGTATATATTGTATACACTTATTGGATATAGTTTTTCTTATATTAGTTATAAGCTTTTTTAATTTTAGTTAAAAAAGGGGAAATGTGATATTGTGTTCCCCAAAATATGGTGCACCCTAATAAATGTATCTGGCGTTAGAGAACAGAACAGCCACTAGATACAGAGGACAGAAAATGGTGGCACACACACATTTAATCCTAGCATTCCAAAGGAAGAGATCTATCTGCATCTCTGTGAGTTCAAAGCCACACTGGAAACAGCCAGGCATTATGACTTACAATTTTAATCTCAGGAACTAATGGCAGGAAGCAGAAAGGCATATAAGGTGTGAGGACCAGGAACTAGCCTGGTTAAGCTTTCAGGCTTTGAGCAGCAGTTCAGCTGAGATGCATTCAAATGAGGACACAGAGGCTTCCAGTTTGAGGAAATAAGATCAGCTCAGGTCTTGGTGAAGTGAGGTTAGCTGTGGCTGGTTCTGTTTCTCTGATCTGTCAGCATTCACCCCAATAACTGGTTTCGGGTTTGTTTTATTAATAAGACCTTTTATGATTTGTGCTACATTTTTATAAGTTAATTAAACATGTACTTTATAGCTTTATAGTATGTATCTTTCTTAAGTGATGGCTTGACATACTGGCAACCAGAAAAGACATAGTATTAAAGGGAGAGTATTAAATATATTATATCCAGGTTTATCTGATTCTATATACATGCATATCTATCATAATGCTTAATTTATATAGTAGACACTGTAAATAATTAACAATGATAAATGATTATTTAAAAAATAATAACAAAATTATTTAAAACTTATGAATTCCTTACTTCTGGCAACTTGGATTCAATATTTGAGGAATACAGTATTCCTTACAAAATGATTCCATGGAACTAGGTACTGTAGATAAAAACAGCTACTGGAATCTCTCGGTTTCACTTGCTCTCTTTTACTCAATTTGTCTACTGTAAAGCCTTATATGTGTCATTCCCTCTGATTGGAACATTCTTCTTCTAGAAGTTTCTCATTAATACAGGTCTCCATGTAGGTGTTCTTTCCTTTTTAAAATATATTTTACATTAAAATTAAATTTTATCACTTCTTTCATTCTCCTCTACTCAACCCTTCCAATGTTCCCTCCCTCCAAGATCTTCCCCATATACCTTACATTCAAATACATCCAGGTAATAAAAATGGACTCAATAGAATCTCACTTTCTTTTAAGTAGACTCTATAACAGAACATACTCAGTTTCCACTCAATGGACAACCTATTGTATTAGCCTTTTTTTTTTTTAAATCTGAAACACTGCCACAAAACATAGTAAAAAAAAATTGCTAAATATCAGTTGAGTTAATTTTCTGGGATCTGCAATGATATGAGCTGCCCCCAGTCAAATTTTTTGTTCTGTTGATTGTGGTGTCCCAAAACCTAAAATATTACATTGCTTAGTATCACCACAAAAGCAGTTCACTGAAAATAGAATGTGACTTACCACAAGAGAAAAAACCACCAGGATAAAGTAAATCCACACTGTCAGTGAAATGATGTGGCAATGTAGAGAAAAAGAAAAAAAAGAAAAGAAAAATCTTCCTGACTACTGTCACTGTTTCCACTCTTCTTGGGTCTTGAAGGAGTGTTAGCTGCATGGAATTTTATTTTTTACCCAAATCCTTCCTCTAAGAAAATACAAAGCAATCACTTCTAAGAAATGGCACTTGGCAAATCTCATTTTTGTTTATTTTTTCTCACTTAGTATTAGAATCTTACTCCTAAATATACATAGAACTTTATTAGTCTTATGAATCACAGGATAGAAATGAACATCTCTCTTCAACTCAATATTAACAATTCAGTATTCAAACTCTCTGATCTCTCTCTCTCTCTCTCTCTCTCTCTCTCTCTCTCTCTCTCTCTCTGTGTGTGTGTGTGTGTGTGTGTGTGTGTGTGTGTGTGTGTGTGTTTTGTGTGTAACAGTAAACATGGGCATTTAAAACCTTTCCATCTTTGTACTGAGCTATGGCTTATCAGTCTCATGTTTCTTATTCAGGGAATGGGTACAGTAAAGGTGCACATTACTCTTTGAGAAACTTGTGTTGTTTTGTTTGGATCAGTACAGTTAGTTCAACAATTTTGGTTTTCTCATCAGGCTATGGTGAGCAATAACATTTTAGGACACCATTAATTTGTTCATCACTTTTATTTCATAAGACTGCTGTGGGATACTGGTGTTACCTTCTGTTAGGTTTTCAAGGTCAGATATTTTGCAGAATGATCACAACTGTTTTATACTCTGGCACAATTTAAACTAGATATAGTCTTTTCTATTTAAATTTTCAGTACTGGTTTTAATGTATTTCACTTCAAAAGCATCATAGAACACTGCCTCACTCTATCACTAAAATAACTGTTTCTTGTGTCCACAGACAAGAGCTACAATGCACATAAAGACAGCACACAATGATTCATTTATGTGAATAGTTTCATTTTGGTATTACATTAAACCATTTTAAAGAGCTTTGAAAAGGAAAAAAAGTAAAGGAGCAGGAATGGAGAGGGGGGAATGGAATGAAGAAGGAAGGGGGATCAGAAAATATCCAGTTAATTGGCATACATAACATTCTTTACAGTTAATTTATCCCTTCACAAACAAGTTAGTTTCCTATCGGCTTATATGCTAATTAATATTATAATAATTATCACTTACATCATACTCAGAAAATAAGATTTCAGTACTCATGGAAATACACAAGATATAGCACCCAGTAAAAATGCCAATAAAAGCAGAGTCAAGAAAAAAATGTCAGAAACAGAGCCTGCCAGCACCCAATTGGACTAAGAGGTGAGTCTTTATCCTCATACCCAAACACCCCAGCCCCTAGGCTTGGGGCCCAGGGGCACAGGATTGTGCCCCTATACCACTTCCCATTGCAGTTCCAGTTTCAGGCCAGTTGGCAGGCAAACCTCCTGCACACAGTTCAGACGACCACCATCTGCCATCAGAATTTGTAACCCAATCCCCACCTCCCCCAAATCCCACCCACCCTTGGAGACTGCAACTGTTTCCTGAGACAGAGACCACTAGCACATGATTAGACTAAGAGTCCCAGTTTCAGGCCAGTTGGCAGGTAAACCTCCTGCAGACAGGTCAGACTACCACCATCTACCATGTGCTAAGACTGTAGCTACTCCCTGAGATAGAGCCCACTAGTGCTGGTTGAACTAAGAGCTGCTCCCTGAGACAAAGAGTCCATCTGCATCGACTAGACCAAGAGCTCCCCCTGGATCAAGAGTATCAACCAGACCAAGAGAAGCTCCCTCAGACACAGACACCACTTGCACCAAGTGGAGAAAGAGATGGGAAGATGACAGTGCAAAAATACAGTCAACAACATAAGAACCAATATGGCTCCATCAGAACCTACATCAGCAAGACCTGAACATACCAACACAGAAGAAACAGATGATATCTACCATAAAAATGACTTTAAGCCAGGCAGTGGTGGTGCATTCCTCTAATCCCAGCACTTGGGAGGCAGAGGCAGGCAGGTCTTTGTGAGTTTGAGGCTAGCCTGGTCTACAGAGCAAGATCCAGGAAAGGTACAAAGCTACACAGAGAAACCCTGTCTCGAAAAACAAAACAAAACAAAACAAAACAAAACAAAACAAAAAGAAGATATTAGAAGAGGAAATAAAAAATTCCTGGAAATGAAGAATCGAGGAAAAGACACATAAACTTGGGAAGAAATCAGTAAATCCCGTGAAAGCCAAGAGAAATCAATTAAACAAGTGAGGGAATTAGATTTCAAAACTGATATAGAGACAATAAAGAAGCCACACAGTGAGGCAATGCTGGAAGTGGAAAATCTGAGTAAATGAACAGGAACTATGGATGCAAGTATAACAAACAGAATGCAAGAGATGGAAGAACAGATCTCTGGTGTTGAAGATATGGTAGAGGAAATAGATTCATCAGTCAAAGAAAATACTAAAGCCAACAAAGTCATGTGTTGCTGGAGGGCTTCTCTCCAGGTTCCACCAAGCCCCACAGTCCCACAATCCACGTATAAAATAATCACTCAGACGCCTATATTACTTGTAAACTGTATGGCTGTGGCAGGCTTCTTGCTAACTGTTCTTATATCTTAAATTAACCCATTTTTATAAATCTATACCTTGCCACATGGCTGGTGGCTTACCGGCATCTTTACATGCTGCATATCCTGGCGGTGGCTGCAGTGTCTCTCCCTCTTTCTTCCTGTTTCCCCAATTCTCCTCTCTCCTTGTCCCACCTATATGTCCTGTCTGGTCACTGGCCATCAGTGTTTTATTTATATAGAATGATATACACAGCACTTCCCCTTTTCTTCTTTTTTAAAAAGGAAGGTTTTAACTTTAACATGGTAAAATTACATATAACAAAACAATTATCGAGCAAGAATTACAGTTACAATATTAAAGAAGATGTCCTATCTATCTTATATTTGTGAATTTAAGGTTTTATATCTAACTTATCTTTTATCATAACTGAAGAAATTACAACTATCTAGTCTTTAACCACATCAAAGACCTGAGAAGGAACATAATGGTACCTGAGAAATGGTAGATGGATGCAAGCAACTTTCGGGAATCTTGCAAGAGTAGGCCAAGGCAGCTGGCAGCCTGGACAGTCACCTAATGTTTCTCAACATTGTTGGTGCTTTCAAATTGGCTACAGGCCTAGAGTATATGACAGACCATTTTCAGAAGCAGGAATTTTGAAAGATCATCTTACCCTGTCTTGGCAGAGTACAGTGGTCGCTTTCCTTGTGTCCCGCTTGTCCAGGAAGGACAGCATTGCATTCATACTGTCAGCCATCAAGGCAAGGGCAGTTCTTTGCCCAGTAGGCCATTTTGTGCCAAAAAGACAAACTTCCAAATGGAAATGTCTTAGAAGCCCAACATTCTCTCGGGATCAATTGGTGCAGCCAGGAGCAATTGTGTCTCATGTCAACAGAATTCTAAGTTATTTAAATGCCATATTCTCTAGGTCTATGAAGTGTTTGAAGATTACCTGTCCACCTGACCTATTTATCTGTAAATCTGGATAACCTAACCAACATAACTATAGAGATGACAGGCATAGGTGACTATAAATCTATAAGTCTTATCTACCAAAATAACCTAAGGACTAAGGCTTCACATAAACAAGGTAAACAATCTATAAGCAAATGTATGGTGAAGAACGATGACTTCAAAATTGTGACAATACAGAAGATATTTATAAAAGAGGTAGGAATATATAGTGCGATATGCAATATGACAATACTCTTAAATATATATCAATATACCGAATATCCTAAACAGAAGTAGAACATACATAAAGTATGACAGATATAAATTTACATTTGTATCAATATAAAAATGTTTCAAATTAGAGTAGAAATATATGTACATTATAACAAATATAGTTCTGTATTTGTATCAATATAAAAATTATCTTAAACAGGAGTATAAAAATAGTTTACATTTGTATCAACATATAAGAATCCATAACAGTACAAATTACAGTGCAAATTATCTAAGGGTGCTATTTTACTAAATTTGTTTACTAGTATATACAATGATTTTCCATCATATCTTTTACCTATCCGTTCCATTTCTTCTCCCCCCCCTTTTTTTTAGAATACTGAGTCTAATATTTTCTTCCATCCCCAAACCTATAACCATCATCCAAAACCCTGAGAATTATGAAACCTAAGGGAGAAGGGGCGTCGTTTTCTTAGAATTGCTTCCTGCCATTTAGGGGGTGATATTATCTCTGTTGGGTACTGTGAGAAAGCTCAGATAATTAAATCTCAGTTAGACTAACTGTAGGTTCTGCAACAAGTTTTAGAGTAATGGGTAAGATTTGGGATTGAAGACTAGCAGTTATAGTTACAACTTAGTATATATAATATCTTAGATAGAACATATTAAGTATTGGATTCAGATTCTTTAGGATAGGACACCTTTGAATGATCTTTATAACATGCCATTTACCTATGCTCTACACTTCTCTGGATTTTAGTATGTGTTTCTTGCTTGATATTGTTTGCATTGGTTGTAGTTACATCTTATCTAGGTCATTATCTCTCATTATTCCTGGACAATATTTGATAACCATTCCTTTGTATATAGTCTTGTATTAGTTTGGAACCTTCTTATTTAGACAAAAAGGGGGAGATGTAGTGGGTAGCCATTCCAGCTTGGATCTGGAAGTTCCAAACCCCATTGAGACTCTGGCAACTGTCACTCCTATGAGGCGGGGCCAGGGGAGGTACCTGGAGACCTGAGAGCTGGATGGGCAAGGACTCTCTCTGCATGCTCTCTCTGTGCCGGGACCCTCAGTGGTGGAGGTTGACCGAGCAGAGCTCCAGACAACACTGCTGGACTGCGATACACCTTTCCCAGAACCTGCAACCCCCCTATCACTTAATTTGTGAGTTATACCATTAAATAAATATCCTTTTAACTACATGGAGTGGCCAAAATAATTTCACCAATAGTCATGACCCAAAATGTCCAGGAAATTTGAGACACCATGAAAAGACCAAACTTAAGAATAATAGGAATAGAAGGAGGAGAAGAATACTAACTCAAAAGCTCAGAAAATATATTCCAAAAAATCACAGAAGAAAACTTTCCCAACCTAAAGAAGGAAATGCCTATAAAAATACAAGAAGGTTACAGAACACCAAATAGACCAGATCCCAAAAAAGTCCCCTTGCCACATAATAATCAAACCACTAAACATATAGAATAAAGAAAAATATTAAGAGCTGCAAAGGAAAAAGGCCAAGTAACATATAAAGGAAGACCCACAAGAATAACACCTGACTTCTTAATGGAGACTCTAAAAGCAAGAAGGTCCTGGACAGACATTATGCAGATACTAAGAGACCATGGATGCAAACCCAGACTATTACACCCAGCAAAACTCTCAATCAACATAGATGGAGTAAACAAAATATTCCACGATAAAACCAGATTTAAACAATATCTCTCCACAAATCCATCTCTACAGTAAGCACTTGAAGGAAAAATCCAACTTAAGGAAGTTAGATACACCCATGAAAACACAGGCAATAGATAATCCCATAACAACAAATACCAAAGAAGGGAAACATACAACACTACCACCAAAAAATAACAGGAATTAGCAATAACTGGTCATTAATATCCATCAATATCAATGGTCTCAATTCACCGATAAAAAGATACAGTCTAACAGAATGGATTTGAAACAAGATCCATCCATTTGCTGCATACAAGAAACACACCTCAACTTCAAAGACAGACACTATCTCAGAATAAAAGGCTGGGAAAAGACTTTCCAATCAAATGGATTTAAAAAGCAAGCTGGTGTAGCTATCCTAATATCTATTAAATTGACTTCAAACTAAAATCAATCAAAAGAGATCTCCCATGCTCATTGATAGGTAGAATCAACATAGTTAAAAACAACAATCTTACCAAAAGCAATCTACAGATTCAATGCAATCCCCATCAAAGTCGCAACACAATTCTTCATAGGTTTGGAAAAAACAATACTTGTCTTTATGTGGAAAAACAAAAAAACCTAGGATAGATAAAAGAATCCTGTATAATAAAGCAACCTCTAGAGGCATCATGATCCTTGTTCTCAAGCTCTACTATAGAGCTATAGTAATAAAAACAGCTTGGTACTGGCATAAAAACCAACATGTGGACCAATGGAATCGAATTGAAGACCTTGACATTAATCCACATACCTATGAACATATGAGATTTGACAAAGAATCCAAACTGTACCATGGAAAAAAGAAAGCCTCTTCAACAAATGGTGCTGCCATAACTGGATGTCAACATGTAGAAGATTGCAAATATATCCATATCTGTCGCCATGCACAAAACTCAAGTCCAAGTCGATCAAAGACCTCAACATAAATCCAGTTACATTGAACTTGATAGAAGGGAAAGTAGGAAGTAGTCTGGAATGAATTGGCACAAGAGACAACTTCCTAAATATAATACCAGTAACACAGACACTGAGAGCGACAATTATTAAGTGGGACCTCCTGAAACTGATAAGTTTTTGTAGAGCAATGGACATGGTCAACAAGACAAAACAACAGCTTACAGAATGGGAAAAGATTTTCACCAACTCCACATCTGACAGAGGGCTGATCTACAAAATATATAAAGAACTCAAAGAGCTAGACTTCAAAATACTGAACACTCCAATTAAAAAATGGGCTACAGAGTTTAACAGAGAATTCTGAATAGAAGAATCTCAAATGCCTGAAAGGCATTCAAGGAATTGCTCAACATCCTTATTTACCAGGGAAATGCAACTCAAAACAACTCTGAGATATGACCTTATGCCTGTCAGAATGGCTAAGATCAAAAACACTGAAGACAGCTTACATTGGAGAGGATGTGGAGAAAGGGAAACACTCCTCCACTCTTGGTGGGAATGCAAACTTGTACAACCACTCTGGAAATCAGTATGGCAGTTTCTCAGAAAATTGGGAATAAGTCTTCCTCAAGACCCAGTTATACTGCTCTTGGGCATATACCCAAGGAATGCTCAATTATACCACAAGGACACTTGCTCAACTATGTTTATATCAACATTATTCGTAATAGCCAGAACCTGGAAACAACCTAGGTGCCCCTTAACTGAAGAGTGGATAAAGAAAATGTGGCACATATACACAAAGGAGTATTTCTCAGCAGTAAAAAAACAATGATATCATAAAATTTGCAAGCAAATGGATGGAACTAAAAAACATCATCTTGAGTTAGGTAACCCAGACTCAGAAGGACAAACATAGTATGTACTCACTAAAGTGGATACTAGATGTCAGGGAAGGGATGGCCAGACTGCAACCCACACCTCCAGAGAGGCTAGCTAACAGGGGAAAACCCTAGGAGGGACACATGGATGACCCAGCAAAAGAGTAGTGGATGAGATCTACATGAGCATACTGGTTGTTTGGGGGTGGCAGAGGGCAAGGAGTGGGAGATGAAACATAGGGAAATAGGATGATCAACCTGGAACAGGGACAGAGTGGAAGTGCAGGGAGGAAGATATGATAGATGAGGACATCATGGGAATATGAAGAGGCAGTGTTCTGGGGAGACTCTCAGGAATACACAAGGATGGCCCCACCTTGGTCTGCTGGTAGTGGTCCAGAGGGTACCTGGACTGGTCTACTCTGGTGACCAGTCTAGCAAATAACCTAGGTGTCATCATAGAGCCTTTGTCCAGTGACTGATGGAAGCAGATGCAGAGATCCATGGCCATGCACCAGGCTGAGCTCTGGGAATCCAATTGATGAGAGAGAGGAGGGATTCTGCAGGTGAAGGATGTTGAGATCATGATGCAAGGACATGAAGAGATGACTGGCCACACTAGTGGAGTCCATGAACTGTGGACTGGTGGCTGTGGAGGCCACATGAGACTGGACTAGGCCCTCTAGATATGGAAGACAGTTGTTAGGCTTGAACTATTTGGTGGGCACTCAGGCAGGGGAATTGGGATCTGTCCCTGGTCTATGGGCAGGCTTCTGGGAATCCAGTGCCTGTGGTGTGATGACTTTCACAGCCTTTGTGCAGTGGGAAGGGGCTTGGACCTGCCTAGGCTCAGTGTTCTGGACTCTGCTGACACCCCATGGGAGACCTAGATTTGGGGGATGTGGTGATGCGGGGTGGCTTGGGAAAGAGGGCTGCGGGGGTGGGGGAGGTAGGAGGGGAGATCTGTGGATGGTATGTGGAGTGAGTTGAAAATTTCTTAATAAAGAAAAAAATTCAAAATAAAAAGAAAAAATGTCATAAATGGCAGTGAATTTCTACCAAATATTTTCATATGAAATATATATGTTATAAATAAATTTTATGAAAATTCTCTGCAAAAAAATCTTGTGCTGCTTTGGTTGATTTTAACTGTTGATATGTTAATATGTGAAAGTTAACAGCAAATTATACTGAAATAATTTTGGATCAGATATAAAATTTATGTGATATACTAATAATTCTGTGACTTAATAAGTTACTTACAAGTATTTTTTTATTAAATTTTATGAGAATTTATAAAATTTTTATTAAAAATTAAGTGCTATTTTAAAACAAGTAAGCCAATACATAATTATTTCTTTTCTATTCATATTTAAATATTAAATGGCAAGCATCAAAGACAGTATAAAAAGTTCAATGGATGCATAGACATTTCTGTGTGATGACTGCATTTACCAGTATTAATGACAGCATGGACAAAAGTGGCTGAACCAAGAAGAAGCTCCTATTTGTTTCATAATATCACACAGAGTCTAGAGCAGTGGTTCTCAATCTTCCTAATGCTGTTACCCTCTAATACATATAGGTCCTCATGTTGTGATAACCTAACCAAAAAACCCTAACCATAAAATTGTTTACATTGATACTTCATAACTGTAATTTTGCTGCTGTTACACATCATAATGTACTTATATGATATGCAGGATGTATTTTCATTTAGTGGTTAATCACAAAACAATGTGTAATTATTATTCGTGGAATATTTATTTCTAATTACAAATAAGTGAAATTCTGTCTTGAAGTATGGTGTAGCTGGATACATTTGAGACAGTATGAGTAAAAACCAACTCAGTTCAAATGATTGAGGTTTCTCATTTCTTACCAGATCAGAAATTCTTCGGACAGTCTTTGCAGGAGTACAATGAAGATGATTTTTGATAACAAGTCTACTGTATTTAGATTTGATAAGGTGGAAAGCGTTGTTTCACAAAAATACGTTGTTGGAGATGGAAGAAAAAGAAGCAACACAGTGTCAGGCAGAACAGGATATGACCCCAAACACTTGGATCCAGAATTTTTAACTAGCATTGAAGAGAATCAGTTCTTGCCACATCTCTGTTAATAAATTCAGTGAACTCCTCTTGTGCTGTGTCAAGAACATCTTCAACTTTGACTGTAAATGGGCTTCTGGCAAGTACAAACGGGGCATCAGGTAGATTTGGAAAATATGATAAAAGCAAACATGTGCAGGTGTTCTTTCACAGAAATTATCATCGAAATCCCTTTGTCTGGTTCAGACAAAGCTGACATTTCATTTAGAATGACTAGATCTTTTCAGACAAATCAAGGCTTTTGCATTTAGTATTCGCAGTGATAAATTTAACTCTTTCACGATGGCAATGTCAATCAAGTGAGCTGTTTTTGGCAATTCACTTTCATCACCGGACAGTGCTCCAAAATTAGGTCTTGCTTTCTGTTTACAAACATTTTGCGTTCATCACAAAGCTCCAAAACACATTTTAAAACATTTCTTCTTGTCACTTTCGTGTGAAATAAAGCTTTGTTCAGTGTATCCAAGTCATTGCACAGTTGTGAAAATAATCTACTGTGTAAAGTACTCACCTTCACAAAGTAGAGAGAACTTAAGCACCTTTCATTACTTCCTGTAACTCTTCTGGCAGTGTCCTCTTTGTCCTCCTTGCTAATATTTGCCAATGAATCATACAGTGAGTTCCAATGATTTTTTGATAACTCATGGAGTACCAAACACTGGAATCTAGATCGACATTCTAGCACAATTGGAGCATCATTATGGGTGCAAACACCACAAACCTTTTCCCAAGACGTCATGTGCTCTTTAAGAAATGAACCAACTATGTTGTTGTTTTAAGAGGTTTGCAAAAAGAACAAAACAAACTCATCATTAAAGTCACCATCATTAATAAAAGTATACTTCACGTAAATCCAGAAACTGAACAGTTTAACACAGTAACTGGGAACAGTTTGCAATGTCTGTAGATTCATCAATCTGGATACTAAATATTAGAAGTGGAGAATGAAAGGGAGGGTTGGCCTTCCAGACACAGATACCAAATTCTCAACAAAAAGATTTATTATCCGGAAGGGGCAAGCAGGGGTTGGGGGAGGCTGCAAAGGCAGCAGCAGCAGCAGCAGCAGCAGCAGCAGCAGCAGCAGCAGCAGAAGCAGCAGCAGAAGCAGCAGCAGAAGCAGCAGCAGCAGCAGCAAGCATAAACAAGCAAAGCAAGAGAGCAGGGAGCAAGAGAGGGTGTCTCTGCAGGGATGAGTTTTTAAGGGGGAAAAGAGATGGTCTTTGCTTGAATGAGTTGGAAAAATCCTGATTGGACATTTAGCCAAATAATGAACTTTAATGGTTGGACCTTGGTGTTTTATCTCAGGAATGAGTCAGTGGCCAAACAAGGCAATAGACCTTGGGGGCTAGCTTTAATAACCTAACCTAGAGATACCATGATAGAGGGAGACATCATGGGGATAGGGATAAACTGGGTCCTAGGGAAGTTCTCAGGAATACACAAGGATGACCCCAGCTTAGACTACTAGTAATAGTGGAGAGGGTGCCTGAACTGGCTTACCCCAGTAATCAGATCTGTGAATACCCTGTCATCATAGAGCTAATAACTGATAGAAGCAAATGCAGAGATCCAGAGCCAAGCACCAGGCTGAGCTCCAGGAGTCCAGTTGAAGAGAGAAAAGAGGGATTCTATGAGCAAGGGGCATCAAGATCATGATGGGTAAACCTATAGAGGCAACCAAACCAAACTAGTGGGAATTCATGAAATTTAGACTAACAGCTGTGGAGCCTCCATGGGATTGGATTAGGCCCTCTGAATAGCTAGACAGTTGTATAGATTGATCTACTTAAGAGGTCCCCTGCTTTGGAAAAGAGGTTCTGCTTGTGTTTCCACAGAAATTAAGAAGCTGTGGCTTCCTTCCAGGTTAATATGGTTCCATTAAGGAAGACCCCCTGAGAGGTCTCCAATAAGATCAATGGCCCAGATGATCCAATATCCAGAACATCTTCAAGACAAATGGCTGAGATGATGCAGCCTCACAGACTATTATATTAACCATAATAACCATAATTCTAAAATTTCCAGGATTCCCAGTGCCCCTAATCAGCAGGAGGTAGGATAAAAAACTATGCTCAAATTTGCAAAATAGTGTTTATCAATGTTTGTTTTCATGTAAAGGAGGTTGGTTATAAAGTGTTACTGGCCATAGTCAAAATCTTTCTAAAGAAAAATGTGAGATATGATATAGAAATGATTTTAAAAAGGTAGATTATTTAATATACTTTAATCCAAAATACAACTGTTAATCTCAAAATACTTTATATTGGTATGGATTTTGGTTTATTATACAAATATAAGACCAATTGTGTTATACTACATGTATATTTATACTGTTTTTAAGGTATTATGTTTATAAAACTCATTAAAAATGTAATATATATAGTTAAAACAAGCTTATCTATAATAGTTAAATTTATAGTCATGTTAGTTAGGTTTTCTAGATATGTAAAGATATATTTCAGAAACATAGGTAATCTTCGAACACTTCAAAGACCTACAGAATATGGCACTTAAAGTGTTTTAAGAACTTAGACTTTTCTGAACAGTGAGACATGTCTGCTCCTGGCAGGACCAATTATTTAAAAGAAGATGATGAGCATCAAAGAAACTCTGTATGAAGTTTGCTTTCAATATGACAAAGGCTAGACATGTGACCACTGAACTTCACCAAAACAATGGGAGATGGTCTTCCAGGTTCTTGCTTCACAGAAGAAACTGCCAGACATTCTGCAGGGCACAGAGGAAAGTGACTGACAAAATATGCCAAAATAGGCAGGACAGTTCTTCAAGTTTGCTGCTTCACTGAAAAGTCTGTCAGATACTCTAGGCCTGTAGGCTGAAGATGGATGGCCCAATGTTACAGAAGAACTTTGTGTGACTGTCCAGGTAGCCAGATGTCTTTTGTCATTTCTAGGGTGTTAGAAGTTGCTTGCAATGCACTTCTTGTTTACTCAAATAATATTATATCCTTCTGGGGTCTTTGATATAGTTGAAGACTAGATAGTTATAATTATAGTTTTCCTTAGTTATGATGAAAGATAAATTAGATGTAAAACTTTGTACACACAAAGGTAAAATAGAGGATGGAGTATTTTCTTTAATTCTGCCAAATACAAATGGACTAGATATTGGAACTATAATTCTTGCTTGATAATTGTTTTGTTATATAAAATTTTACTATGTTAAAGTTAAAACCTTCCTTTTTGATTAGATAGAAAAGGGGAAGTGCTATGGGATGATCTTTTGTACACTGTCAATATGTGTTGATCTCATTGGCTGATGAACAAAGCTGCATTGGCTTATGGCAAGACAGCTTAGAGCCAGGCAGGAAATCCAAGCAAAGATAAAAGGAGACAAAAGGCAGAGTCAAGGGAGACACTTTGAGTTGATGGAGGAAAAAGATGTAATAGAACACTGGCAAAGCTATGAGAAAAATTGCAATACATAGATTAATAGAAATGTGCTAATTTAAGATGTAAGAGTTAGCTAGCAATAAGCCTGAGCCAGAGACCAAACAATGTGTAATAAATATTAAGCCTCTGACTGGTTATTTGGGAATAGGCAGGTGGGAGAGATTTGTGTATCTACAATAGTCTGTCTTGCCTTAGCCAAACAATTTCAGGAAGGAGATACTGTAGACCTGCCCTTAGCACCCTGTGGCTGCAACAATTCCACCATCACTAAGCCTTTTGCCCTGACCATATAAAGGGATCCCAGCCAGCTTTTTCTCCTCTGCAGACTCCACTATTTCCCATAGGAAAGAGGCTGCCCCTAATTGTGTGTGCTAGTAAGTACAGTCTCATCTGGTGAGTTCAGACTGTGGCCTCTTTCCCCTCTCAGCTTTACACTGACTCAAAAATCTAACAGTTGTGCAATACCCGACTTTGATGCTGCCTACTGAGTTCCAGTCCTGTCAAAGGACAACAGGCACTCTTAACTGCTGAGCCATCTTTTCAGTCCTTCATTTTAACTTTTGACTTGCTTCCTATCAAACTCAGAGCCTTGAGAATCTATGCAGATACTTTACCACTAACGAATAGAGCCTTCTCCCACCTTTCAATTTGACCCTTCTAAGGATGTGGATTCCATTCACAAGATGGTCTTGTGATCATATGCTCATTTCATAGGACTTATTTGATTGTGAAAGTTCAAATAAAGGAAGGAGAATTATTTAAAACACTCAAATCTATCAATTTAACAGTTTAGTAAACATGTGGCAAAGCTGTCCCAAACTCCTAGAATCTAAGGGATGGGATGTCAGCATATAAACACCAACCTACTTCACATGTTACTCAGATCTGATCATCCCAAGTAAACAACAATGAAATAAGGAGGAATATTATATTTTGAGCAAATACAATTTTTATGATAGAATTTTCATACTAGAAATGAACTATATTAAATCTTCATTTAAATCTGCAATGGTTCTTTATCTTCCTCTCTTATAAGTCTTTATGATTTGAAAATATTCAACTGTCTTATGCCCTTGCAGCATTAATTGATTTTCAGTTTCAAATATCTTAGTGATTTCTCTTAATAATGAAATATATTTCAGAATATTCACATTTATAGCTAGTTTATTCAATAAAAATGTTGTGAGCTCTCCCCTACAACCCCAGCAGACTATATAGGCACTGGCACAACCCATACTAGTTGGAAGAACATGTAAGTGACTGCCCTCCAAACTGAACTGCCCCAACATCCAGAACCTAAACCTCAGTGTACTTCCCATGACCCTATGCCTTCCATCTCAGCACCAGCAAGGCAGCTTGGCCTTGCCCCAGCTCTGGTGGAGCTCCACTGATCTGGCACCGTCCCAAGCAGCTGGCCAGCAGGTGAGAGACTTGCCTCCAGGGTACACCACAACTGCTGCCACATAGAGGATTCTGTTCCCCCAAGACCCAGCTTGCCGCCCAGTCCCACACACTTGATCATCTTCCTAGTGGTCAGCCCTTCCTCACAACTCTAGCAGACTTCATAACCACAGGCACAATCCATACCAGTTGTAAGAGCAGCCCCCAGCAGCTGGCCACCCAGCACATTACATAGGCACAGGCACAACTCATACCAGTTGGAAAAACATACTTCATAGGCACAGGTGCAGTCCATACTAGTCAGAAGAACAGGAGGATATGCTGGATCTAGCCACCCAAACCTCCACAAACCTTACCTGAGACAACCCTACTCGACCTGAAAACCTGCAAATCACCAAAACCATTGGTCAATCAGGACAAAAGATAACAACTGGAATAGACAATAAAGGAACAAAACACCCATTCAACAAAGACAACACAAGAATCAACTCCCATATCTACAATCATCCCAAACACAGATGTGAAAACACTGGTGTAACAATACATTCAAAAATAGAAAGGACAATATGGTACCACCAGTCCCAGTGATCCTACAACAGCAAGAACTGAACATTCCAATGCAGCTGAAGCACAAGGAAATGACCTTAAAAATAACTATGAAAACGATACAGTCCCTTAAAGAGGAAATGAAAATTCCCTTAAAGAAATTAAGGAAAAGACAAACAAAAAATGGAAAAAATCAACAAATCCCTTAAGAAAAATCAATCAAACAGGTGAAGCAAACAGCTTAAGACTTGAAAATTGAAATAGAAGTAATAAAGAAAAGACAAACTGAGGGAATTCAGGAATGAAAAATCTGAGTAAGCTAACAGGAACTATAGATGCATCACCAACAGGATACAAGAGATAGAAGAGAGAATCTCAGGCATTGAAGTTACAATAGAGGACATAGATTCATTGGTCAAAGGAAATGTTATTTCCAATAAATTACAAACACAAGTCATCCAGGAAACCTGCGTAGCTGAAGTTTTCCTGGCAGGCAGTCAGAGCAAATCTCTCCCACTCGTGTCCCCCAAGTAAACACACATATATATCTTATAAACTGTATGGCCATGGCAGGCTTCTTGCTACCTGTTATTATATCTTAAATTAACCCATTTCTATAAATCTATACCTTCCCATGTGGTTTGTGGCTTACTGGTGTCTCACATCATCCTTCTCCTCACAGTGGCTGGCCCATCTCCCAAACTCTGTCTTCCTGCTCCCCCAATTCTCCTCTCTGCTAGTTCCGCCTATATTTCCTGCCTGGCTACTGGCCAATCAGCATTTTATTTATCAATCAATCATAATAGTACATTCACAGCATAGAGAATATCCCACAGCAACCTGGGACACAATGATAAGACTAAATCTAAGAATAATAGGGATAGAAGAAGGAGAAGAATCCTAGCTCAAAGGCACAGAAAATATATTCAACAAAATTATAGAAGAAAAGTTTTCTAAAGAAGAACATGCCTATGAGGATACAAGAAGCTTACAGAACATCAAATAGACTGGACCAAAAAAAAAGTACATCATCACATAATAATCAAAACAGCAAACATACATAACAAAGAAATAATATTAAGAGCTATAAAGGGCCGGGCGGTGGTGGCGCACGCCTTTAATCCCAGCACTTGGGAGGCAGAGCCAGGCAGATCTCTGTGAGTTTGAGGCCAGCCTGGGCTACCAAGTGAGTTCCAGGAAAGGTGCAAAGCTACACAGAGAAACCCTGTCTCGAAAAACCAAAAAAAAAAAAAAAAAAAAAAAAAAAAAAAAAAAAAAAAAACAGGAAAAACAAAAAGAGCTATAAAGGAAAAAGGCTAAGTAACATATAAAGCAGAATTATAGCTGACTTCTAAATGGAGACTCTAAAAGCCAGAATGTCTTAGACAGATATTTTGCAGACACTAAAAGACCAAGGATGTCAGGCCAGACTATCATACCCAGCAAAACTTTCAATTACCATATACATAGAAATCAAAATATTTCATGACAAACCAGATTTAAACAATACCTATCCACAAATCCAGCCCTAAGAAAGTACAAAAAATACTTTGCAGATGATATGATAATACACACACCCAACTCCCCCCCCCACACACCTTCAGTAATGTGGCTGGATACAAGATAACTCAAAATATCAATAGCCCTCCTATATACAAATGATGAACAGTGTGAGAAATAAATCAGAGAAACAATATCCTTTACAATAGCCATAAAAAATATAAAACACCTTGGGATAACTTTAACCAAACAAGTGAAAGACCTGTATGACAAGAATATTAAGTCTTTGAGGAAAGGAATTGTAGAAGATATCAGAAAATGGAAAGATCTCCAGTGCTAATGGGTTGGTAGGATTAAAAATAGTAAAAATGGCAATCTTACAAAAAAGCAATCTACAGATTCAATGCAATCCTCATCAAAATTTGAACACCATTCTTCATAGATATTGAAAGAACAATACTCAACTTCATATGGAAAAATAAAGAACCCAGGATAGAATAGCTAAAACAATCTTGTATAATAAAGGAACTTCTTTAGGCATCACATCCCTCACTTCAAGCTCTATTATAGAGCTATAGTAATAAAAAACAGTATGGTATTGATATAAGAACAGACAGGTGGATCAATGGAATCAAATTGAAGACCCTGATGAAAATCCACACACCTATGAACACTTGACTTTGAAAAAGAAGCCAAAATTGTACCCTGGAAAAAAGAAAGCATCTTGACAAATGGTGCTGGCATATCTGGATGTTAGCATGTTGAAGAATGAAAGCAGATCATTATCTATTGTCCTACACAAAACTCAAGTAAAAGTGGATCAAAGACCTCAACATAAATCAAGTTACAAGGATCCTGATATAATAGAAAGTGAAAAGTAGCCTTGAACTCACTGGCACAAAGATAACTTCCTGAGTATAACACCAGTAGCACAGGCGCTGAGATCAACAATTAATAAATGGGACCTTCTGAAGCTGAAATTTTTTCTGTAAGGTAAAGGAAACTATCAATAAAACAAACAGCAGCCTACAGTATGAGAAAAGATCTTCACCAACCCCATATCTGACAGAGGGCTGATATCCAAAATATATAAAGAACTCAAGAAACTAGACATTGAAATACCATATAATCCAATAAAAATGGAGTACGGGTTTAAACAGAGAACTCTCAACAGAAGAATATCAAATGGCCTCAGATACACTTAAAGATTTTTTTCAACATCCTTAGCCATCAGGGAAATGCAAAACAAAATTACTCTGAGATACCATCTTATACCTGTCAGAATGTCTAAGATCAAAATCCTAATGGCAGCTTCTGCTGGAGAGGATGTGGAGTAAGGGGAACACTCTACCACTGCTGGTGGTATTAAAACCCTGTACAACCAGTTTGGAAATCAGTATGCCAATTTCTCAGAAAATTGGGAATCAGTCTACCTCAAGACCCAGCAATTACCCAAAGGATGCTCAATCATACTACAAGGACACTTGCTCATCTATGTTCATAACAGCATTATTTGTAATAGTCAGAACCTGGAATCAACTTAGATGTCCCTCAACTAAAGAATGGATCAAGAAAATGTGGTACATTTACTCAATGGAGTATTACTTAGTGGTAAAAAATAATAGCATTATGAAATTTGCTGGCAAATGAATGAAATTAAAAAAAAAATAAAATCATCCTGATTGAGATAATCCAGACCCAGAAAGTCAAGCCTGGTGGATACTCACTCATAAGTGGACATTAGCAATAAAATAAAGGACAACCATGCTACAATACGGGCAAATCTATAACTCCAGAGAGGGTAGGTAATAAGGAGGGTCCAAAGAGGGATGCATGGATTTCCCTGGGAAGGGGAAATAGAAGAGATTTCCTGTGTAAACTGGAGACTGTGGGGATGAGTTTTATGGGAGGATGGGAACATAAGGGATCGGGTTGGACATGTTGGGGGCAAGATAGAAGGGGAGAGTTATGAGAGCGACGTCTTGATGCAGTGAATTTTGGGGTTAAGGAAAAATGTGTTGCCAGGGATACTCCACAAAAAACTCAAGGATGACCTCAGCTAAGACTCCTAGCAACAATGGAGAGATGCATGAGCTGGCCTTCTGCAATCATGTTGTTAACTACCCTAATCATCATCAGAGTGCCTTCATCCAGTAACTGATGGAAGCAGATGCAGAGATCCAGAGCCAACCTCTGGGTCAAGCTTCAAGTGTTCTATTGAAGAGATGGGGGGGGGTGGATTGTAGGAGCCAGGGTTGCCAAGGTCATGACAGGGGAACCCACAGATACAGCTGACCTGAGCTCGAGGGAGCTCACAGACTCTGGACTCATAGCTAGGGAGTCTGCATGGGACCTATGTAGGCCCTCTGCATGTGTGACAGTTGTATAGCTTGGTCTGTTTGTGGGGCTTCTAGTAGTGGGATCTGGACAAGTCCCTGGTGCTTGACATGACCTTTGGGAACCTATTTCCCGTGTTGGGTTGCCTTGTCCAGCTATGATGCAAGGGGGAGCTCGGTCCTGCCTCAACTTGTGCCATGCTTTGTTGATTCTCATGGGATGCCTGCCCCTTTCTGAATGGAGATGGAGGAGGAGTGGATATGCGGGATAGATGGGAGGTGGGAAAAGGAGCAGGAGGAAAGGAGGGAGTGGAAACTGTGGTCATGGAAAATAAATAAAAAATTTAATAAAAAAAAGAAAATATTGCAACAGGCTATGTGAATTTTTGGTTCTCATTCTAGAATTTTATGGTATTTTCCCATTACTTTCATTTTATATCTATATCTCACTATATATCCTACTAGTCTTGTATTAGATTAAAGTCACTGTGCTATTGTATTTAATCTCTTACCTTCATGGGTAGATTTTTTTTGTATTTTTTAAACCTAATTAAATAAATCTTTATGTTCTTTTATAATTTTTTTTCTAATTTTAATTTTATAATTTGATTTAATTTTACATATCAGCCACGGATTCCCCTGTCCTCCCTCCTCCCGCCCTCCCCTCCACCCCTCCCCTCCCTCCAGCCTACCTCCTATTCCCATTTCCTCCAGGGCAAGGACTCCCCTGGGGATTCAGCTCAACCTGGTAGAGTCAGTCCAGGCAGGTCCAGATCCCTCCTCCCAGGCTGAACAAAGTTTCCCTGCATAAGCCCCAAGTTCCAAACAGACAGCTCATGCACTAAGGTCAGGTCCCGGTCCCCCTGCCTGGGTGCCTCCCAAACAGTTCAAGCTAATCAACTGTCTCACTTATCCAGAGGGCCTGATCCAGTTGCGGGCCCCTCAGCTATTGGTTCATAGTTCATGTGTTTCCACTAGTTTGGCTATTTGTCCCTGTGCTTTTTCCAATCTTGGTCTCAACTATTCTTGCTCATACAATCCCTCCTTTCTTGCTGATTGGATTTCTGGAGTTCCACCTGGGGTCTGGCCATGGGTCTCTGCAACCCAGTCATTGGATGCGATTTCTAGCACGAAAGTTAGGGTGTTTGGCCATCCTATCACCAGAGTAGGTCAGTCCCGGCTGTCTCTCGACCATTGCCAGTAGTCTATTGTGGAGGTATCTTTGTGGATTTCTGGGGACCTCTCTAGCACTTTGCTTCTTCCTACTCCCATGGGGTCTTCATTTACCATGGTCTCCTATTCCTTGTTCTCTCTCTCTGTTCTTGATCCAGCTGGGATCCCCCACTCCCTTAAGCTCTCTCTCCCTTGAACCTTGCCCTTCATAACCCCCCATCATGTCCAGTTTGCTCATGTAGATCTCATCCACTTCTCTGTCATTGGGCAATCCTTGTGTCTTTCTTAGGGTCCTGTTTTCTTGGCAGCCTCCCTGGAGTTGTGAGTAGCAGTCTAGTCATCCTTTTATTTTATAATTTTATTGATGCATCACAGTGGATGTTTTCTCTTCTAACTTGTCTTACTGTGAGTTTCTTTTTAATCTGAGCGTTCAGTTTTTAAGTCAATCTATGCCTCTCTCTGGCATGCTCTTTTTTTTTTTTAGTTCTATTTCATTTCTATTTTACCCACATGAGAAGTCAAAACAAAAGTATAGTACAGACTCACATTATTTCTAATGTATCTTAACACTTGAATTATATCTATGCTCTTACAGTCCAGTGGCCCGTCCCAGGATCAACAGTGCTACCTGTTGGGTAGGTTTGGGTAATGATATGATTCCTGCAGCAGAACTTCATGGGATACTAGCTAATCCCATGGACTGAACAGCAGGCTCTGAGTAACTTAAATTCATGTGACTATCAGGCAGATAAAAGAGTAAACACATTCACATGCCCTGACTAGAACACTAAAAAGGACATAATGATTTCTGTTCTCCTTCCTACTCACTCTTAAATCTTCATTGAGTTGTCACTAAGTCCACAAGAGCATATAAATTGTACATGTCTTAACTTCATTATTCACAGTGCAAGGACACTGCAGAGACCATTTTCTGAGGCAGCACATACCACAAGGTCATTCTAAGAGCAAATGCAAGAATGTTCTCTACTGAAGAAGTCTCCAGAGTAGATATAGTCATGGACTTCCTTCCTATTTCAAATGAGCATTATTTTTGAATGTTATGTCTGTGGATATCCTTGACTTTTTGAGGATTTGTGTAAGCTTTTATAAGAATTTTTTCCTAGAAATTGAATAAAAGTAATTGTTTCCCTTTATTTTTTATTTTATCTTTAACTGACACAGGAACTAGAACAACACTTTCTGCTTATAAATCCTTATAAACTGTATTAATATATAACCATATTAAATTATATAGGCAATTTTATATACTCATGTAAATAGTCTCAACAGTTTCTGAAGAAAAATAATTTCCTGTAGTCTTCAAAATGGTACCTTCTCAATTATAAACTGTAAATAAATTAATATTCACCTTTCCATAATGTCTTAGACAAAAGTACATATAGATTTAATTGTTACATACATATTCATTTATACCATACAATATAGACATATCTTATTTGATTTTTCAATATTCAAATGTATGCTGGTTTATTCTATGAACAAATAAAATCCTTTACATGAAATCAATACACATATTTTAATATTTTTACTTTTTGTGTATTTGTTGTAATTTTTCAAAATGTACATCATATTACAAGACCAAATATGTCTGGAAATTATTATTTGAGTAAGTACATCTAAATTATTGTCCTTACTAAAATTACTTATTTATAGTCCAACTTACCACATAGCAGGTTAGTTTTGGGAAACATTTCCAGCCCTGCCAGATCCTTGACCATAGGCCCATAGCATTTCTGTGATTCAAAGCCCTTGACCATAGGGCCATGGCATTTCTGTGATTCAAAGTCCTTGTATTTGGATTTCAAAAATTGAGTCTTCCATATAATATTCCTGCAAAAAATTAAATGAGATGATACCATGACAATGCAGAGAAACTACTCAGCACATTCATAAATACCAAGCAGTCTGCTGAACTAATATGGATGTTTTAAAGCTTTAATTGTGACCATAGTTATCAAACTTTTATGTCTGTCTTTTCATATTGCTAACCATGTGATATTCACAGAAAACAGCTTCGAAAATTTGTTTTCATTTTTAACATATTTGTTATTGTGGGAGACATGCACATTCTATGGGACTCATACCATGTTTAGAGGGCAATTTCAGGAGTTGGCTCTCTCCTTCCACCTGGGATCTGGTCTGGTGGTCCCCATGGCATCATCAGGCTTGGGCAACACATGCTTAACCAGAGCTTTTTATCAGACTCAGCAATATCGTTTTTAATCTAGATAAATTATTTTCAGTGTTATCTCTCTGTATAACACCATAAAATTTATAACCTAATTGCTTCAAATACTGTTTTGTTTATGTTGTTTTGTTCTTTGTTTTTTTATTTGACTATGGTCATTGTAGTTCAGGCATGTCTAGAGCTTCCTATATAGTGCAAACTGTACTTAATGATCCCTATCTTGCTTTAGACTCTGAGGTGCAGGGATTACACAAAGAACCATGCCTATGTTTCTATACTAAAAGTATGATTCTTCTCATTAGTTTTGAAGTATTATTGTTATGTAACAATGAGTAAATATGTATAAATGAGTAAATGGGGTTTTTACACTGACATTTATATGACATGTTTAATTTATGACCAATGTTAGTTTTTTTCAGATGTCTAACTGTCATGTTCTAAGACAGAAAATAATATTTATTCAGCCACCTTTTTCCTGACTAGAATGTATTATACTACTGTCGGGGTAAATGAAGCAGTGAAGGTATAATGGAGTATTTATTCACTTGTTTGGATCATAACAAAAATATGCAATATTGCCTCTTTGGCATGATTTCCTACAGGATGCTTAATCCCTGAAAATCAGCTTTTAATTTTAATAAGTTTGTGGCCATATTGCAATCACATACTACTTCCTTATTTCAATGAAAATGAATGTGATTATTTTAGAGGAAAATCTATTTATCCTCAAGTGATGGCCAAACAGGCAAATCCCATTAGAGACAGAGAATAACAAAAACATCCCAGTAGAAAGCGATGTGTTAGCAAGTTTTTTGTCAAGGAATAGGAAACAGACAATGGAGAGTTACAGTGTTTGTATCAGCAAACAGGGCTAGTTAAAGAGATCAGACTCCAGAGTTCACTTTAAAGTCTAACCTATTGCACTATGAGCTTTTTAATGAAAATGTAACATCCATTTGTCACTTACAATGTACATTGAAAAAAAATCACCTTAAGAATTTCAATAATGTTCCCTGTTTTGTTATTCTCCTTTAACTTTTTTTATTTTATAATTTTTATTTTATAATTAATTTAATTTTACATATCAGCCATGGATTCCCCTGTTAAATGAGGTAGAGGATGGGAGACAGTGTAGAGGAAGAAATATAGGGAAGAAAACCTAACACTAAGGAAAATTTTACAAAAGTTGTATAGAAACACACTACTTCAGAAACACACACACACACACACACACACACACACACACACACACATTTACAGAGTTTACATAGAGTTATCCTATAACAAGGCAACAATGCCTCTACTAGATGTCACAGGTTTACAAATAAAAAGCCCCAAGGAAGGAATAAGTTACCCATGTTGTAGTTGTTGGGTAGTGAAATTCCACAGACTCACAAATCTTACAGGTTATTGTCAATGCTGTTGGTTACCCTTCCAAATAGTAAGACCCTATTGCTAAAGACGCCACATACTTGAGTCATAGAACATGGAAAACTCAAACTGGTACTGACCTGGAAGCTTCCTTCTTACTGGTTAGCTTTCATAGTGCTGGGAGGTGCTATGTATGATACCAGAGGAGAAAAGTAATCATCAATCTTACCTAGCTGTGAAGGCCAGGAACTACAATAAAGACTAGCCTGGAGGGTATGCCCCCTGGTGCATTAGTGACAGGAATGTGATGGGAGTAGCCAACCACTTCTCATCAGACTTAAGGCCCTCTCCACAAGAAAGAACTGATCCCTGACACAAAGACTCCATAGTTACATAGATCTTAGGCCATAGGGGAGGATCTACATTTACTCTGCTAAGTGGACATTGTATTAAGCCAACTCCTTATGTTTCATTGTTATAGCCATATATTAATGCATCTCTTAGCTGTCACCAGAGCTGTCTTGTATAATCCAAGCCCACCTGCCAAAGAATACTATAACCCCCAGAGTGCCAGACCCTCCTACATCAATTAACAATCAAGATAATTCCCCACAAAAATGCTTCAAGACCAACCTGAGGGAGGCAATTCCTCAATTGGGAGTCCCTCTTTCCAGGTGTGTTATGTTGAAAACTAAGATTAGCTGTGATAAGTACACCTTCACAAACACATGATGATCCATAACGTTTCCTGTCCTGTTTGTTCCCAAACTCTCCAGTTAACAATAAGATTACAATAAAAAACATAGCCCCATAGTCTTAAAAATAGCAACTCTGAAAGGTCTAATATTTCTTTAAAAAAAATCAAAAGTTTCTTAACTATGGACTCATAAAATCAAAGACATATTATGTAACTCTCTTATTCTAAGAAACAAGAATCAGAACACAGTTCCAATGAGATCAAAACCAAACCAAAATACAGCAATGTTTAGTATCCGGGGCTCTTCTGGTTCCCAAGGGGTTTGGGTAGACACAGCTGTTCAATTCTGACATCTGCAGCACAATTTATATGGCAAGCAGGCTGACTGTACTCCAAATCCACTGTCATCTCATAGTCTTGGCATCTTCAACACCATGGGGTCTAAACTGGAACAGAGGCTGTGCTTCACTACTGGCCTCTCTTATTCCAACCCTCAGTAGCTGTTCTGTCAATTATGTAAATCATGCTAGTATCTTGTAGATATAACCAACCATCTTATTAAATAAGAAACACAGAACCAATGCAAAGAAGAAAGCCAAGAGATCAGAGCTAAGAGCCTTACCGCCTGCTGCAGCTAACTTCTTAAGCCAAGAGACCTCACCGAAAAAGGACCCACTTCCTGTGTGTTTGTCTTTATATAGTCTTTCTGTTCTGCCTTCTCATTGGTTGTAAACCCAAACACATGACTGCCTCGTCACTGCCTGTATGTACAGCCCTCCAGGTCTTATATGGTATTGAGATTAAAGGCGTTTCTCCAATGCTGGCTGTATTCTTGACCACACAGAGATCTACCTAGCTCTTCTACCAAGTGCTGGGATTAAAGGCGTGTGCCACAAACGCCCAGCTCTGCTATGGCTTGCTATTAGCTCTGACCCCCAAGCAACTTTATTTATTAACATACAAATAAAATCACATTTCAGTACAAATAAAATACCACCACAGTATCTTGATAAGTTTTATCTTTTTAATCAATGAATTACAGTCTTATAATTTTATTCTATAGAAGAAATCACTCTACTTAAAAAAAATTCACTCCAAAGTTGAAGAATTCTTTAGATTTTACCTAAATTGCTTCATTTACCATGGGATTAATATAATGTCCTCCTTATTTCTATGAGGTTTTCTTGAAAGTGAATAAAAGTAACTAGTTTCTGTCATTTTGTTTATTACCTACTTAACCACATCTCACTAGAAACAAGAAGAAAATAACGAGTGTTATGCTTTGGTGTAGCTAGAGTTTTCCTGCCTTGCCCACAGTCAGGACAAATCTTTGTCACCCACCAGTCCCATAGCCACTCAGACCCAACCAAGTAAACACAGAGAAATATGTTGCTTATAAACTGTATGGCCATGGCAGGTTTCTTGCTAACTGTTCTTACAGCTTAAATTAATCCATTTCCATACATTTATACCTTGCCACTTGACTCGTGGCTTACCAGCATCTTCACATGCTGCTTGTCCTGGCGGTGGCTGGCAGTGACTCTTCTGCCTTCCTGTTCTTTCTTTTCTCCTCTGTGTTAGTCCTGCCTATATTTCCTGCCTAGCCACTGGCCAATCAGTGTTTTATTTATTGACCAATCAGAGCAACACATTTGCCATACAGAATATCACACAGCACCCCCCCCTTTTTTTTAATCAAAAAGGAAGATTTTAACCTTAACAAAGAAAAATTACATATAATTTGGGAATTTGGGCATAGCTTCTCTTACTACTTCCTGTTGGAGAGGGGCACTGTATCTTATGGGGACACAAAGAAAATTTTAGAATCATGGAGTAGTCCACAAGGCTGTATTGTCTGAGCCAGTTGCCTTCAAACCATTCTGGATGTTGGATCATCTGGGCCATGGTGTCATCAGAGACCTTTCAGGGGGTCTTGGCTGGTCAAACCTGATGTATCTTAATCTGGAACAAATCAATAGTCTCTGGCTTTCTGTGGAAACAAAAGCAGAGTCTCCTTTCCAAAGCAACACATCCTTACATCCAAATTTTGAAGTCAAGGTATCTTTAAAATATACATATATTGGTTTAACTCAACATCTTTTATGATCAAATGTTTTTCTGCAGTTAAAAATCCCAAAGACAACACAATCCAGATTCTCTGTGTAATATTTATCTTTACGTGGCTTATTTTTATATTAATTTTATTGTCTCTTTAAAGACTTTATTTTTTAAAACTATGTATTTGTTTATATAACTGTATATATCACCTTTTTTGTCTCTTTCAAGCCCACATATATTTTACACAAATTGTAAACTATTACATCTGAATCTGTCTTATTGTGAATATATTGCTTTAAACTGCAGCATTTGTAAGACTGAAATGGCACTATGGCTGCTGGTTTCACCCAGCTCAGCTTCCCAACATGGCAGTGGAATCTGGTACATTTACCGCCAGCTCTAGGAGCTATCTTGGGTCTATGCTTTTATCCAAGCAGTGTGTAGCCCAGAAACCTCTTTTTTTTTTTTTTTTTTTTTTTTTTGGTACCAGCAAAGGCTAAATCCACCATGCAGCTTAATGTGCCACTTGCAGAGGCCTCATTCCCACCATGCTGCAGGTCGAGGGCGCATGCCAGGAACCCACAAGTAGCTTAAACCAGCTGCTGCTCATTTGAGAGAGACAATTAGGAAGCTGTTTTTAGCTCCATTTTAGAATCTTTTCTTGGGTTTTAGGTGGAAACTCTTGCTAACTCGTTGGGTGTCATTTGTAGCTAGAGTTTTCCTGCCTTGCCCACAGTCAGGACAAATCTTTGTCACCCACCAATTCCCCAGCTGCTCAGACCCAACCAAGTAAACACAGAGACTTATATTGCTTACAAACTGTATGGCTGTGGCAGGCCTCTTGCTAACTGTTCTTATAGCTTAAATTAATCCATTTCCATAACTCTATGCCTTGCCATGTGACTCATGGCTTACTGGCATCTTCACATGCTGCTTGTCCTGGCAGTGGATGGCAGTGACTCCTTTTGCCTTCCTGGTCTTTATTTCTCCTTTTTGTTAGTTCCACCTATACTTCCTGTCTAGCCACTGGCCAATCAGTGTTTTATTTATTGACCAATCAGAGCAACACATTTGCCATACAGAACATCCCACAGCACTTTGGTGAAGGATTCAAGCAATGACAGGTGATATGACCTGGAATTCTGGGTCCATTGCTAAGTCCAACTAATATCAAAACTTCTCCCTCTTTTATATTGTTATGATATGCTCATTCACATTATTATCACTCTCAGTGTATTAAGAACATGACAATATTGATAGCATTAATCTCACAACACAGGATAAAATTACAACTTTCTCATGAGAATGGCTAAGCATCTAACTCCCTAAAACTCTATGCTTCTTTGACTTAAAATAAATTACTTCATTACTTCAGTCTTTGATACTTTTATTATTATGTCTACTGATTTTCATTCCAAACTAAGAAGAAAGGTTACTTTAAGTGATAGACAGTATTAGATAAAAAAAAAATAACCCACATAAGAGATTTAGTAGAGGTTTAGAATACTGTAATATAATAGTTTTCCTTTCACAGTACATTTTCAGGTTGTTAAGATCTGAGGACTCCATGAAATTCAACTAAGGTACCAAGACCTGTGGGAAACTGTGAACTACTGTCTTCCTTCTGCATTATTAAGAGAGTTGTATTGTTTGAAAGAGAGCATATTCAGTTAAGGTAAATGTCTGATTTTTACCTTCCTCCTTTCTGTCAGCTTCTGCACGGTTACCACTTCAGTTGCTGTCCTGTGAACATTTATCTTCATACCTCTTGGCTTATACTTTAGATGTAAAAGCTTTGTTAGCTAATGAACAATAGTGTGTTTCCTTGAGAAGACCCACTTTAGGGTCCCAAACAGGCATTGGATAGGACAATTGCACAATGTATCATTATTCTGGGGTATAATATTTAGGGGCAATCAATTTAGAATGGTTATTTTCTCATAAGCGTATTAGAATGTCAAGGAAAGTCTATACTACTTTATTAGCATAAGGCAAGTCTTCCCTTATTTCATCCTTGAAAACCTCACATTGACAAAAGCAGGACACAGTACTTGACTGAGTTTGAAGGGGAGCCTTTTATTATTCTCCCTATATATCATTGGCAAGAATATGGATATATAGTACAATTAAAGGGAAATGGAGAATTGATATCAGTAATTATATCACAACACATTTGTCTGACAGGTATTTAGTTATTACTTAGGTTTTAAGTATCTTACTTCTTATTAAGATAAGATATTTCTATTTTTAATCCTTCCAAATTTTAAGTTAAAAAATCATTCCATAATTGTGTAATGCAGTCTTTAAGTATTACCTTCTGGGTTTGAATATTTGGGATGAAAGTGTTCTGATATAATTCCCTAGCATTCTTCTGATTTACAATATTAATTTGTCCTTTTATATAAATTAGAGTTATATCATAGAAGTAGCTGCTCTATGCCCCTGTGCCTTCCAGAATTTTCCTTTTTCTGATCTAAACCTGTATGCTTTGATCTGCAAAGCTAATTTTTGTTGATTTATTCCCCAATCTGTTATTTAGCAATTTGAAATTATTTTCAATATTGCATATAATGCTATATTAAAATGTGAGAATTCCTTCAATAATTAACTTGAAAACCAAATAATTGAACCAAGTATAATTTTATTTATGATAGATATAAATAGCCTTTGGATGAAGGCCAATTCATGGGCATATAATGAAGTAGATTGGTTTTAGAGTATAGATTCAGTTATTTATAATTTGGCTCTCAGGAATCACATTTAAATATTTCCTAGATGCATTATAATTAAGGTATAACTTCTATATTATTCTTTCTTATATAAGTAGTCATCTTTGATATTAAATTTTGTACTTCTGTGATCACCTGCTTGCTATAATTCATGAAAAGTAGCTCATGATGTGTTGTTATATTCATAATTTTCAACACTTTTTAATCTTACAGCTTCTTTGATGTGAGCTAGGAGGTTTGAAAATACAAGTGTAATTTTATAGTGGGATTTTATTTCTAAGGCAATAACTATGCATCAATAGTGGAGAATCTATTCAGGATACTGAATATGCTTCATTATTTAATTCACAACAGGCATCTTATTGAACATCAACATCTAGGGAAACTTCAGATAAGCACTTTCAGTTTGGTATAATGATTATCTAATAAATAAGAATGTTCTGAGTATATTGATTTGAAATCTTTCGGTGTTAATTAATGTGCTCATGCAGCTGCCATAATGAGGAGTCTAGTAGAATATTTGATTTACAACTATGATTATCTTTTACTGTTCTTTGAAAGAAAAGCAAAAACATATCTCTCTTTAAATGATAATTACAATGATTATAGTTACAATAATAACTCCTATTTACTGTGTTACAATTTCAGTATGCTTTAAATATAAAATCTGACATTAGCTTCTCATATCAATGTGAATTAGACACTACTATTTTCAGCCACTTTGTACAGATAAGAAATATGGAAATCCAAAGTTTTAAGACCATACATCAGATCCTCAAGACCCAGTTTAAAACAGGTGTATTGTGTATTCTTGGGCCTGGGATATTGGGATTCCTGGTTGTCATCACCATCATCATCATCATCATCATCATCATCATTATTATTTTCGCTGAGTTTGTAAAACTCAGTGAATTTCTTACCAAGGTTGTTTATCATTATTGAGAGTCATGGAAATTCTGAAGCTGTGGTTCCACAGCACCAGTTCCTTCAAGTACTCCATCAGGTCATAAATGGGGTAGATGTTGAGGAATGGCAATCCAAAGCCCTGGATGTGTGCCATGGTGCTAGCTGAGTTGGTCAGTTTGGGCAGCTGGGACCAACTCTCTCAGGGGAGGGGCAGATCCAGCTTTGCCAAGCTCATGGTGAGGGTTGGAGTCAGCTGTCCTATGAAGGGAGAGACTAGTGTTCCTTTGCTAAGGTTATGGGGCCCGTGAATGATGGGGCTGGCTCAACCCTAGGACTTTAACATGCATGGTTTGCATAGGTCCCTGTGTTAACACATGCAATGGATATCAACACAGACCTCAGCTACAGCAGGACTATTACCCAGACAAGGCCCTCTGCTGTAACTCAGGATGGCAGCGCAGGCCACTCAGATCGGCATGGCCCCAGCTGCAGTGTGGCCTTCAGGCACCAACATGGCCCCAGGTGGTGGCCCAGACCCTGAGCATCTGCATGACCTTCAATGGTAATAGGAGCCATGGACACCCACAGACCCTGAATGCAGTAGGGTTCCAAACATGGCTCCAGACTGTAGCTTGGGCCCTGATGTCACCATTGTAGCTGAAGGTTTCCTGGTCCCGCCCAGCTCCCATAGCCACTCAGACCCAAATAAACACACAGGCTTATATTATTTACAAACTGTATAGTCTATGGCAGGCCTCTTGCTAGCTAGCTCTTATATCTTAAATTAATCCATTTCTATTAATTTATGTTTTGCCATATCGTCCATGGCCTTACCTGCGTTCCATTACATGTTGCTCCTTGAGCAGCTGGCTGCCATCTCTTTAGACTCTGCCTTTCTCTTTTCTGTCTCTGTGCCTGGATTTCCTTCCTGCATCTAAGCTGCCTTGCCATAGGCCAAACGGCTTTATTTATCAACCAATCAGAGAAACACATATTCACAGCATACAGAACGACATTCCACAGCACAACATGACCCTGGGTGGCAGAGAAGACCACTTCAGATCTCCCTAACCCTGGCAGCAGCATGACCTTCAGATTATTTCCATTAGTTTCATATAAGACTTGTTTAAATTAGTCTCAAAGTCATAAGAGAACTTCGTGAATTTTGTGGTAGTCTATCTATGTGGAGAACGATCAGAAATTCACATAAATCTGTAGATGTAACCAATCGTATTATTAAAATAAGAAACACAGAGCCAAGGTAAAAGAGAAAAGCCGAGAGGTCAGAGCTCAGAGATAAAATCTTACCTCCTGCAGTGCTCCTAGCTTCCCCGAGAGAGGGAGGGACTTCCTGTGTCCCTGTTTAAATAATCTTTCTGTTCTGCCTTCTCATTGGTTGTAAACCCAACCACATGACTGCCTCATCACTGCCTGTAAGTACCGCCCTCCAGGTCTTAAAGGCATATGTCTCCAATACTGGCTGTATCCCTGAACACACAGAAATCTACCTAGCTCTTCTAACCACCACGCTCTCACTATGGCTCTAATAGCTCTGACCCCAGGGCAACTTTATTTATTAACATAAAATTAAAATAACATTTCAGTACAAATAAAATATCACCACATTTCCCCTTTTCTATTTTAATAAAAAGAAAAAAGGCAAAAGGTTATAACTAACAAAAGAAAAACTATATACAAAAGTACAATAACTATATACAATATATACAAGTAACAAATACCTAAACGATGTCTAGTCCATTTGTATTTGACAAATCAGAGAAAATAATTCCCTTATCTATCCTATTTTAGTAAGTTCAAAATGTATCTAATTCACTTTCTATCCTAATTAATCTTCAACTATAACTAACTAATCTTCAACTCCCTCAGAGACCCAAGAAGGAAATAATATTAGCTAACAAAAATAAAAACAGGAAGTGCACAAAAGCAACTTCCAAAAATTTTGTGAGTTGACAGAAACAGCCAGCTGCCTGGACAGTCACCTGAGGTTTCTCCACAGTGTTGGGGCATCATCTTCAGCCTATAGGCTTAGCGTATCTGACAGACTCATTTGTGAAGTAGGTTGTACACAAGGTCAACAGTTCAACCTCACACTGGGTGAGAGCAGTCCATGTACCAGAAACACCTGAATTCCACTAGTGTCATGTCATGATTCAGGATTTTAAATTCTGGAAATTGTTGATGGTTTTTGAATTCAGCTGTCCATTCTTCTTGGCTGTGTATATATGGCTTCATCTAAGCATGCCCTTCTCCACATCCCTCTATTAAATGCCAGTCTACTATTGAGAGGCGTGAGCTTTCAGTTGCTGTTCCATTGCACAACAGAAGCCATTGGCCCACTGCCTGTTCAGCTGCCTTCGAAGAAAAGGACACTGTACCTTTTCCGGATTGTGAAGTCCACTTCAGGGATGGTGCCATATTGTCCTGGCCTCAGAAGATGCCTTTTGATAAAGCCATAACCACACTTGTTTTGGCAGGAATCGGTAGTCCTTTGTTTCGTGTTCTGTCTGTCCATTTTGTCCTGTTGATACGAGG
The DNA here is from genome assembly GCF_049852395.1 of Peromyscus maniculatus bairdii. Classification (NCBI taxonomy): domain Eukaryota; kingdom Metazoa; phylum Chordata; class Mammalia; order Rodentia; family Cricetidae; genus Peromyscus; species Peromyscus maniculatus. Next base: position 64,116,768 of record NC_134853.1, on the reverse strand, counting down.
ATACTTTGTTGTCCAGTGGCTAACTTTTGCCAGAATGAAAATTAACTCCATATGCAGTTTCTTCAATGCCCATATTTTCTCTGAAGTAGATTGGTACTGCCAGGAGCCGACATGTCTCAAAAAAGAAAAATTTCTAAGTTATTAAAACATTTTAAATGCCATATTCTGTAGATCTCTGAAGGGTTTGAAGATGACCTGTCTAAAATATATCTGCTCAATTTTTAAAACATATCTAATATGACTACAATTTCTATTGTAATGTCTAACTACTAACTTTCATTTCTTTATATCCTAATAGTTGGTAATAATGTAAAGTATTTAAAACTAGTAATTGTCTTTTTCTTTTCTTTTCTTTCTTTCTTTTTTTCTTTTTTTTTTTTAAAAAAAAAAACAAGAACCTTAAATCTAATCTCCTTTGCTTAGCCTTTTTCCTAACCCTTGACAACTTGTAACCAACCCCCCTAAACAATGAAAATTATTCCAGACCCAAAACCCATTAAAAGAACCAAAAAACCACCCGCCCCACACCACTTCTTTGGCAATGTGGGTGTCATATTCTTAAAATTGCTTCCTGCTGGGTATGGGCGAAGTTATCTTTATCCTGAAAGAAAAATTTAGGTTAATTGTCAAATTCTAGGAAAGGTAACTATATCCTTCATTATTATCCAGTCTGTGTATAAAGCCAAAGTTCAGGGTTTATCTCAAGTCCTTATTCAAGTAGTCTTTGAGACTGGATCATCTCAGCTAGTCATCTCAAAATTGCTCTGAGCACCTTGTAGTTCAAAGCTGATCTGTAGATGATGTTTGTCAGTTTAGTGATATTATTATTGTCCACGTGGAATTGTTGTTGTTGTTGTGGTTGTGGGGCCCCATCTTCTTTCCGGAGACTTCAGTTGATGTTAGGCCTGGCCGTGATTTCCTGCAGAAAACTGATAAAAGACTCGAACACAAAGACATATATATGCAGCTAACTGAAGCCTTTTTTCTAGAATTAGTTAGTACTCTATATGACCATTCATATCTTAACAAAGTTTAAAATGTATATATATATTAATCTTGTAAATTTTGATATAAAATTTATACTTTAAGAAAAGTTTAAAGAATCAGAATAGAATCAAAGAGTTGAGATTAGTAATAGAATAGTCCCTTAATTAATTTGGCTTTTGTCCTGTCCCATAGCAGAAAATGGCTCTTTTATTCTGGCATGATACAGGGAGTTTGTATTTTCATTTTAACAACATGCTTGAGTTTAAAGAAGGAGAGAGCCATTCTCCAACTCCAAAGTCAGCTTTAAATTTTAATTGAACTGGGACTATTAGAAAACCAATAGTGTTAAATCTTTAGAGAAAAGCAGAAACAAACATTTAAGAAGACATAAAATTTTTTAGATAATATATACCCATATGCCATATACTCCAATATACTCTGTTTCCTGGGATAGATGATTTGTCCCTTTTCTTCAGTTGTCTCATTTGTCTTGTGTCCTTCAGATTCCTTAACCTTCATTCTCCTAAAAGACAAAAACAAAAACCTTCCCCCAAGACTAATTTTGGGGATGTTCCTTTTTGGCAAGTTATTATCTGATTAAATGAAAAGACATGTGTTACAGGTACAAGTTAGTTTAAATTGGATGTTCATGCTGGTTGATGAACTATCACCTCCTCTAATGAAGAGGTTTCTCTTGTTCAAATCGAACCTTTATCAATTTTGATGGTACCCACAGCTTATCTTCTCCTATAGAAACAAAAGCAAAACCTCGTCCCCAACGTAATACATACCCTGGCTTCCATTCTGAGGTCAGCACATCCTTAAAGTATATAGGCTGATTTAATTCTGTAGTTTTTTCTATTACCCAATGTCTCTCTGCAGCTGTTGTTCCTTTCTCATTGGCATTCAGAAAATTCAAAGTTAATAGAGCATTATGCAGTCTATTTCTGGGGGTTTTTGTTACTCCTTTCTGTTTATTTAGCATATCCTTTAGAGTTCTGTTTGACCTTTCTATAACTGCTTGACCTGTAGGATTATGTGGTATACCTGTAATATGCTTTATATTGTAATAAGCAAAAAACTGTTTCATTTTAACAGAGACATATGATGGAGCATTGTCAGTTTTGATTTGTGCAGGTATACCCATAATGGCCATAACTTCTAGCAAATGAGTGATTACAGAATCAGCTTTTTCAGAACTCAAAGCAGTTGCCCATTGAAATCCTGAATAAGTATCGATAGTGTGGTGTACATATTTCAGTTTTCCAAATTCTGCAAAGTGAAACACGTCCATCTGCCAGATTTCATTCCTCTGAGTACCCTTTGGGTTACATCCTGCTGGTAATGGTGTTTGATTATAGAAGGAACAAGTAGGACATTTCTTTACTATTTCTTTGGCTTGTTGCCAGGTTATGGGAAAATCCTTTTTTAAACCTTTACTATTGACATGATGTTTTTTATGAAATTCTGAGGCCTCCAGCACATTTCCTATCAATAATTTATCAATCTCATCATTGCCTTGTGCTAGAGGGCCTGGCAGACCAGTATGAGATCGGATGTGAGTTATATATAAAGGATGACTCCTTTTCCTGATTGTATCTTGTAATTGAATAAATAGTGAAGTTAATTCTGAAGCATCAGGGATAAATTCTGCAGTCTCAATATGTAATACCACTCTTTCAGCATACTGAGAGTCAGTTACTATGTTGAGAGGTTCTGAAAAATCCATTAATACCAACAGAATAGCATACAATTCTGATTTTTGCACTGAATTATAAGGACTTTGTACCACTTTACTTAAATTTTCTGATTTGTAACCTGCCTTTCCTTGTTTGTTGGCATCTGTATAAAATGTACGAACTCCAGATATGGGTTTTTGCCGTACAATTCGAGGCAAGATCCAATCAGCTCTCTTTATAAAATCAATTCTGTTGCTTTTGGGATATTTGCTGTTAATTTCTCCCAAAAAATTACTGCAAGCTCTTTGCCAAGGTTCACTTTCTGTCCATAATTTTTCAATGTCCTCCTTAGTTAAAGGTACGACAATTTCTGCTGGGTCTATTCCTGCTAATTGACGAAGTCTCAATTTTCCTTTCCAAATCAAGTCAGAGATTTTTTCCCCATAAGTTTTTAATTTTTTATTTGGTTTATTTGGTAAAAATATCCATTCCAATATAATATCTTCCCTCTGCATTAATATTCCAGTAGGGGAATGCCTAGAAGGTAAAATAACCAAAATGCAATCCAGCTTTGGATCAATACGATCCACGTGCCCTTCATGTACTTTCTTTTCTACCAAGGCCAATTCTTTCTCAGCTTCAGGTGATAATTCTCTTGGACTATTTAAGTCCTTGTCACCTTCTAAGGTTTTGAACAAATTAGTCAGTTCATCATTTTTTACCCCAACAATAGTTCGTAGATGAGAAATATCTCCAAATAATCTTTGAAAGTCATTAAGAGTCTGTAGTCTATCTCTCCTAATTTGCACCTTTTGGGGTCTAATTTTTTGTAGCTCTATTTTATATCCTAAATAATTAATAGAATCTCCTCTTTGTATTTTTTCAGGAGCAATTTGTAATCCCCAGCAAGGCAAAATTTTCTTTACTTCTTCAAACATTCTTTCTAAAGTATTTGCATTTGAGTCAGCTAGTAAAATATCATCCATATAATGATAAATTAAAGATTTAGGAAATTTTTTACGTATCACTTCCAATGGCTGTTGTACAAAATATTGGCACAGAGTTGGGCTATTTAACATTCCCTGTGGGAGGACCCTCCATTGAAATCTTTTAACCGGTTGAGAATTATTATAAGTAGGCACTGTGAAAGCAAATCTTTCTCTGTCTTTTTCTTGTAAGGGTATTGAAAAGAAACAGTCTTTTAAATCAATAACTATGAGAGGCCATCCTTTTGGTAACAGAGTAGGCAAAGGAATTCCAGATTGTAGAGAGCCCATCGGCTGAATTACTTTGTTAATTGCTCTAAGGTCTGTTACCATTCTCCATTTACCAGATTTCTTTTTAATAACAAATACAGGAGAATTCCAAGGGCTGGTTGACTGTTCAATATGCTGAGCATTTAACTGTTCTTCTACCAGCTCTTCTAAAGCCTGGAGTTTCTCTGTTGTTAAAGGCCATTGCTGAACCCATACAGGCTTGTCTGTTAACCATTTTAAAGGTAGAGCTGTTGGTATTTTTGGAAGATTATCAGTTGTTGTGCCCTGTTCCTGTATAATATGGATGGCTGGTGACCACTCAAAATAATGCCTTCTAATATTTCTCTCAGAAACATGTGCTAGTTTATGATTTGTTTCTGAGATTGGAAGGATTTTAATCTGAGTATTCCATTGTTGCAACAAGTCTCGACCCCACAGGTTCATAGCTATGTTAGCGACATATGGTTTTAATTTTCCTCTCTGTCCTTCTGGACCTATACATTCCAGCCATCTTGCACTCTGTTTCACTCCAGATAATGTCCCAATTCCTAACAGTTGAACGTTTACCTCCTGAAGAGGCCAAGCTGGATGCCAAAATTCTGGTGCAATTATGGTAATGTCCGCACCTGTGTCTACCAGACCAGACAACAAAACACCATTTATTTTTATCGTTAATTTTGGTCTCTGTTCATTAATAGAAGTTTGCCAAAAAATTTTCTTTATGTTTTCTCCTGAATTTTCTATTCTCTCTTTTTCATCATCCTGACCAGCCTGATTTATTCCAATAGTCATTTGGTTATTTAATCGCTCAGAGCAGGGATTTCCTCTACAGCTGCAGGAAAGGTTTGAACTGGTTTTGCTATGGGGGCCTGCATGAGGCCCCTCCGGGAGTTTCCCGAAAACTGAGGCAAAGGATTACCCTGTCTGTCCTTTGTTGATCTACATTCATTGGTCCAGTGTTTTCCCTTACCACACCTTCTGCATACTCCAGAAGGAAGGGGCATTCTGTTGCCATTGTTCCTTGAAGAAACATTGCTTCTAGGATTGACCTGTTTACAGTCCCTTTTAAAATGTCCTTGCTTTCCACACCCAAAACATCTAACACTCCTCAAACCTTTTGAAATTACTTCTCCTACCCACGTATCATGCTCATCAACCTCAACATTAATTGTTTCTCTAATCCAATCTTCCAAAGGTGCAGATCTTGCCCTTAACGGCCTGATTATTCTTTTGCATGCTGCATTCGCATTCTCAAATGCCAAAGCTTCAATTATTGCCTTACTAGCTTCTGATCCTGAGACCATTCTGTTTACTGCTGAAGCCAGTCTTTCTAAAAAATCTGTGAAAGATTCTTTAGGGCCTTGCATAACCTTTGTGAATGACTCATGTTTTTTTCCTGGTTCATCAACTCTGTCCCATGCATTCAAGGCTGCCATTCGACATAAAATTACGGTTTGAACATCATATAAACATTGTGTTTGTATTGAAGCATATTGGCCTTCTCCAATAAGCTGATCCTGACAAACTTGTATTCCTTTATCCCTCCATTGTGTTTCTACGTTTCTAGCTTCCTCCTTAAACCAAGTCAGAAATTGAATTCTCTGGCTGGGTTCCAGAACAGCTTGTGCAAGGTCCCGCCAGTCCTGTGGTATAATCCTATTATATGTTGACCAAGAGTTTAACATTTGCTTTACATATGGGGAATGCATGCCATAAGATACTATTGCCTCCTTAAACCTTTTAAAATCCATCAGTTCAATTGGAGCCCAGATATTTTGTGTAGCCATTTGATCAGGCATCTGCTGTACGGTTACAGGATAAATTAAGGATGATTGTGTGAAAACAGGCTTTCTTTCTGTAACCTTATGATCCAAACTTGAACCAACTTCACTGTTAAAATTAACAGGTTTTTCTAAAGCTGTTATCCTGGCACTTAAATCGACTATCTTTTTAAATAGTAAAATGAGAATAAGCATGGTGATTAACTGCATAATTCCCATAATACTAATCTTTTCATATAGTTGTTCCATTGTCAGACTGCCTAAAATTTCGAACAAAACCCAATTTTCTTCCAATGTACACAGGAAACCCATTTTTTTAAATGTGGAAAAAATTTGTCTTTTAAATAGTTTCCTTTATGACTTACCAAATCTGCGTAGAACAGTAGAAATCCGAGCGAATTTCAAAATAGCCACCTAGAGTCCTAGGTGTAAATCCAGAGAGAGAGAGAGAGAGAGAGAGAGAGAGAGAGAGAGAGAGAGAGAGAGAAACAGAGAGACAGAGAGAAAGCAAGAGAGAAAGCGAAAGTGAAAGTGAAAGTGAAAGTGAAAGTGAAAGCGAAGGGGTAGCCGGCTAAAGCTTAAAGCCAGCCACTTGTTCCCTCTGAGCCGAGTCAAGGCTTGGCTTTACAGCCAGGGGCCCTGTTTAGCAGGGCAGGCCTGAGCTGTTTGTAGCACTGGCTTTAAGCAAGCAGCTCACAGTCCGGCCTGAGCCCAAGCAGACCTGGGCTGGGGCTAGGGAGCGGGCTGCTCCGGCTAGGGAGCCGGCCCCAAGCAGTTTTTAATGGATTCTTGTCACGTTGGGCGCCAGATGTAGATGTAACCAATCGTATTATTAAAATAAGAAACACAGAGCCAAGGTAAAAGAGAAAAGCCGAGAGGTCAGAGCTCAGAGATAAAATCTTACCTCCTGCAGTGCTCCTAGCTTCCCCGAGAGAGGGAGGGACTTCCTGTGTCCCTGTTTAAATAATCTTTCTGTTCTGCCTTCTCATTGGTTGTAAACCCAACCACATGACTGCCTCATCACTGCCTGTAAGTACCGCCCTCCAGGTCTTAAAGGCATATGTCTCCAATACTGGCTGTATCCCTGAACACACAGAAATCTACCTAGCTCTTCTAACCACCACGCTCTCACTATGGCTCTAATAGCTCTGACCCCAGGGCAACTTTATTTATTAACATAAAATTAAAATAACATTTCAGTACAAATAAAATATCACCACATAAATCTACAACAAAATCTTGATAGACTGAAGAGGAACCATCATTTCTTTAGTATGAAGGTTAAGGTTTTTAAATCAATTATAATAGTTTTCTTGAAAACAAGAATTCTTTGTGACTCACCTATGTTCTTATTAGGGATAAATTATTTATTCACTATACCTTAAAAGTCTGTTTACTAAAAACAACTGTCCTGCTTTTTTGTTGTTGGTTTTATTTTTTGTGGTTATTGTTTGTTTGTTTTTAATTTTAAGATTACCTCTGGTCATTTGTTGAAAACTGATCTATTTAGATTCCAATCAGTGATCATTCAAGGAATTATGACTAATGATTTTAGACAAAAATGTCTAATTACCACTATTGTTTGCAGTATAGCTACAGATATATTTCTAACATTCTAAGTAGTATCTCTAAGAAATATGGCATATCCTTAAGTTTTAATTTAGTACAAAAATTAAGCCATATGGCAGTTATTTTTATGACACTGTAAGTTCACCCTTACAACACCAAGTTGACCAAATAACTCAGTCTCAACCAACTGCAGAAATATTTCCTAGCAAAAAAGCTTCAGAAGAAAGCATGGATTTGTTTTAAAAAATATTGAGCTAGCTGTACAAATATTAGCTAGCTTTTCTGTATAGCATATAAAGAAGCAACTATACTCAAGACATATCTTCCAAAAGAAATAGGGTCAACTTATCTCAAAGCTTTCATATTTTATCCTGAAAGCTTCCAAATCTGATCCTCATGCTGGACTTCTGTCTATCTTAACTGTTCAATTAAGAAACACAAGGATTAAGATATTTCTGTTCTATGAAAAAAAAAAAAGATTACAACATTCATCTTGAGGTGCCAGAAGCCCACAACAAATTGCTACATTCTAGGTCTCACAAGTTGAACAAGTAAGACAGTCAAATTCTTGAAACCATCCAGGTTGTTCTGCTAATAGGGTATTTTGTGAATTTCACCCATTTGTTCTTTAATCATCATTAATGCTTTTATCACTTTTGTTGTATAATCACTTGATTAGACTGTAATTTAATATTAAACCCACCAATTGATTAAGGAGGCATTTACTTCCAAGCAGGTTTTTATCCGTTTGATTAAACTCTTAATGACAATTATTTTGGCCTTAATCAATAATATGAAAATGAATATTAATTATAGCAATTTTCATTTGAAAACACTCTGCTAATGGTAATTATAATATGAAAATTATATCTGTATAACCTTTCAAACAAAATCATAAAACATAGGCTTTTAGCAGTTCTTCTAGAAACACTATTTTGTCACCCTCCTAATTATCATTTCATTTTACCAAGCATTTCATATATCTTTGTGGAGTTAGATGGGCAGTTGCCCTTCCTTTTCTGCTGCTGGGAAACTGAGCTGCGCAGAGGCTTGGTGCCTTAGGTCTGAGGGTTTAGAAATTAGAGATGGAAACAGATAGTTCAAAGATAGGTCTACCAATTGTTACTGCCACACACTTACTTCTTTATAATTTATATGATATCTCAGTCTGGATAAACAGCAAAACCAGAAATGCATATTTTTATATATGAGGGAATTAATATTTCTTGCCAATTTGATGAACAGAGAAATGCTCAGAAATAAGTAAACAAATCTCTGGGTGTATATGAGGGCATTTGTTATGAAATGACATTTTATCTAATTGATATTTTATTTGATCTAACTGATAGATTTTTATCTAATTGATGGATTAGCCCATTTATGGATTCACAATTTGAACATGTTATCAGGATGTGTCAGAGAGGTGAAATATGAAGCCAGGTTAGAAAAAGTAGGCTTTTCTAGGCATCTATTTGTCTGGGTGTTAAACCTGGTTAGTGTGCTTTTTACTTTCTGTCCACTGTGGATAGAATAGCTACCTTAACTATTGTGTCTGCAGCCACAACATTCTTTCAACCACGTGGCCAAGCAAACAAAGGTATAGTGTGTTGATATTTTAATTGTGCTGAAATGTGATTTTATTTAATAAAGTTTGCCTGGAGATCAGAGGTCAGGGACAGCAGTCAGGCTGTGTGATAGCCCATGCCCTTAATTCGATCACATGGCAGACAGAGTCTCTGTGTTCAAGGACACAGCCAAGCATGGTGACAAACACCTTTAATCCTATTACCAACCATAGAGACCTGGAGGTTTGTATAGACAGGCAATAGAGAGGAAATCATGTGGTTGGGTTTAAAGCCAATGAGAAGGCAGAACAGAAAGGCAATAAGAAGATAGATCACACAGGATAAGGTCTTTCTCTCAGGGGAAGGATGGTAGCAAGTGGTAAGCTAAAGGCTATTCGCTAGTGCCCTGATCTCTGTATTTGGCTCTGTGTTTCTTATTTAATAAAACTGTTTGGAATTTTGTCTACAGTATAGCACTCTGGAATTGTGAAAAAATAAATATCTGTGCTGCTAATTTGTTCCCTAAGATATTTTTGTCAGATATATTCTAAAATATGTTACACATAGACAATATGTGATAGATATAGTAATATGTGATACTACATAAATCTTCTTGCCATTAGGTCACACAGATCATAATTTCTAAGTGTGTTTACTATACTATAAATATAATCAAATTTTCCTTTAAGATATAATTATTTTAGGTAATTGCAATTGCTGATAGAAACTGTCAACATTAGGAATGTGTTAATTATGATTCCATACAAAAATTTTAAAGTGAATATCAAATAGGAAAACATTGGAGGAAGAATTATCTCCAGGTAATGAAAACAGCTTAGCAGCCCTGGCCATAATTAGGCATGTGTGGTAAATAACTCTGTATGTAGTATGTGGATTTGCATATTATTGTATTATCACCAGACTGTCCTGTCCTGATGGAAATATCAAGATAAATAGAATATACATAGTTATTGAAAGATACAAAAATTGTTACTCCATTGGGAAATTCCTAGAGGGTTTAAGCAGGACCAAACATTATTCTGTTATAGAATCTATGGCCATTGATAAATTGGAGACCCATGTAATCTAAAACTTTAAGAAGCAAAGAACATATAATTTCACACTTCATGCAGCCATAGCCATGGGAGATAATTCACTCAAAAGTACAGCTTAGTTTGTGATTGTTTTTTTTTTTAAATATCTGGTTATGTTTAAGAAAATAATTAGATTTCCATGGTGTCTCACAAATGTAAATCAAATACTGAGGAGGCTGAGGTTTGAATATCATGAATTCAAAGCTAGCCTGGGCTGCATAGAGAGACTCTGTCTCAAACAATCAAACAATTCAACAAATAACACATACAGCATTTTTTTTCTTTGAATGTGTTATTATTCCCTTCAACGTGATGGTCACTGCTATAGGAGATATTATATTTAAATTTAAATTCATTTTTACTAGGTCATACCAAAGAATATCCAACTACTATGAAAGCTATTCTGAAAAGAGTTTGTAAGCCTGATGCAGCAGCACAAGTTTATAATCCCCATACTCCAGACATGAAAGCATGAGAATCGGGAACTTGAAGCCAGTTGTAGTTCATCATAAATTTAAGATCAACCCGTGCATTGCCAGCAAGATTTGGGCAAAAGTCCAAGTGTTCTAGATTTAGAAACAGACTCAAGAAATTGAAGCTGATGGATCAACACTAGGCTGTCCTGAAATCTCTGCCAACACCATTAACCCAAAACTTTAATTTAGTTACAGGCAGATTTTTGCACAAGGATAGAAAGCAGTCACAATGTTCACCAAAATATCAGAAAAACAGTTTCTAGAATACTTACTAATATAGTCTCTCTGAAACCTCTTGATCTAGGCAGTCATAATCTACATTGTTCTCAGCATCACTGTATTCCAGGCTCCTACTAGTATGGCTGTTTCAACCCCATTTGAGGCATTCAACTGCTTTTCTAGTCCAAAGTCACCCCAAAGTCCACATTCTGCCCACAAGCAGTATGGTCAGGGCTGTCTCAGCAATACCTTGGTCCTTTTATCAAATGCTGCCCTAGTAATGTTTTCTTGCTGTGAAGAGACATCATGACCAACTCTTAAGAAAAGGAAGCATTACAGTTTTAGTTTAGTCCATTAATGTCTTGGGGTAGAGCATGGCGGTGAGCAGGCATGTTGCTAGAGGAGAAGCTGAGAGTTCTACATCTATATCTACAAGCAGCAGGAAGAGAAAGAATCTGACCTTAGAATGGGCCTTTTGAAACCCCAGAGACCATCCCCAGTGACACACTTCCTCCAACAAGGCCAAACCTCTAATCCTTTAAAATAATGCCACTCCCTGGTGATCAAGTATACAAATCTGTGAGTCTATGGAGATCATTCTCATTCAAACCACCACATCCTCCCTCTCCTCCTCCTAGTTCCTTTCAACCTTCTCTCCCATGAGGATCCATTCCTATTCTCTCTCATTTAGAAAACAAACACAAATAGGCTTCTAAACGATAATAATAATAATAATAATAATAATAATAATAATAATAATGAAAATCTATCACATGAAGTTGGACAAGACAAACAAACAGAAGAAAAAGAGCCCAAAAGAAAACAAAAGAATCCTAGACTCACTCATTCAAACACTCATGGTTCCAATAAAAGCACTTACCTGGAAGCCATAATACATATTCAGAAGACCAGATGCAGATCTATGCAGATCCAATCCATGTAGTCTTTGTCTCTGTGACTTCACATGAGCTTTTATCATTTTGATATAGAAGGACTTTTTTTCTTGGTGACCCTCATCCCCACGGCTCTTACACTCTTTCTGTTTCTTCTTCACAGTCTTTGGACCCTGAAAGGAGAATTAGAATCAGTGATTCTCAACGGTCCCAATACTTTAACCATTTTAATACAGCTCCTCATGTTGTGGTGATACTCAAACATAAGTTATTTGGTTGCTATCTCATAACTATAATTTTTTGCTATTGTTATGAATCATAATATAAAAATCTGATATGTAGAATATCTGATATTCAATCCCTGTGGGGGTCACAGACTATAGGCTGAGAACCTCTGGATTAGATATACCATATTTGTCTTTCATGACTTTTTTTGCTTGTTTTAGATCCATCCATCTACCCATAAATTTCATGATGTAATTATTTTAAAGTTTGAGTAATACTCCATTGTATAAATATACTGTGTTTGCTTAATTCATTCTTTGGTTGAGGGACATTTTGGTTGTTTCCAATTTCTGGCTGTTATGAGTAAAGTAGCAATGAACATGTTTGAGCAAGTGTCTCTGTGGCAGAGTGAAGTATCCTTTGGGTATCTACCCAAGAGTGGTGTCTTAGTTAGTAGTTTTATTGCTGTGAAGAGACACCATGACCATGGCAACTCTTATAAGGAAAACATTTAATAGGGGCTGGCTTACAGGTTCAGAGGTTTAGTCCTTTATCATAATGGTGGGAGGAAAGCATGGCAGCATGCAGATGGATATGGTGCTGGAGACAGAACCAAGAGTTCTACATCCAGATGGGCATGAAACAGAAAGAGGAAGATACTGGGCCTGGCTTGAGCATTTGAAGCCTCAAGGCTCACCCCTAGTGACACACCTATTCCAACCAGTCCACATCTCCTAATAGTACCACTCCCTGGTGACTATTCAAATATATGAGCCTGTTCAAACCACTGCAAGCAATATTGCTGAATCTTGAGGTAGACATATTCCCAGCTTTCTGAGGAACTGCCACACTAATTTCCATAGTGGCTGTACAAATTTGCATACTCATCAGCAACGGATGAGTGTTCCCCTTACTCCACTTCATTGATGACATGAGCTGTCATTTGTTTCAATAATCTTAGCCATTCTAATGGGTGTAAGATGAAGACCCAATGTAGTTTTAATTTATATTTTCCTGATTCTGAACATTACTTTAAGGATTTCTCTGCTGTTTGAGTTTCCTCTATTGAGAACTCTCTGTTTAGGTCTGTACCCTTTTTTAAATTCGGTTTATTTGTTTTCTCAATAACTAATATTTGAGTTTAGTTTTTCTCTCATGTTTTATAATTCAGTTTAAAGTTTTTTTCAAATATATCCAGTTTCAGCTGTTTAAACAGCTGACAGTTTACAGAGCTAGATAGAGAATTAATAATTTTAGTTGGCTTCCTAATTATTTTCTTCTCATGTAAAGAATTGATATGTGTTTCAAATTTATGAAGATAGGAAAAGTATCAAGAAAATACAGATATTACATAATTTTTAATTATTTAGAAGGTAAAGAAACAGGGGGTACATTAATAGGCTTAAAATCTAAAAGTAACCCAGGGTGGAAAAAGTGGTGGAAGTGACTTGAAAACATGTAAGTTCACAAAAAAAGTCTCTACAAACATAGAAGAAAAGTAAACAGAATCTTAAAGAACTGTAAGACTAGCAGGCTAAGTGATGTGTACATCATAGAATCTGTGAAGGAGACAGGAAGACACCAAAAGTAGTATAACTGAATGAATAAGAATAAAACTTACCAAATAAGAGCACAGATGTAAACTATACTTTAAAGAAGTTCAGTGTAAGCCAAGGAAGGTAACTAGAGGACCATACAGCCAACTTAGGCTGTAGTTAAAGGCTGTAAAGACAAAGAGTAAACCCAATGCAAAAGTTGGCTGAGCACTCAGCTTGAGACCTGTAGTAAAATAAACCTCTCTCCTCTACCCATAAACTCTGCAAGACAGGGCAGGGTGAATCATTTGATGTTGAAAGAGGGAACTTTCTCCAATGAAGAGAGAAGACATAAAACAGAAATTTAGGTAATCCATGTTAGTCAGAATAGTCTTGAAAATTCCCAAAGGTTTTGGTAGCATTCACAGCTTCCTATTCTGACATTTACTACAAACTTTCCGTCCTTTAGAACTTGGGCTGATTGCACAGACACGTGTATGCACAAATAGGACAAAATGAAGACTCATTGTTAGGCTAAAGCATTGTCTATATCAGGTACTTTACTACCAGAGAAAGGCAACTTTTGGGAGGAAGGTTGATTTTGACTCGATGTTTCAGGACTCAGTACATCATGGCAGAGCAATGCAGGCCAGAGAGATTATGAAGCCATTGGTCACATTCTAACTGCAGTAAGGACTCAAAAGTGATGAATGCTGATGCCGAGCTCACTGTCTCATTTCTATGCTTCCACCTATGCTCACAATGGTCAATCTAAGCTGAAAATTCCTTTGCAGAGTCTCCAAGAAATTTATTTTCATGGTGATTCTAATTTCTATCAATTTGACTTTAAAGATTAACTGTCACATGCATTACCCATGTGTAGACGTCAAAGGGGAGAATCAGTTGGATATGGATGTTATTAAAAAGAATCTTCAGATGTACCAAGTAACACGCAAAAGGTATTGGAAAAGTGTTATACAGAATTGGTATAAGAATTGCAAATTAAATATATAATTAGTATTTTATATCTAAATATTTAAATAACTCTAACAGTTCAGTGACAAAATAATAGGCAGTCTGTTTTATAAGAGGGAAAAGGACTTACATAGAAGCTCATCCAAAACCTGTACATGGATGTTTGTTAAGCACATTGGACATTGCTCAGTATTCCTGGCTGTTGGGTAAATGTTATGAACTCTGCAAGCAGATCTATCACTTTACAACTAGCAGAATGGTAATATTTGTGTGGTTTCAACATTTGAAAAAGAACATGTCAGTAAGTGGGGAAGTGGAAGCATTCACACATACTGATAGAAATATTAAAGTGCAGCTCATTTGGAAAATATTCTGAAACAGAAAATTGTTAGTTGTCATCACTGGCCGTTCAGTTCCCAAATATAAAGCAATTGCCTTTTGTTCTTTCTGCGTGACTAAATGATTATTTTTTATTTAAATTCCCACTTATAGTAAATAACACACACACAGAGGTACAAACAAACATACACACCCCACAAACAACCATACTTAAAAACACACACACAATTTGTAACCAGACTTAAATGAAATTCCAGAGTATAACATTTTAAAGATGATTTTTGTTAGATTTATTGCATTAATTACTTATCATTATTTTCTAAATATATTCTCATAATGTAAGAGTTTTTGGAGAAGGCATCAACTTATTTAAAATATTAAAAATACGATTTAGTATTCTTACTCTCCATATTTATGACCCTGTTTTTATCTCCTAGTACATTTTTGGTCATTCTTTGTACATAGAGAAATAACTATAATAATGAATGGTCAGTTAGACAATATGTAGATGGACAGATTTCTTCTTTGCTTTTATACTCTTCTGTTTATTCTCTTTAAAGTTCTTCTGGATTTATGTTGTGTAGTAATATCCTCCATGGTGAAACAGTCTATCCTGCAGGGGAAACTGTTGTGATTTAGCATGTTCTTAAGAGAAGCCCCTTAAAACTCAGAAACTAATGTAAAAGCTTCAAGAAGCCCCTGAAACTATTCAGACAGATTAGGTCCTTTCTTTCCCAAGTTATATAATAAGGGACTTGGGGACTTGAGAGATGGCTCAGCCATTAAGACACTGGCTGCAATTCCACAGTGCCCAGGTTCAATTCCAAGCACCAACATTACAGCTCATAACCATCTGAAACTCCAGTTTCATGGAATCCACTGTCCTCATCTGTCATCTAGGGATGCTACATACACATGGTACACGGAAATACATTAAAACAAATTACACACACACACACACACACACACACACACACACACTAAAATTTTAAAAAAAATTAAAAGAAAATGAATAAGGAAGGAATTCTAAAAGATGCTCTCAGACAAGCTAAGTTTCCTGGAAAGGCTCAAACCAGAGCAACTACCCAGAAAAAGGCTGAGATCAGTTGATGTGCCCAGGAGTGGATCAGTCACTCCGGTTGCCTGAAAAAGACACACTTCAACCTGTCAAGATGCCTGAAAGTTGTGTAGTGAGCTTCAGGTTTCCAGCCTTCATGAATCATCATCTTTTTATATGCTTACTGATGGCCATAAAAATTCCTTAACGATGGAGCCATAGTCATTAATTTGAGCATCCTAAAAGACACATAGTCTTAAGAAGTAGGCCCGGATACACTTTCTGAAAGGTTGTAAGACACAGAAAGTAAGACAAAAATGTAGCAAGAACAATAGGTCACAAGTCCTTAAAAGCATTGTATCTCCAGTGAAGACAGTTCTTGGAAATTTAGAAATACAGAATCTATAAATCAAGTTTATGTTGTGTATAAAAAAATTATGTGGGGATTGGAGAACCAGGCAAAGGCAACTGTCTGCCTGGCCATTGACTTAGTAATTACTGATTTTGTATATTTTGTGTTGGGAAACAATCATTTCATCCAAAATATCACACTGAGTTGTCACTGCCTGAGTGTGATACTATTGTGGCCAGTGCTTCTACTTGTGTCTAGAATTGTCTACTTTCTCTAGTAACAGAATGGATTCTATTACCTTTAATGCCATTTGCTTAATTGAATGGAGCATTTGTTTTGTCAAGAGAGTTACACAGTTTTCTGTTGATGGTTTCTTACTAAGTAAAATGGCTAATTGTAAACATAAACATTAAAAAGTACCAGCTTTGTGTGACTTGGTTAGGGACTCCCCGAAAACCATATCAAACTCTTCTGTGAGGCAAACAAAACCTCTTGGATAACAAAGAAGAAACATTGTTTCAGGCAGATGAGTTTCACACAATACCAACTGCGACTTTGTTCAGAGCCTCAGAGGCTTGTGTCCAGATGATGATAAGGAACACTATATGGACCACAAATCCAGGGAGTGCTGCAAAAGCACTGCTGAGAGTTCTGCTCTCCACAGAGGGACAAAGGTGGTTTCCTCTACAGAAAAGTTTGCTAACCACACCAAAGAGATGGTAGAATATTTTAACCATTGGCCTGATATTCAAAAATCTTGATAAATTTACTAATATTCATGTTTTTTTCTAGATTATTTTGGATTTCCCATTTATACATTGTCATGTAGAAATAAAGATAACTTTGTTTACAGGGTGCATTCTAAATGTCACACTTTCCTTCTGTCCCAGAGGTTCTTTCAATCTGATTCAGTATATGATCCATAACTATCAAGTTAGATGCACGCTTTTTCAGTAGTATTACTTTCTTAAAATTGTATTTGATTCTACATTTTATGTGTGTGTATATGTATGTGAGCTGACACATGCTATTACATGTATATGGAGGTCAGAGGACAGCTGAGAGATTGGTTCTTTCCTTCACCATGATAGTAAGCTAAGAATTTCAAATATTCAAGTGTTTGTATCCTCAATATCCAATATTTGTCAGAGTTCAATGGTTATATGTGCTGGCTAGCTTTATGTCAACTTGACATAAGTTATAGTCATCTGAAAAGACCTATCTTCAGTTGAGAAAATGCCTTTATATGACCACATTGCAGGCAAGTCTGTAGGGCATTCTCTTAATTGTTGATTGATAGAGGAGGGCCCAGTTTATTGTTGGTGGTGAGCACCCCCGGTTTGGTGGTGGTTGGTTCTATAAGAGAACAGACTGAGAAAGCCATGAGAAGCAAGTCAGTAAACAGCACTATTCCATGGCCTCTGCATCAGTTCCTGCCTCCAGATTCCTGTCCTGTTTGACTTTTCATTGATGATGGACAGTGATGTAGGAGCATAAGCGAAATATACCCTTTCCTTTCTAAGTTACTTTTGGTTACAGTGCTTCATCACAGCAATAGTAATCCTGACTAGCCCATTATATTTTCCTATAAAGTATTATTTTAACATGAAATACATTCATGCAGACAAATGTATACATACTTTTATATATAAACCTTACAGAAGAAATATTTGATTAAATAATTCATGAAAAAATAATAGTATGTGTTTCTCTAGTGGGATAGAGTATCTTGGTATTAAATAAAATTTTTTCTGGAGAATAGAATTTTTACACTTGATCTTAGCCAAAAGGCCGAGAAGCGATGAATTTTTATACAATATATTCTAATTACACTTTCTGTCTTCAACTCTTCCCATACCCTCCCCTGTTCTCCACTCACCTCAACCCACATTCTTTCTTTTTCTCATTAGAGTACAAGCAGGCATCTAAAAAAAAACAATAAAAAATAAACTCTACAATAAAAATACACTATAGTTGGACAAAACAAATAAGCAAAAGGAAAGGAAATAACAGAAAAGCACAAGAAACACACATAGGTGCAGAGACATGTGCAGAGGGTCACATGACATCATTGAACTGGAAACCATAATATATCCATGAAGGAGCTGTAAGATAAAAACACCAAACCAAACCAAAACAAAACAAAAGCAACAACAATCAGATTTAAAATAAAATTTAAAAAAAATCCCTGACCATGCATGATGAGACAAAGAACCTCCTAAAATGCCCTTGAGTTTGTTTTGTGTTGACCATTTACTGCAGGGCATGAGGTTGGGCCTTAAGAGAAGTTTGTATAGCCAGTGAGACTTCATTGGAACAAACTAAAATTTCATTTGCCCATCACTATCAACTGGGGATGGCTTCTGGGTTAGGGATGCAGGCTTGTGTCCACTTTCCTTCTCAGTTCTTGGACCCATGTGGCCCAGACCTGTGCAGGCAGGCACTTTGCATGCTGCTTCAGTCTCTGCAAGCCCATAGGTGCGTGGGTCTTGCTGTGGTTAGAAGGCCTTGTTCCCTTGTTGTCCTCTATTGTCTTTGATTTTTGTTTTTACAGTCTTGCTGCTTCCTCTTCCACAGGGTATCCTGAGCCCTGAGAGATGGGATTTGATAGAGACGTGGCATTTAGGACTGAGTGTTCCAAAGTCTCTCACTTTCTACACACACTATCTACCTGTGGGTCTTTGTATTTGATCCCATCTACTGCAGGAGGAAACTTCTCTGATGATGGCTGAGCAAGACACAATTTTTATTATGTTCTCTTTGGTCTTTTGTAAGTATACATATATAATGTCATTCCACATCTAAATCTACAATGGAAAATTAAATGCCACAATACTTAATGTATTTAGTAATAATGAATGATAATTACTTTTTATGAAAAAACTCTGTGAAGCCCTCATTGTGTGTTGAGCACTCTCTCGAGTGTTTACATATCATAACTTTGTTTGAAGAAAAATATAATAAAACAGCATCTAAATACTGACACTGGCATCTTGAAAATACCAGATTATATATGAATTATTTTTTTCTATAATTTCAACTTAAATTATATTCATTATTAAATTTCACTCGTGATTTTAATAAATTCAACACTTTTGTTATATTTATTAAAGATTTTCATGTGTATAGAAATTGTATAATTTTCATATATTAGGAAAGAAGTATAACTTTTTATTGAGAATGTACTTCCAAATGGTTGGCTTTGAAGTCATCAAGTATCAGGTTCTGCTTAGATTTCACTAGATTATGCAATTATTTGTCACAATTAGGATCTATGTGTATAGGTACCAACTATTTATTAGATCCAATTAACAGAATTATGGTTTCAGTTTGATTTCTGAAGTATTAATTGTCAACTTGACCAAATTTTGAATCATTTTAGAAGAATGAGGATCACATACAGGTGTGTCAGTGATGGCGTTTCTAGAGAAGATTAACTAAGAGGGGAATAACTTGCTTTGCATGTGAGTGGTGTCTTTCTGTGGGCTGGGGAACTAGACAGATGAAAATATGAGAAAAGGTGAAAGCAAACATTGACATTATCTTTTCTGTTTCCTCATGCACTGTAACATAAATGCCCTCTGCTGTGTACTCCTGACACTGTGGACTGAGCTCATCTGCCATGCTTTCACCACTGATAAAATGAAGCCTCATGTCACAGTGAATCTTCCTTCCTGAAGTTGATTTTGTCAGCTATTGTTTGTCAGATATTTTAATTGTCCTGAGATGTGATTTTATTTGTGTGTTAATAAACAAAGTTTGCCTGGAGATCAGAACATAGCTAGTCAGGGACAGCAGTCAAGCAATGGTAGCCTGCACCCTTAATCCGATCACATGGCAGGCAGAGTCTCTGTGTGGTCAAGGACAAAGCCAAGTGTGGTGACCATTGAGTCTTTAATCCCAGTATCAATTATAGGGACCAGGAAATCTGTATAGACAGGCAGTGATGAGGAAGTCATGTGGCTGGGCTTAGAGCCAATGAGAAGGCAGAACAGGAAAGCAATAAAACACAAGATACCAGGAAGAAGGTCTCTCTCTCAGGGCAAGGACAACAGTGAGTGGTAAGCTAAAGGGAGTTGTGTCTCTTGCTCTGATCTCTTAGGCTTTAACTTTGTATTTGACTCTGTGTTTCTTATTTAATAAGACCATGTAGAATTTTGTCTATATATTGTAGTTACAGAGCTACAACAATTATCAACACAGAGAACTCACACAGGAAAAATGGGTAAATGGGTTTGTTACTGCAACCAAGTCTATCTATGTGGTTTTGAGGCCTTTGCAATGGGTTTGGGAGAAATTTGGAATGTGCGTAGAGGTGTAATAGTATAGTCCTAGAAAATGATATGCAGAACCATTGAGAAATTGTAAGAGGAGTTTAGAATTGCAGAACATAGATGTGACTTCAGGCAGTGAAATCCAAGCTTACAATTTTTCACAAAGGAATGTGGAGTCTATTGAGAATCAAATTAGAAGTCCTTACTGTTGCATTATCACAAAGAAAAAGTCTGTATTCTTTTTGGGTGGGTTCCAGACTTATAGGAAGCTGATTTCAAAAGTAAGGAACAACTTCATTTGATGAAATAAATGTCAAGATAGCAAAAAATTCAAAAGGTGTGTGTGTGTGTATTGTTGTTGCTGGCTTCATTAATCCAGGTTTATAATGAGAAGAACTGAAGACAAAAATGTGAAAAAAAAACCGACATTTGTGGGTTAAGGAAAAGTCACTTACTTCACACTGAGATGCCTTGAGGATAGTTCAGGAATTATGGAGAATCTATTCTTTTCAGACTCTAAGATGTATAAATATTAACTGATGTAGCATAGTTTACTTTAAAAAAGGGTAGTTACATGGTATCCTGATGGCAGCAGCTACATAGCAAAGTGTTTTCCAATGTTCATCTCTGGAACTCTGGTCCAAGTAGCAGAAAAATACATACATAACCAAAAACATGACCAAAACTTAGAAGGGTAAAAATTAGGTGGTCCCAACTGCTGCTACTATAGCTAACACCAAGCACTGAGAATGTGATTCATGCTTCACAGAACTGCTGAATATCAGAGCTGTGGCATAATAGAGGCTACAGCTAAGATTTCAATGAAAGGCCTGTAAGTTGATTTAGTGTGTTGTAATGTTAGAGCTTTTATGTAACTGCTGAGATGGTTTCTGAATTTGTGATGATAAAGCCTCAACTGCAGTGGATATCCAAGGATGATGGACTTGGGGTATCTACAGGGGCTGAGTGTATACAGCTCAATTAGTAGGCCATATTAATATAAACCTAAAGGTCAGAAGGTTGTGGCTGAACAATCCTGATAGAGCTCACATGATGCCCTTATAAGACGATGACCTTGATTTTAGACAAATCACTATAGGATTTAATGTTTGCCCTGCTGGGTTATTTTTTATTGCTTGGTCCCGTCCTTCCTTGTTCTTCTCTCATTCACCCATTTTAGTGTAGTGAAGTTTACTGTGTGCCATTTATATATCAGAATCATGTAACTTTTTATTTTATAGAGCTCATATTAAGCCTTCTCTTCTAAGTCTGTGAAGAGGCTCTGGATATATTTATGAGGGTGTTCCAGAGAAGATTAAACAAGTGAGGATCACCGACCAGGAATATAGGTGTCACCATCTCATTGACTGGAGACCCAGAAAGGTTAAAAGTAGGAAATGGGAGTCGATGAGCAAAGTATAGTCATTGCAATAGTAATATTTCTCTGCTTCCTAGTCTACTGTGATGTCAAAAATATCCACCACATACCCATTGACAAGAAATGAGTCACTCCATTATGCCTTATCCTACATGGTGAACCAAACTCTCAGAAATGATCCATAATAAATCTTGCTTGCCTAAAGTTATGGCACAAGTAATATGATTCCTTTATGATATAACTTGCTATATCTTATAACTACAAAATATGATTACTTGGCTCATACAAAAATAATACTTCTCTTCTTTTGTTACTGTGGTTATTTTGCTATTGGTTTATTTTCAACCTGAGTATTTCATAAATAACTCTCTCTCTCTCTCTCTCTCTCTATATATATATATATATATATATATATATATATATATATATATATATATATATATGCCATTTTCACCAACACTTTCCTTCTCCCCAATTACTGTCCTGTCCTTCTCTCTTAAATTCTGTCCTGTCCTGTCTCTCTTAAATACTGTCCTGTCTTCCTCTCTTAAATTCAATTAGTGTTGTCCTTATTTGTACTACTGATCTCAATTAGATTTCCCTTAATTGCATGTAATTAGGGCTTATCACTTAGGATTAGGTTATATCTCTAAAAACAATTTTTTTTCACTCAGCATCCTGAATTCATGTAGTTCTTCACTCAATGGTGGAAACTAGTAAAATTTTTCTCCATCATGTCTCTAAGTCACCTGTGTGATCTTTGCAGTTCTTGTACAAAAAAACTATATTATTAAGAGTTCTGTATGCAAGGATCCTATGATGTAGCGAACACTAGCAAGCCTTTGTCTCTTAGTATCCTTCAGTCCATTTTTCCCAATGTTCTCTAAGTTATAGAGGTTGTGTTAAGTAGCATTGAACCCTTCACAGTTCTTGATGCTCTACACTTTGACTCTCTGTAGTGGCCTCTATCTGCTGTATAAAGGAGTGTCTTTTGGTGAGTGTTGAGAACTACATGCTTAGCAATGGGTTGAAGGTAAATATTTAGAAGCCATTAGAAATTTTAGTACTTAAGAGATGTGGCAATTCTAGATACTTCTGTAGTGTTTATGACTTCTCCTAACAACTACCAACTTCAAGTGTAATTCGTTACTTATATATTATTGGATATGAATTCCATCTAATTGAGCAGGCTATAGGTTCAAATAGACAGCTGCTAGTTATCCTTAACACACAAGTGTCAGTGTTGCACTTTGGGAAATACCATGCAGATCTGGATGCTTTTGTGGTTCTCACTCTTTATAGCTTTTTTTGTTTATTTTACAAAGAACATTTTCACCTTTTTAAAAAGGAAAATAGGTATTTTTCCATGTAATATTTTCTGATCATGGCTTCCCTTTGCCCATCTCCTCCCAGATCCACTCCTCCTACCTACCTATCCAAATCCATACCCTTACTTTCTCTTTTTTATTAAAAAATAAACAGGAATATAAAATATAATGAAAACAAACCACACTAGGTAAAAAAACAGAATAAAAAGAACAAGCACAAGAAACAGATACTGATGCAGAGAAACACACAGTGACACATGTAGAAATCCCATAACATTACAAAATTAGAAAGCATAATGGAAATTTTGATGTACTTAGACATTGAGGGGAAATCATGATAGGTGATTAAGTTGCACTTAGATCTCTAAGTCAAAAACAAACAAACAAACAAATACCACAAAGCATTATGAGGTGAAAAAAAATAAACCTCTAAAAATGTCATTGAATTTGATTTTTGTTGGCCATCTACTGCTGGACTTAGGCCTAGCCTTAAGAGTGGTTTGTATACTCAGTGAAATTCCATTGGAGAAAACTAATTTCTCATTTGAGAACAGGTATCAATTGGAAGTAAGTTCTGGGTTAGGGTTGGGGCATGTGTCAACTTCTCTCAGTGCTGGGACCCCATCTATCGTACACCTGTTAATGCCCTGTGCATGCTGCCACAGACTGTGTGAGTTCATGTGTGTATCATTCCTGTTGTGACTAGAAGGCCTTTGTTTGGCTTTTACTATCTTTCCACTTACTCTTCTAGATCATTCCATGGTCCATGAGGGGAGATATTTGATGGAGACATGACATGTAGCACTGAGTGTTCCAGGGTCTCTCACCTTATGCTCATTATCTTGTCATGAATCTCTGTGTTTGTTCCCATCTACTGAAGTTTGGCTTCTATGATGATGGTTGAGCAAGGCACTAATCCATGAGTACAGAATAATGTCATTAGGACTCATTTTAATGTTGTGTTCCTTTAGCAGAACAGTAGCATTTGGTTTTTCCCTAGGTCCATGACCTATCCAGTCTCAAGTTCTTGTCTACCATAGCAGTGCTGGGCATGGGTTCCATTTTGTAGAATGAGCCTTATACAGAGTGAGTTGATTACTCTCACAACGTTCATGTCATTATTACACCAGCATGTCTTACAGGAAGGTCACCATTGTAGTGCAAAGGGTTTACAGCTGGGATAGTGTTTACTATTCTCTTCTGGTAGCATGTGGCATAGCTTCTAGTGCCATGAACACTGGTCAGTATGGGTGAAAAATCTAGGTAGGCATTAGCTTGATTCTCTAGGTTCAGTGAGTTATGTAGGGGTTGTGTTTAGCAATAATGGCTTGCCATCCATTTGTGGAGAACATTTTTACTTTTTAATAGTCGTGAGGAGGTCTTTCAAAGTCTTAATTCCAGTTACTAGGCTTTCCTATGAAAAAGACACAGTAAGATCACCCTTTGTACAAGTAATTGTCACATACCAACTGTGTGCTAATGTCTATTATAGCTTTATCATATTTAAGGTAGATAGATCTATCATACAGACACACACACACACACACACACACACACACATCCTTTTGAAGCAAGTTAGCTTATCAGAAATTAGTAGTCATGTAGTTATTCTTTCACAAATATACTCCCATGGAGTTTACTTCTGAAACTCAGGATGTCTCATATAACTGAGGATGTGTGATGTGCACAGAGGATGTATTTTGGTAGTCTCATAAGGTCTCTGTCCCTTAATTTTGCTTGAATGTTTAAAATTATTTATTCTGTGGAAGTGCAAATATTGCTCTACCACCTGCTCAGTTCTGCTTTCCTTTAATCTCTTTGCCTCTGGGTTATCACCACTGTGCTTCACTTCATAATAACACAGGCTGTTTGTGGAGAAAGTAACTTCTATTGCCATTGCTGAAAAAGCCCTTTTCTCTCTCACTTGTCACGTTTTACTGTTGCAAAGCATATTTTGTTTGATCTTAATTATTGCTTACGGCAAAACAGGTGAATTCCCCTCCTTGTTTTAAACCACAAGCAGATCAAGGTACTCTGATGGTGGGCAAACCTGAAGCCTTCATAAAGCCAAGGTTGTTGTGTGCAAACTTTTCACATTTTGCACCTGTCGTTTTTCATCATGGTTCATCATAGCTGCCTCATGCTGTGTAGCCACATGGGCACCAAAATGATACTTACCATTACAAATAAGAGCACAGCTTGAAGTCTTACTTGTTTTTGCAAAGTGAGGATATTTGAGAGAAAAATGAAAAGGAAAAGAAAAATAATTGATTTTATAATTTATTTTAAAGTTTCTATATACT
Organism: Peromyscus maniculatus bairdii; assembly: GCF_049852395.1. Classification (NCBI taxonomy): domain Eukaryota; kingdom Metazoa; phylum Chordata; class Mammalia; order Rodentia; family Cricetidae; genus Peromyscus; species Peromyscus maniculatus. Next base: position 64,091,483 of record NC_134853.1, on the reverse strand, counting down.
TTTGTTTTTGTGATTGCTATTTGAAGTTATACTATGAATAGTGAATATGAAATACATTTTGAAAAAGAACTCAACAATAGCAGATGGTAGACCATATGAAGGCAGATTTGGTAACAAGTACTCATTACTGTTAGGTAAATAACTAGTCTTCCATATTCAAAACTAATTTAAAAAACAGAAATTGGGGTACAGTCTAGTGGTAGAATGATTGTCTAGCATGGGCAAAGGCATATTCTCAGTGCTCCACAGTGGAGAACAGAAACAAAGTGAAATAAAACCAAAGAATGAGTGAAGTTACTCAAAATAACCATATTCATTATATGCATTATGCTCATGTATATAGTTATACAAGTGCACTCGTATACATAAATATAATTTATATTCATACTATGTGATTAAATTGTTAACATCACTATTTTATGCATACAGAAATATTTGAAATTATTAAGTTCATTATTTCCTCTGGATAGATGGTTACTAATAATATTATGGGTTTATATACTCTACATTTTCTACAAAGGATACTTGTTATCTCTTATACATGTATGTATATTTATAATCGATATTGAAATTATTCAATAATATCTACAAGGTATTTAAAATACTGAAGTGTCAAACATATGCAAGCCAAGAATCATATATACCAAAGTATACAAAGAATAGTACTAGTTAGTTATGCAATGTTCTATTCAATTTTCTATGGCTTTTAATATTTTTATAGTGAATACACATTACATAAAATGAATAAATATTCAATTTGGAAAGATAAATTAAACTTCTAAAATTCTCTAGTTCAAATGAATTGGTGTAAACTTCTTTCACATTTAATTAGATCAAGCAAGGTAATTGCAAGGTAATGATTTTTCAAGAAAGTAACTAACCTGTGAATTTAGCAGTTTGAAATACCTGTATTTAGAAAATACGGAACACCGACTTCAAATAATCTTGAAAATACATATAAACAAGATTCTAGGGCATGGAGAATTGTATGGAAAATTAATTCATGATTTCTGAAGTCAATTCTTCTTTAGTAATTTTGATGACATTAAAAGAAAAAGTATGAAAGTTCCAGTGATAAGAGAAGTTGGTAAAAAGTTAATAGTTAGATGGTAATAGAAGGGAGGACTTAGACATGGAGCTTTCCATAAAAGGGCATTACATGTTACATCATCTTCTCGCCTTATGGTAAATGTGCTGTATGTACAGTTAGTCATACATAGCATGGTTTCAGAGAAAAAATGTTTATGAATCACCATTATAGTATATACTATTTTTTTTTAAATCTGGAGCCTACTGAATAATTAGTTCCATCAATAAAATCTTGGCTGCCCCAACAATGAGGAATCAAGTTCTAATAGTGCCAAAATAAACTTCTTAGCCAAATTTTCCCTAAATCTATTTTTTTCATTCTGTGCCTAAAGAATCCACAAAAGCATTTTAGTACATTTTTCCCGAGTGGGAATTTCTTTTTTCTGTAATATATTTTATTTATTTATTTTTAAACTTTATTCTTCTCTCATAAAGTACATCCTGACCACAACCTCCCCTCCCTCCATTCCTTTCTGTCCCCCACTCCGCCTCCCCTCTGCCCCAGATCCATGGCTCCCCCATTTCCCTTGAGAAAAGTTCTTATTGTTCTTTTGATTATTTTCTTTTTGTTAATTATTATTGTTAGGACATGTAACAACTATACTTATTAGGTTATGAATCTAGAAACTTTGCCCTGACAATATTTTTTTTCAATTATTCAGTTTCTTTTATTCAAACTGTTTTCAGCAATGTTTGTTAAATGCAAATTTGTAAAGAAAATTATTTTAAAAATGTAATTTCACAAACATCTACTATTACTTCAGCAGAGTAATGGTTTCGTGTCTATGACCCAGTGACCACTAAAATTCATTAATTTTTTAAGATATCCACACTGCACAGTTTCTGCATGAAATGGTTCACATACCATGTTCTGTGTCAACTCAGAGCATCTGAAAAACTAAATGCAATTAGAAATAAACTACCCGCTGTTGCAGTCAAATTGCCTCCAGAATTAGCACTCCAGTAATCTAGCAACGCAGGTGTGCACTGTTAATGATACAGCCTCAAACCTCTGTTTCAGATGTTATCCAGTGTGAATGAAAAGTGGTATCATTCCACAGGATAGCAGGCTGTCAGTGCCTTTAATTCAAATTTTACTTTCAAAGTATTTATAACAGTGTAATGACAATTTATGGAACTCTACACAGTTTAACATATGCTGCAATTTCTGTTCTGTGTAAAGTCCCGCCTTCTCTCACACATTTTCATTTCCAATGGGAATTGGAGTAACCTTTAAATGGGAAAATTATACGCTAAGGATACAATTAAAATCAATTCCATCTGTGGTGTGGGTAGTGCTGCTTTGGTTTTGTCTTTACTTAATGTGCAGTAACTCACCACACATCACTGTTCTACTTGAAGTAAGTCATTTAATTCATGTAGTCTTTCTGGAATCGATGAATGTTTATATAAACATTCCACAATTATTATGTAGAATCTCTTTTGGAGGGATAAAGCACATTTCTTTCTTGCTATTAATGTAAATTTACTATTGATTCTTCCCACGTTTGACCAGTAAATTTGGAAATGTCAATTGAACACAATAATCCTTCTTTATGTTTTATATTTCAATGCATTTTCTAATACAATGCACTTAGATTATACCATAGTGATTTTAAGTATTGTCATTAAATAGATATGCATCATATTTTTATAATTATATTTATAATTGAAGCTTTAGTTCCTTCCATACTTAGCAGCAACACTACACTGATAAGAAATGAACATATAGAGATTCTATCATTCAATATTATAATTAATTTTTCTAAAATTTAGAATTGATATCTAATAATTAAGTTGTGAAAACAAGTAACAGTGGAGTTCAGATGACCACAGATCTACTAAGCTAATAACATTGCTTTATAAAAATGACTAGAGATATTCCCATCAGACATAGCATTTTTCCTTATGGCAAAGAAAATCCGTTCTGAACAGCATTGCTCATTGTGTGTACTAATATAAATAAGTTTTGTTTTTACAGTACTTATACTATTTGCCTACAAATTTCAAATGTATATTAGTTTATATTTACAAGTTTGTCATGGTAAATACCGGTCCTTGAATTGTTCATATCCCTCTGCCTATATCCCATTACATTCAAAGTTCTTCTTAGGATAGATTTTGGTTCAATGTTTCTGTTATGGCTACTAATAATTTACTGATTCATTTATTTTATTTGTTGCACTGTGAAAAATTTTGAAGTTATTTTTAACATAACAGCATATTCAAACAGTATTCAATCCAATTGTATTTGTTTTCAAAGAGTTATTTATTGCTTCCTTCTTTTGAGTGCTCTTCAAATTCTTTATAGTTATTATAAGTATTTAATTTACATTCATACATGATCAGAATATAAGAGTCCACAAATTTTTAATAATAAAATGATTTTTTATACTTTTAATAAATATTAACTAGGTTTTACTCCAAATTCAGTTTTTGTTCAATGTACCTTATTAATCTCAAAACTTCCTTTATAATTACCTATCTATCTGGTTACCTACTGAACATTTAAGAAATTATTTCAGAAATGATGGTTTTGAGTCTGGAATAAAAGGAAAACAGTTTTTCTCCATGTAGTCTGTAATCTATTTTGTCTAGTCACGAAATTGTATTTTATTTAAACAGTTTAATTATATCACTTTAGTATTATCTAGCATCCTGCTTTTTTGGAATCTGATAGAAAAATCATTCTTTTAGGTGGATATACGGATGAATGGTAGAGTGCTTGCTTGGTTCACATGCACATACATACCTAATTATATTTGCAATAAATTCTTCTGGTTTTTCTTTTAAAATATTTTGGGCATTCTCCTATTTATGTAATATTATTGAATTCATTTTTAATTTTGATTTTTCAAATTTCAATTGTTTTATCACCGGTTATATGTTCATGTCATGCTATATTAATGGGAGATTTTAGAGTATTGTATATTTACTTTTTCACCTTTCTGATCCCTGTTTTCATCTTTTATAACACTTGTTTCCATTTCACTTTTAAGTTTTAAGCTGTGTGTGTGTGTGTGTGTGTGTATGTGTGTGTGCATGAGAGTGTGTGTGTGTGTGTGTGTATGTGTGTGTGCATGCGAGTGTGTGTGTGTGTGTGTGTGTGTGTGTGTGTGTGTGTGTGTGTCTATACTCATATTAGTACAGGTACCCACCAAGGCCAGAAGAGGGTATTTGAGCATTTGATCCCCTGGATCTGGAGTTGCAGACAACTGTGAGTCACTGGAAGTTGATGTTGAGAAGCAAACTCAGACTCTCTGTAAGGGTAGGATAACAAGCTGCGAAATCCATCTAACAAGCACCTGATTACTTTAGTCTCTGCTAACTTTCTGAGATGGCTCCAAGACAACCAAGCCATCTCCATTTTACTCTTATCTATTTTTTGAAGATTTTAATAAATTATTTGTGATGACAAACATTTGGAAGTATGGCTCTCATTAGCTGTTATTACTCATGTGTTTATTCTGTCTCCAGGGATGGGATGGAGGTGTTAGTGTGCTTTTCAGTGGAGTGCTTAGACTCTGTATCCTAAACTTACTTCCTTCTGGAGAGGTAGCAGGTCTCATCCCAGTCTATTGCTCAAACCAGAGTTCTGTCACATGGAATATTCCACAGTTTTAACTTAAAGGTTTTCCACTCTAGCTAGGAGGATTCTTCAGGGCAGCTTAGAGCTTTCTGATACCACTACTGGGTTCCCAATATGGGTTGTGCAGGGAGAGATTTGTGCCTTGTGACTAAAATTTTTTGTTATTGTTTCTTATTTGTATGTTTATATCCTAAATTGTCATTTATAATGGTTTCTTTCCACTGCGATGGTTGAATACCACAAATATATTATTTTCCTTCCTCTATATGGTATGTGAACCCACCACCACCAGATTTCATTCTTGTTGGACTACAAATCTGCTGAGTGATATCTCCAGTGTTAATTGTGTTGTCAAGTTTTTGTTTTATTTTCTGTCCTGTGGCTTCTGTACTTAGTATTTACCCCCTTCTCTCTTTCAGATAGTCATTTAGTATTAAAGTACACTATGTATTTTCAATGACTTAAGCAAGGTCCTCTATGCACTGCACTCACTCCCAAAGGAGAGCTCAGCATGCTCCTCTGGAAGCTCAGTCTATTCTCCTTCTGAAAATTTCCTGTCTTTCTTCATTACTGAACTCTCATTATCTTCCTATGGTAACTCGCTGTCTGTTAGCCAGCTCTCCCCCATCCATTCAACTGAGATTCTGTTGTTTAGAGGAGATGTGTCATCTATCATCTTCCTGTAGCTTTTATATCAGAAAAATAACATATTAAATAAATTTAAATTAATTTTTCCCTCTTTCCTAATTCTCCTTAACAGCAACGATTCCTTTGTTTTCTTGATATCTTGTCTTTTTGGTTCTTTGTGTATTCTGAAATTTATAGATAGATATGGCCAACTAAGACTACCTCAATGTGAAATGAATAATTTAAATAGATTTGTAACATACAATGAGATAGAAGCAGTAAATTAAAATCTCCCAACTAAGAAAAACCCGTGTCCAGATGCAATGGCATAGATTTATACAAGACTTTCACAGAAGAAGTATTACCAATACTTCTCAAATTTTTCAGAAAACATAATCCTCCTACCAAAAGCAATCTATAGATTCGATGCAATGCACATAAAAAAATCCAATGTAATTCTTAATAGACATGGAAAAACTAACCTCAAATTTCTTACAGAAACAGAAAGGCCCCCAGGATATCCAAAACAATCTTAAATAACAACCAAATGTTGGAGTTATCAAGTTGTACTACAGAGCTATAATAATAAAAAAATAAATGCTGTAGTTGCATAAAAATAGACACATGAATCAATGGAGTAGAATGGAAGACCCATACATAGGCCTACACTCCTCCAGCATTCAGTTTTTGACAGTGGCCAAAAGTTTAGATTTGAGCAATGATAGCATCCTCAGCAATGGATCTGGTCAAACTAGGTAGCTAATGATAGAAACACAAAACTAGATCCCTGTACTGGCTAATTACATTGTCAACTTTACACAAGCTAGAGTCATCTAAGAGAAGTGAAACCTTGATTGAGAAAAGGTAATGCCTGCATGCTTTTTGCAAGTAAGACTGTGAGGCACTTGGAAACCATTTTTGATACTCCTTGGGTAACCTGAGAGTAGATTGCCTGGGGACCTAAGGTAAACCCAATAGTACCTGTCTAAAGGATATATATATATATATATATATATATATATATATATATATATATATATATAGAGAGAGAGAGAGAGAGAGAGAGAGAGAGAGAAAGAATGACATTGTTATATTAATAGATCAATGCCTTGTTCAGTTATCATTTGAGAAGCTTCCTCCTGCAGCAGTAGGGAATAAACACAGAAACCCACAACCAGACATTACGCAGGGAATGAAAGACCTTGGAACACTCAGCCTTAGGTGGGATGTCTTTATCAAATCCCTCCCCTCATAGCTCAGGGAACTCCACAGAAGTGGAGGCAGAAAGAATGTGGAGTCAGAGGCGATGAAGGACACTCACCAAGAAAACAGGGCCCTCTAAATCAACATGAGTGAAGTTCATATAAACTCATAGAGACTGATTCAGCATGTGAAGGACCTGCATGGATCTTCATCCTGTCTTTTGTGCACACACACACACACACACACACACACACACACACACACACACACAATGTCTTCTAGTTGAGTTTTTTAAGGGATTTTAAGCTAGTAAGTGTAAGTGGGTCTTTGATTTTTGTGCCTTCTCTTTTGCTCTTTTCCTTCTGTTGGTTTGTTTTGTCCAACTTTGATGTGATAGTTGTTATTCTATCTTATTAATTCCTTTTTATCTTATTCATTTAAAAAAAATGAATGAAGTGCTGTGAGATACTCTGTATGCTGTGAATATGTGTTGCTCTGATTGGTTGATAAATAAAATGCTGATTGGGTAGTAGCCAGGCAGGAAGTATAGTCAGGGCAATAAGACAAGGAGAATTCTGGGAAGAGGAAGGCTGAGTCAGGAGTCACCAGCCAGATACAGAGAAGGCAAGATGACAAGGCATAACTGGGAAAAGGTACCAAGCCACATGGCTAAACATAGGTAAGAATTATGGATTACTTTAAGTATAAGAGTTAGTCAGTAATAAACCTGAGCTAATGGCCAAGCAGTTACAATTAATATAAGCCTCTGTGTGCTTACTTGGGGGACTTGAGTGGGAGAGATCTGTCTGTCCTGACCGAAGGCCAGCTGGGACACAGAAAAACTTCTAGCTACAATTGGCATACCAACACGGGGCTCTCAAATTTCCATAAGGCCTAAAAGAGTTTAAAAATGGCTGCTAAACACACAATAACAGAGCCCCAAATAGCTTTCTGCTTCATATTTCATGCAGGTTGAGATATAGAGACACCAAGGTACAGAGACACAGTGGCATTCGGACTTGAGCTACAGTATGGTGGGTTTATGGCATATGGGCTTTTCTGAAGGGAAATGGAGGGGGAGTGGATCTGGAAATGAGGGGAGGTGGGAAGGGGCTGAAAGGAGTGAAGGGAGGGGAGGCTGCAGAAGTATTGTGTGAGAGAAGAATAAATGGAAAGGAAGAAAGGAAGGAAGGGAGGGAGGGGGGAGGGAGGGAGGAAGAAATAAAGAAAAAAGAAAGGAAGGAAGGAAGGAAGGAAGGAAGGAAGGAAGGAAGGAAGGAAGGAAGGAAGGAAGGAAGGAAGAAGGGAAGAAGGGAAGAAGGAAAGGCAAGGATCCCAATGATAAAATGACATATAGTCTTCATTATCTTCCTAACCAAGCTTTCATTATTTCTACTGTACTCTACTCACCAATTACAATCTCCAGAGCGATCTACTGCTTTAGAGAAAAAGATGAAATTTTGGAGAGTCTACAATATTTCTGTGATCATGATGAAAATACAAGCTTCTGTATATGCTTTTCTCCAAAAAAATCTTTGCCTTTCTGCAGGCTAAATATTTGCAATCACCTTATGTCTCAATCCTCCATGTGACAGCCTCATTCCATATGTGTATCAGGATCAAGTTAAAGTTCAGAATCATCTTATTTTTGTCTATATAAAGATATATTTGGTTGGATGTAGTATGGGACTTATAATGTCATTGATTCACTCTGTCTGAAAGCATGTGAACCAATTAAGGAGGTTCTGCATCCTAAATACTCACTGCACAGTAGAATAGCTATAACATAGACACAGGACAGGTGTTAGCAGATATTGCACAACTGTAGCACTGACATAGGAAAACTGTAGTCCAGACATCGGACAACATTAACACAGACATGGGATGACTATAAAATAGAGATAAGATCACTATCACACAGACACAGGAGAGATGTATTAATCAGTCTTACTCAGAAGAGGAGGGAATGATAGCCAGTTTAAATGATTCTGGACCCTGGAATCTGGTTTAGTTTGCATGCCATTTCCTCACATAATCTGCCCTAGTTCTTGGGGGAACATTCTTCCTGGATCTGCTCTGCCCTTTGAGTTCAAATGCCTACTTGAAGAGTTTTTCTTTTGTCGCAAATTATTCATTGCAAAGGAGGAGTTAAACTCAGCCTGCTCTCAGGCCATGGTAGAACAAATGATCTAAATGTCTCGTTTCACTTTACTTCTCAATCTGAGCTGACCTAATTTGCTCTTTCAAATATGTGTTTTATATTATTTCATTTAAATAGAACCCACTAGACAAATGCCATCACATAAAAATTAAAATAATTTCTTTCTTGTTCATTACTTTCAATTTGTATCATTGCCTTTTTTATTTCTAATGATAATTCATGAGTTACTTTGTTATTTTTCCTTTATATGTAGATTGTTCTACTATCCTGGAAGAAATCAACACTGTTTCTGGATTTTTTTTTAAAGTCTTGCTGTATTGTCACAGGGTAGAGTTTTCTCTGTCTTAACCCTGTTTGATGTTCACTGAACTCCTGCATCTCAAAATTAGTAAACATGTACCTATTATTCTCTGACCTCTTTAATCTCTTTTCCCCCTATTCTGCCTCATTTCTTTTCAATCACTTGATATTGCCCAATAGAAATTTGTATATCTGACCTAATCACAAAAATTTCTGTGGTGTTTGTTCTTAATAATTTATATTTCAGTTTTTCCTCATCTATTTGTTCATTTTTTAAATCATTTTTTTCTGTAGAACAATGAATGAATCTCTAATATCTCTTTTAAAATACACTTGTTCACTAAGGATTATATTGATGCCATCATGGAATTTTTATTGATTAATTAATTTTTCTTTATATTTGCCAGTTATTGGGATATTTTGATTTTTAACTACATTCTAGACAATTTATCAATTTAGTTAGCCACATTTTCTTCTTTTAAATGTGTTGAGTGTCGTCATAGATGTTATTTACATCAGTTCCAATCATTTGACACATTATGCCTGGCTTTACTACTCAGTGGAACGGCCTAATTTAATTGTATCCTTAATTCTAGACCTTAGTCTTAATTGAAGTTTGTAGCCCTTTAATCACAAGGCACAGCCACTCTGGAATTCAATTCACAAGTTGCTCAGTAATGTCCTTTTACAAAATCTGGGTTGAACATATACAAATAATGGTCCTGATGGTAGCAGTCTTTGTCTCTCTCACTTTTGAGCCACTGATAGGCATCAGTCATTTAAATAAAATGATTCGTATGAGTGAGAATCCTTGGCAAATACCTAGTACTGCACACACACTTGTGATAGTTGCTGTGTTTTCCTCATCTCAGGACCCTGCATTACTAACTCTGGCTAGTGCTGCTGTCCCATTCTTACAGACTTCAGATGAGCAGCACCTCCATGGTGCCTTCCTTCTCCACTTTCATTCTCTGTGGTACAGATGCATTACTTTTTCACTAAATTTCTTTTTTATTGAGTTATTTTTCTATTAATTTTTTCATAGAATAAATTTTGAACATATTCTGTTTAGCAGCTCCTCCCAGATTCTTTGTATCTTTTTATCTACCCAACTCTCTCTCTCAAACAAAACAAAGCAAAACAAAAGTGAAAATCAAAACAAACTAAAAAAAAAGCAAAGCAAGAAACTATAATACAAAAAAAGCAAAACAAAACAAAAGTGCTATCCTGCTACTTCTGGACATTTGGACTGCACTGGAGTATGGTTATTATATTGGGTAATACTCTATTGGAAAAAGTTGATTTCCCCTTTCCTACCAGGTATCAAATGTTTATATCTTCTTGTTTAGCAGTGGGACTTTGTTTACTTCCTCTTTTCAATGCTGTGAACTTTAGACATAACAGGACTGATATAACTATGAACGCAAAAATTATTCTTAAGGAAAATGTTAGAATGAATGATACTGGGTATTACTGTACCCATTAAAGTTCTGTGGATACAACTGGCCACACATTTTCACTCATATGCATCCATTATATGCCCATGAAAGCACTACATTTATAAACAAACTCGTGCAAATATTTTCCAATATTGCTGAAAACTAACAGAATACATGCTTGTATAATACAAAAGAGTATATGAAGTAAATAGTGCCTAAGTTTTAAGAATCATAATATTTAAACTTATGAAATTCATTGATCTCGCTTTTCCCCGGTAATATTGATAAGTCATATATTTCTTGATAAGATTAAGTTAACCAATCATTGTAAATATTCCTGGTAGAGTAGCTGGCTCAAAGATGATAGAGCTAAATTTAGTTTCTATTTTTGTCCTGATTAAAAAAACAAAAACAGTTGTTTTGCAAATAAGATAAATATAGTACAAACTCAAGAATGGTTTATTTCCTTTTAATTGTTCATTATTTGCACTGGTTGAAAAATATTCTATTTTTAAGTGAATAAAATCATCTCCTAATATTGAGTCTACCTTATTGACACACATTTTAAATAACTTTAAAATTCATTGAGAATGTTCACTGTGGTGCCCTGGATAGTAATGGAAAGATGAGCTATGATTCTACTGTGAATCATATGTTCACATGGTCAATATGAATGATAATGTCTGAAACTTTCCATCTCCACTCACTAGGAGCTTCAGCATATCTATTGGTGATCAGAGTCAGAGTTTAAGTTTGCTTGGTTCATATAGTTAACATCAAGCAAGTATTTAGAGACCAATTTTGAATCTAGATTACAATTATCCCATTTATCTTCGTCAAAATAGATGGTAGAGGTTATTGAACCCCTGAAATCAACAGTGAGGTACTAAGGACAAAGCAATATTTTCAGATAGATGAGCAAATGATATTTTATCTAGCTGAGGCATCTGTTCAGTAAGGTGCTTGTGAAATGAGTCCTGATTTTTTGGCATATGTGAAATAATTCCTCGATGCCATTAGCTAGACAAACACCATATCTCATGTCTTATCCATTTCTTGTTTACTCAGTGGAAGTTTCTGTGGATGGTAATTAATCTTTAGAACAGGTGATGGTTCTAACTTTGGCTGGGAGCTCAGTTACTCCGTGGATAGTTGAGGTATAACAAGGTTTATTTCCTTTTAATTTACTTCCTAGTGAAATGATATATGCCTTTTATATTATGACTTGAAGTTTAAACAGCCTTACACCAGAAGAGGAAGAAATGCATTTCTCTTGACTGCTGTGTTTGAGCTCTGGAAGAGGGAACTGTGCATAATAAACACATGTACTGAACTTAGGTGAAAATTGCTTTTTTTATGTCAAAGATTGAAAAAGTAAGTTGTGAGCACAATTTTGCTTTACTGCACATCTGTAGCAACTTTTTAAAGAACAAGAAATTTATTATGTCAAGGACAGCATGAGTCAATGGTTTTAGGGGATTTAATAATAACCATGAAAAATCTGCACTGTGATAGATTGGCTGTGACATATCTTGCAAAGTGTCATGTGGAACTTGCTGAATTGTATTAGTGAAGGCTGAAAAAGTTCTTTAAGTGTAGGTCATTATGTTCTTTTGTATAAGCAGATAGAAATAGTCAGAAAGGATTTTTATGGCATTTAAAAGAAAGAAAAAGAACATGATATTATTCATTCAGTTTTAAAATGCAACCCATAATAGACATAGCTGTCAGTTGACTAAAAGTGAACCTTCAATTGTTTGGGTACATATTTGTTTATAATAATACAATGGATATGAAAAGTGAGTTATGCAAAATAATACTTGGAATTGTTTTTCATTTCTTCTGGAAGTGGTTATGTTTTGAAGAAATGAATTAGTCACAATACTTGAATTAATGTAATAGTGGCTGAAATTATGGTATATTATGTGTCTATCAAAGACATTTTGTGTTGCCCTGAAATTTGTTTGTTAAAGTTGATCTCTACTTTAGAGAGAACAGAAGGACACAGATTTGAATGAACTGAATCTTCTCTTTTTACTATATTTATTTACTTATTGATAAACATTTTATTTATTTATTTATTTATTTGTGTGTGTGTGTGTGTGTGTGTGTGTGTGTGTGTGTGTGTGTGTGTGTGATATACATGCAGATCTTTGTACCTTGGGTACTCAGTGACCACAGATAACAGATAAGGACATTTGACGCCCTTCAAGTCAGAGTTACAGGAGGTTGTTGACAGCCTTTTGGGTGCACAGGTCCTATGCAAAAGCAATGAATGCTCTTAACAGTGGGCCTTTCTCTCCATCCCCAGAACCGAAACTTCTCATGAAAAGACAATGCCTGAGAAATTCAGCAGTGGCCCAGGAGAGTTCATTGTTACAGGGCAAGAATTCCTGTTATAAAACTGAACTTTGAAAGTATCAGACAATGACTTAAAGGTGTTATCATGAATATGTTAAAGAAAATAGAGTACACTGATAACAAAAGATATGAATCCACAGAGAATTTCACTGGACTCATTAATTAAAGTAAGTTAAATACAACATTCTGAATGAAATTATGCTCATATAAAATATCAGACACCGAAGAAAACAAAAATGAATCTATTAGAAGATACATCAGCAGACAATATTCCAATGGATATACAGTGAGAAAAATTAAGGGGATAGAGAAATGAATGAAAGGCAATTGCAGAATCAGAAGTCAGAGCAAATGTAGGGTATAATTCATCTAGGCATTGAAAGAGATGGCATTTACATCTTCTGATTTTTTTCTAAGTATAATTAGATGTTGCAGAGTTTTTGAGTGGTAAAGTGATTTACCAGTTTTCTATGTTGATGACACATACTTGTCTATTTCTATGACTTCCCATGTGGGTGGTACATGGGGAGTTCATTGGGAGTCAAATGTATGTTACAGATAATCAATTTTGGTAATGACTTAGATCATTAAATAGAAACGATCTGAAAAAATGGAAAGTCAACTGAATTTGGTTTTGAAGATGATTTGAGGAATTGATAAGTAGTTGACTATAGGGTATGAAATAAAATATATAATTGTTGTTTGTTCTATAAGAGAATTTCTCTATTCATAGGCAGAGAGTTATCATTCAATTAATTATTTAGCAAATTATAAAATTAAGTTGTCATTCATTTAGTTTGTTTTGTTTTACTTGATTTTAAGAATATGCATTTAATGAAGGACCACAAAACTTGAATCACCCTTTGTGTTACATCTTCCTTTCCCTTGTTCTGCGGTCACTGTTCATGTATTTTTCAGTTGAAGAGCCCTGGATGTCTGTTTCGTGCTATAATCTAAGTCTGCTTTCCTAAACACTTTTCACTGTAGCATGAATTCTAGGCTGTGTAAGAGAGACAAGTAACTAAGGAGTGAGAGAGAGACTTATCAAATGCACAAATTTATCTTATCTCATTGTGATAATTGCAAACAACTTCAGTAGTAGCTTTTGACTTTTAAAGCATTCAATTGTATTTGATTTTGTATTGTATTGATATTGTATCAATATCTACAGCCTCTCTCTCTCTCTCTCTCTCTCTCTCTCTCTCTCTCTCTCTCTCTCAGGTGGCTGTCAGGCAAATTGAAGTATACTGTTTCTTATCTCATCCACAGTGTGATTTTATTCTGGCCAATGCCCTAAGATGTTATCTCACACTTCACATAAGTGAATAAAGTTATTTGAAAACATCTAAACAGGGGGAAGCCCTAGGGATGAGAGGAAGACCCCTTACCATTTGTTTGCTGTTATTACAACTATTGATATTTCAATCGTCTGGACAGAAAACTAGAAAAACAAATGTGTAACAGAAAGTAGTAGGTGGCAGAGTTGGGGGAAACAGTAAACAGAAAGAGACTGCCTTGACGAGTGTGTGTGTGTGTGTGTGTGTGTGTGTGTGTGTGTGTACGTGTGGGTGTACAATAGTTCTACAAGACTGGGAAGAATTAATAAGGATAATAACATCTGTGAATAAACAGACATTGAAAAAAGCCCTGTCCAAATGATATTTTTTCAGACTTCATTAGAAATCATTCATGCAATTCCATGGGAAGCCTTATTATGTGTCTAATATGAGATGCAATCGACAATGAATAAATAAATGGGCCTTATTTTCCAGCCCTTGTTATAATACAGGCTTCCCTGCTGTCCCCATTATCACATTAGCTTGGATTAATTGATCTATTCATTATCTGCCAACTAGGAAATAGTTTATTCTAAAATAAAATAAGGAACAAGTATATTGTACTGCAAAACAGAGGCTAGGAAAGCTTTGAATTTCAAGGTTTTGCCCTATAGAGAAACTTAAGAGGTTGTGGCAGAATTTCTAAGGCTAGGCAGCTTCCGTGTTGATGAATTATCTTTAATAAGAAACTAGAGCCAATACATGGGGATTCTAAGGTTGTTTTAACTAGCTGACTTATGTAGAAGTGGACAGTTATTGTACTGAATATTGTGGAAGGCTATGAATAATATTATTAGAATTAATTTCAATATTTCTTTAGGAGCTTCCCTAACAGTGGAGATGCATCCAGATCATGGCAGAAGCAAATTCTTTAGATGAATTGTGTAGGTGGTAACAGGCTTTACAATTAGCTTTGTCCTTTCATGCTAGGTTCTAAAAGTACTGACTCCAGGGAATGTGATAGCATCAGTCTTGCTTCAACTGTAGTGGCAATCAGCTCTGTCCCAAATATGAATCCACTCTAAGAAATTTTAGTGACAAAATAGTCGTAGTTGTGAAAGAATTAATTGACAATAATTACAATGCAATGTGATTATTGCAATGATATTTAAGTCTATAGATATTTAAATCAATGTCTCTGACTTTAAAGGGAACAAAGCATTTCCTAGCTGCAAAGCCAGGAAAATATAGCATGCATATTTATTTTCTATAACATATTGATTTGTTAACTGAGGTGGTATAAGCTATTAACAACTGTAGATCTATTAATTAACTCAGTCTTTTAAGTTACCTGATTATTTATCCAAAAATGTCTATCATTATGTTTTGTGTACTTTTGGGACTATTTGGTGATATTCTATTTCCACATGGCTTTAATGAACATTTCAAAGACACCCTTCTTGTCTCAATGTTTCATATTTTGTATTGTGGAACAATATGCCCTACAGGATTTTAGTGGGCAGCTGTTCCAGCTTTGACCTGGAAATACTACCCCCACTGAAGCTTCAGTAACTGTCACATCTACAAGGCAGGGCTGAGACAGGAGCCCTTAAGACCTGAGATCTGGATGTGCCAACTCTCTCAGTTCCTGGATCCTGGACGCTAGAGGTAGACCAAGCAGTGTTTTCCAGAGAACACTGTTGGACTGCGCTACACCTTTCCTGGATCCTGTAACTTATCCTTTCACTTGTAAGTTACCCCACAAAATAAACTCTCCTTTTAACTACATGGAATTGCCTTAATACTACAACCAATACAGGATTGCTAAAAGTTAGAATCTCCAGAAACATTCCTCCCCTTAGCATCCATAATGATCCAATAATTAGCTCAAATCAGGTCTCAAAGCCTTTTGTATATTGACGGTTTTTATAGTTTATGTTGTTAGTAACCAATTACTAGAGGCTGACTGTTTTGCAAAGAGATTTTTTTTCTTGGCTCAGTAGTCTAGTAACCAGAGGGTGTAAAGAGCATGGTGCCAGTATCATGGCAATATCAGAGCATAAATGAGAAACTAAAAGTTTGCGACAAGCCAGATAGTGCCAAGTGTGCTTCATGCAGTTGGTATTTCCAATATTCCCCAATTACGCTCATCAAAGTTCACCTCTTACCTCAAAGCATATCTGAAGGCATCAAAAATGCAAATTTCTCTTTTTGCTCTAAGTGTGACACTAAAATTCTTATTCTTACAAGCAATTTAAATAAAGAAACATTATAGTAGATCTTGTGGAAAGAGTTATTTATTAAAAAATTATTTTCTCCCTTCCTCTCCCTTCTCCTAATATCCTTGCTCTGTCTGTCCCTCCTTCCTTCCTCCTTTCCTTCCTTCCTTCTTTCTCCCTCTCTTTCTTCCTCCCTTCCTTCCTTCCTTCCTTCCCTTCCTTTCTTCTTCCTCTTTTCCTTATTTTCTTCTTCCTCCCTCCCTTACATCTGTTTCCTTCCTTCCTTCCTTCCTTCCTTCCTTCCTTCCTTCCTTCCTTCCTTCCTTCCTTCCTTCCTTCCTTCCTTCCTCCTTTTTCTCTACCTATATCCTCCCCTTCCTTCTTTCCTCTGTTTCTTCTTTCCTATTTTTCTTACATTCTTCCTCCTACAGAAACCAAGACCACAATTCACTAGACAAATACTGAGTTGTTTCCCTAGCTCTCAACCAAATGTTAATAATACTCTTTGATCTATCCAGAATATCTACTAGAAACCAAAATCAATAGTTTGATATCCATATATGCATGCTCTTTCACACAAAGATGAGTGTGTGTGTTATTAAGAATGACAAATAGGTGTACATGTGATTATTTATATAAATTAGACACTGTGATCACAGCACCAACACTTCACTGGATCATTTTAGCAAAAGTACTGCTTACAGAAGACTGTTAGCAAGATGCTTTTGAGTGTGTGTGTGTGCATGCATGTGTGTGTGTGTGTGTGTGTGTGTGTGTGTGTGAGAGAGAGAGAGAGAGAGAGAGAGAGAGAGAGAGAGAAAGAGAGAGAGAAATATCTGTGTGTTATACACACATATTAATGTGTGCACAGGCCAGATCAGAACATCAAGTGTCCTTCTCACAACTTTGTTGAGACAGGGTTTCTCACCGACCTTGCAATGAAGTAGTAGTTCATTGGCACCGAGTAAACACCATTGATTCTCCTGCCTCAGCACTTCACAGTGTTGTGGTTGTAAGTACAAGAACATACACTGCCATGCTTGACTTTTTTATGTGTGTGTTGGGAATTGTAAAACAAGTCCTTATGCCTCCACAGTAAGCAATTTTCTTACCCTCTGAGTCATCTTCAAAGACAGAGCAATATGAACTTTGTATATGACTCTGTTCTGTTCCCTTCAATTATAGTAAAAACTCCTCAAAGTGTCATACAAAGCTCATAATATTCTTAACTTTCTGAGTTATCTTATACATATCCCTAAATGTCCAAAATATAAATATTTATGTTCTAAAATATTTTATTGTACTGTATACTAATCTTGCTTTGAAGAATTTTATACTATTGCATTTTGATTTTGTGTTTATAAATAACTTAGTGAGCTGCTTGACAAAAATTATACTAAATATTGAAGTGAGCTGCTTGATGAACACTACAGTACATATTGATACCCTTAACTTAGATTTGATCAAAATCTATCTCTTTAAATTAAAATCTTACACAGAAAAAAGTACCATACCATAATCTACATGGAATCTTCAGTCTCAATTAAGTGTAAGAAGGAAAGAGACAGAAAATCACTGCAGTTCAGATCCATCCCTGCACAGCACACCATACATTTAGGGCACATCTATGTAAGGTTGGTGAAAAACTGTGATGAATAGTGCTGTTTTGTAGTAGTTTTATTTTTCTGTCTATCAGTGGAGGGGCTCTGTGCAACAGCTCTACCAAACCTGATAATGTCTAATTCAAGAACCATTATTGGATGAAATAATATTAATTTAATTTACTAACAGATTTTCTCCCTTCCTTTCTGTTTTATGTGTATTTAGTGTTTGCTTTTACGTACATATGTTCATTATGTATGTACTTGATGCCTGCAGAGTTACAGAAAAGGGAATTTGATCCCCTGGAATTGGATTTGTGAGCTCTGGAGTTGTTAGCTCCCCTGTGGTTACTGGTTACTAAACCTGACTCCTCTAAATAGCAACAAGTGCTCTTAACTGCTGTGCCATCTCTCAAGCCAAAAGCTTTTTGCTTTTCTTCTAATAACATAAATTATATATTATGTATATTGGTAACTTTAGTGGCCCCAAAGTGTTACGATCACATGCTTTGCTTTATTTACAATGTAATCTAGGCTTAAGAGTGTGTGTGTGTGTGTGTGTGTGTTACATGTGATATGTAGAAGAGAAAGTACTTAGCAGAAAAAAGTGATCAATGAGAAGAGAGGTGAAGGAAAGAATAAGTTCTTGTGGGGACAAATACAAGAAAATAACAATATCAAATATATATATATATATATATATATATATATATATATATATATAAATTAGAGATGTTATGACAGAACCCATGTTTTTGTAAAACTATGAAATTCATTTTGTGTTTTACAAATCAATAGTATTATTGTGAAGAATGGTAACATATAACTCTATTCAAAACTTTGCTATTTGCTTTAACTTAGTTTAGAAAATAATTTACCAAAATCCAATGATAAATGATGTTCTTTCTATGAATTTTTCTTCACAGTTGGTAAAATAAAATTAACTAATATGCATTCTTGAATTTCTTTCAGTAAACCCCAGTTCCTTTATAAAGTGTGCCCTGGAGTTCCATGGGAGCATTAGCCATGTCCAGTATCTCTCTCTTCCTTTGAGTCTGTTAGGGTCACTGAAATGTTTGACTAAGTCCATTGAGTGTTAGGGAAGGAGTTACATAAAACAAACAAACAAACAAAAAAAGAAAAAACAACTCAAGGACTTGGCTAGAGATTTATTATGGCTTCATGTATAGCATTGAAGTACATATATGCTTAATAAAGTTATAACTAAGACCAAATGATGACTGAGGTCAGGCACACCAATGATTGAAAACTGATTTTTCACATATCAATTAACTATTTGTCTTTAAAATGTATTTTGTCCCTTTTTTGTTTTGTAACAGTGTCTTTTAGCACAAATCCTGATTGTTTTTGTAATCACTGTTATAGAACAATATTTTATTTTATTTTTTTATAAATTTTTTTATTAAAAATTTTCTTTCCTTTTACATACCAACCCCTGTTCCCCCTCCCTCCCTTTCTCATGCTCCCCTTTACCTACCCTCATCCCACCCCAATGCCCTCCTCATAGAGGGTAAGGCCTCTCTGGTAGTTAACACAGGCTAGCATACCAAGATGGGGCTGGACCTAGCCCCGCTCCCCTGCATCAAATCAAATTTTCACTATTTACAGATGATATGATAGTATACATAAGTGATCCCCAAAATTCTACCAAGAAACTCCTACAGCTGATAAACACCTTCAGTAATGTGGCAAGATACAAGATTAATGCAAAGAAATCAATAGCCCTTCTATATACAAATGATAAAAGGGCTGAGAAAGAAATTAGAAAAACATTGTTCTTTACGATATCCACAAATAATGTAAAATATCTTGGGGTAACTCTAACCTAACAAGCAAAAGACCCATATGACATGAACGTTAAGTCTCTTAAGAAGTTTTTCCCCCAAGATGGCAGAGACAAGCAGACGCAGGTAGGCCTGTGGCAGCGGCCTGCGGAGGTAGACGGGCCTGGCGGCAGCGGCCAACAACACCATTTAGGCCCGGCGGCGGCAGCTGGCGGAGACATTCAGGCCCAGCTACAGCCCACAGAGGTGGACAGGCCACGCGGCTGAGACAGGCAGATGCAGGTCGGCGACCCGCAGAGGTGGACGGGGCCCGGTGGCAGCAGCCGACAGGGACATACAGGCCCAGTGGCAGCCGGCAGAGACATACAGGCCCGGTGGCGGCCCGCAGAGGTGGATGGGCCCAGCAGCAGTGACAAGCAGAGGTAGGTAGGCCCCCGGCGGCAGCTGGCAGAGACATACAGGCCCTGCGGCAGAGACAAGTGGACGCAGGTGGGCCTGTGGCAGTGGGCCACAGGGGTGGACAGGTCCTGGGATGGAGAGGGGCAGACGCAGCTTGGAACGGGGATGCCCCTAGCCCCAACACCTGGGGAAGAGGCTATCTCCGCGGGTTGGAACCAGGGCGAGTCTGGGCACTCCATCTGGGGACAACCCAGGGCGCAACTGCTGATCGCGTGAAACCCAACAACTTGGAGGTGTTGGTGAGACTACCCTGCTCAGCGGAAACCCATCTGGGAGAGGATTCAGATGCTTACAGTTTGAAGTCTGAAGAAACAAGATCAGCTGAGGAATTGACAAATGAACAAAACGTGACCTGGGAACACAGAAGAAGGCCCTACCCAGCCACTAAACCAGATCACCAGAATCATTCACCGACTGAAATCAGCTGTCCCTGAGAAACAGCCCAATAGCACCAATTTAACCAAGAACCCCTACTAAACCAAGACTAAAAATTAGAACAAGAGAGGCACTCTCAGACACAGACACCACCTGCACCGTACAGAGGAAAAGATGAGTAGACGCCAGTGCAAAAATACAGGCAACAACATAAAGACCTATATGGCAACATCAGAACCTAGTGGTTCTACACCTGCAAGACCTAAACATACCATGACAGAAGAAACAGAAATCAACCCTAAAAATGACTTTAAGAAGATGATAGAGGCCCTTAAAGAAGAAATAAAACATTCCCTCAATGAGGAAATAAAACTTTCCTTAAAGAGGAAATGAGCCGGGCGGTGGTGGCGCACGCCTTTAATCCCAGCACTCGGGAGGCAGAGCCAGGCGGATCTCTGTGAGTTCGAGGCCAGCCTGGGCTACCAAGTGAGTCCCAGGAGAGGCTCAAAGCTACACAGAGAAACCCTGTCTCGAAAAACCAAAAAAAAAAAAAAAAAAAAGGAAATGAAAAACTCTCTTAAAGAGGAAATAAAAACTTCCCTTAAAGAGGAAATGAAAAACTCCATTAAAGAGAAAATAAAAAACTCCCTTAAAGAAATGGAAGAAAAAATGAACAAAAAATGGGAAGAAATCAAAGAAAGCCAAGAAAAAGCAATTAAACAGATGAAAGAAACATTCCAAGATCTGAAAAATGAATTTGAGACAATAAAGAAAACACATGCTGAGGGAATGCTGGAAATAGAAATCCTGACTAAACGAACAGGAACTACAGAAACAAGCATAACAAACCGATTGCAAGAGATGGAACAGAGAATCTCTGACGCTGAAGACACGATAGAGAAAATAGATTCGTCAGTCAAAGAAAACACTAAAGACAAAAAAGTCGTAACACAAAACGTCCAGGAAATTTGGGACACCATGAAAAGACCAAACCTAAGAATAATAGGAATAGAAGAAGGAGAAGAATACCAACTCAAAGGCACAGAAAATATATTCAACAAAATCATAGAAGAAAACTTTCCTAACCTAAAGAAAGAAATACCTATGAAGATACAAGAAGCTTACAGAACACTGAATAGGCTGGATCCAAAAAAAAAAAAAAAAAACCCTCGCCACATAATAATCAAAACACTAAACACACAGAACAAAGAAAAAATATTAAGAGCTGCAAAGGAAAAAGACCAAGTAACATATAAAGGTAAACCCATCAGAATAACACCAGACTACTCAATAGAGACTATGAAAGCTAGAAGATCATGGACAAATCTCATGCAGACACTAAGAGACCACGGATGCCAACCCAGACTATTATACCCAGCAAAACTCTCAATCACCATAGGCGGAGTAAACAAAATATTCCAGGATAAAACCAGATTTAATCAATACCTGTCCACAAACCCAGCCCTACAGAAAGCACTAGAAGGGAAAATTCAACCCAAAGAAGCTAAACACATCCATGAAAAATCAAGCAATAGATAATCCCACACTAACATACACCACAGAAGGACAACACAACACAACCACAAATAGATGGTTGATGTTGGGATGGTTATTCAAATCAAGTGATGAGTGATGAACTCCAAGTCATCCTTGGAAATAGCAAATCTGTAGCCCAACATAATTATCCTTTAAACTAGAGAATATCACTTGTGAAAAAACCATCATGGCCACATGGCTGATCTAGAGTGGAGTGCTGAGTTCTGGCAAACAGCTGCATCTTTCTTCCAGTGAGTACCTGAACAGGGCTGATGTGAATTATGCACAGTCCAGATTTTAAGAATCATACTCTCTCAGGGAACTCCACAAACTAGTGGGTGTCCTCGCTGCCCCTGTGAGAAAGCCTCTGTATGGGAGAGGCCTCACATGACTTTATCCCTGGTGTTCCTCTGGGGACACCTGTGTGAGAAACTGCATGCTCCAGAACCAGCTCTCGTGTCATTTGGCCAATGCTGGAGTGTGAAATAGTCCAACGAGGGATTTTTCTTACTAGTAGTAAACAAAGGATGATCCCAATTGGGAATCATGACATTTTTTTTTTTTGATGATGGTCATGTTCTGTTTTGAAATAACCTCTGTGTATTTCATTTATTTTCTTTTACCTGGCGATCTCTGAGCAGGCTTCAGATTTTGACAGTTGATGAAAGATATGACAAGCATTAATGTGTGGGTGAAAAGCTTGGTGAAATTCTGAGTGAAGTTTTAGTTAAAGTTGGTTGAACTTGGGATTGATTGGGAGGCCAAAGATTTAAAAAGCAGAAGTTTCTCTCAAGACACAAGTTGTGAGATAATAGTGTGTTTTGTGTGTGTGAATGAGAATTTGTAAATGTTGAATTCTAGGCTCTGACAATCATTGTCAGTGCAGATCAAGCTGCAAGTATTTATGTTTTAAAACTTAAATTATAAAGCTAGTTATGTCTTTCTAACAACTAGTTTTAATGTTTATGAGCATATTTTACCTACATTACCTTTTCAGGATGTTGAAAAAGATGCATCACAAGCACAGACTCGAGGCTGGGGGCTAGATGGTTTTGGGGAAGAGGTCTTGGTGGACTCTTTCATAGAGCAAAGGGAAGCAATGCCTTCTGGGAAATGAGCTAAGTTTTAATCTAGTCTTTAAGATTAGAAGTCAAAAACAAAAATATTAAGGAAATGAAAACCTAATTGATCTTTGAAGTATTGTTATGTGGAATTGAGTGGGACTTTTGAGGCCTTTCTTCCAGAAAACAAGGACTTGGTTGTCAGGCCTATATTAGGCCTAAACCTTGGTGCCATGTAGTTGTACTTAAATCATTTCAATGGAAAGTGTCTTAGTGATTGGAACTTCTAGTGCAGTTTGGATTTCTCCCATTTGAAAAATGTGATATTTGCATGGGATTGTTTGAATCTTGTTTTCTAGTCCCTCTCCATCACCACCCTCATAGTCTGAAGGTAGATTTTTCTCTTGATAAAGGAACCAAAAAAGTGAACATCTTGTTTGTAAATAGGTATCTAGTAACTAGTGGTAAACTTGAAATGGTAGAATTCTTTAAAGCCTAATTCTAGGTAGCCTTAAGAAAATGTATCTTAATTATTTTTGAACCTGTATTCACCTTGTTTTTTTCAAATATCTTAAGTTATATTTTCTTTTTCAGAGCTGCTTCTTATTTGGGGCTCCTTTTTTTTTAAAATTGAGGCATAATTTATGAAAGGGTATATTGTTTTGATGAGGCTTTTTACATCTGTGGCTGGATGTCTTTCTTTAGTCTTCCAAGAAGGGCCATTTTACTTTTTTAGAGTTACTTTTTAAAGTCATGAGGTCAACAACTTGGACTACTATGCATGTAAGTGCTAATGCAAATTAAAGCCCAAGTTGACCTCCAGCAACAGTTCATTCTATGTTGACAGTGAGAGAACACTTTGCCTGTTAGGATACTGTTACTCGTGGACTGAAATGTTGAAGAAACCCCTCCCCCTATTTTTTTTTTTTTGCAAAAATCAAGGTATATTCTAGGGTTTCCTGGTTGACCTCAACAGATAAACTGAGATGTTAGTCTTAGTTCAGAAATGATCTGAATGTAGATTTACAGTCTACGTGTACAGCTGGCTAAGTGAGATCGCTTTCACAGTTCTGCATGTATCCCATCGGCTCCCCTTTAGTCACTGAACTCTTAAAACCTGTATTGTAACATTATCACAATGTTTTGCGCCAATTTTATAAACTTTACAGTGCAATATGTGTTCCTTTTCTGAGGCAAACAAAAGGTATATTTCTCAAGGTTCTGCTGCTATCAGCAGCGTTGATGGAGGATTTTTTATACATTTGTAATAGATAGAAATAAACCAGAAAAAAAGAAGAAAAAAAAGTGGTAGAGGAAAAGGTGAACACTGCAAGAATACTCAAAAGGGCTGAGAGTTGCAAACACCGAGAATGGCTTTGCATAGTAAATGGAATAGAATAGCTCTGAACTATAGCTTAATTTTCCTGGTTTGGTCTGACAGAATGATTGAATGCTTTTGTACAAAAATCAGAGCCTTAAAAACAAGGATTTGGTGAGATTGTAAAATGGTGTGCCACTTTGGCAAAACAGTTTGGTGGTTGGTCAAAATGCAAAACATTGTTACTCTGTTACTCAACAATTCTACCCTTAGGAATATATCCTCAAACTACTGAAAATGTGCACCTATGAAACATGTACATGAAGGTTTACAGCAGTGTGTTGCTAATAGTAAAAAAGTTAAAACAACTCAAATAGCTATCAAATACTGGAGAGAAATAAAATGTGGCTTATTCATACAATAGAATATTATTAAGACATAAAAATGAATGAGAAACTGACAGATTAAATGACTTTGGTGAACCTTCATAATTTCATTTGTAGATCTTTCCATTTCTAATTTATAAATACATTTGTGGGTATAAATTATAAATGTACTGCCTCCTGTCAACATTGTATACTTCTATTTGATGATTTTTGTGTCAAACATTATATGGAAATGTTTCCAAGTATTTTCTGTATTAACTGTGAATGAATAGAACAAAATAAATTGCCTGTGATGGAAAAAAAAGAAAGAAATTGAAGATTTCAGAAAATTGAAAGATTTCCCATGTTCTTCAATAGGTAGGATCAATACAGTAAAAATGACAATCTTACCAGAAGCAATCTACAGATTTGATGTAATTCCCATCAAAGTCCCAATGCAATTCTTCACAGACCTTGAAAGAACAATACTCAACTTCATATGGAAAAACATAAAATCCATCATAGCTAAAACAATCCCATATAATTAAAAAAAAAAACTGCTGGAGGCATCACCATCTCTGACTTCAAGCTCTATTATAGAGCTATAGTAATAAAAACAGCTTGGTATTGGCATAAAAACAGACAGGTTGATCAATGGAATCAAATTGAAGACCCTGCCATTAATCCACACATCTTATTGGTCTTAATAAAAACCGAGAGCCAGACATCTTGGTAAATGCTGAAAGATCAGAGAAACAGAGGAACAAGCCACAGCCATCTTCCACCTTACCAAACTCCTCAGTAGAAAGGGAGCTGAGCTCTTGTCTCCTCCCACCTAATATTTCTCTATCCGCCCAGCTGTGTCACTTCCTGTCTTCATCTCCCTAGTGCTGAGATTAAAGGCGTGAGATCTCAAGTGCTGGGATCAAACTTGTATGCCACCACTGCCTGGTTCTGTTTCTCTTTTAGACTGGATCAATCTTGTGTTGCCCAGGGTGGCCTTGAACTCACAGATATCTGACTGCCTCTGCCTCCAGAGTGCTGGGATTAAGGGTGTGTGCCATGACTGTCTGGCCTCTATGGTTAACCAGTGACTTAGCTCTGCACTCTGATCTTCAGGCAAGCTTGATTTGTTAGATCACAAATAAAATATCACCACAAGATCTCAATATGCAGCATTGGCTAGCCTGAAACTTGCTTTATAGACCAGGCTGGCCTTAAATTCAAAGAGATCCATTTCTGTATGCCAAGAATGTGATTAAAGCAAGGCTCACACCACCACACCTAGGTGCATTTTATCTTAAGATGAACAAAATCTTATAGATATATTTTGAGTATTCTAAAGATAAGGGAGAAAATACATAGAATGTCATAAACCACATGAGAGAAGTAGTCATACATGAATAGAAATACAGTCCGTTACCTAGGTGGCTTATGAGTCATGGGGATATTATGTTTTTTTTTCTTTCTTTTCTTCTTTTTTTTTTTGTCTGAAAATGTGTGTGTGTGTGTGTGTGTGTGTGTGTGTGTGTGTATGTGTGTGTGTCTTTTAAAGCTCTAGATTATTTTTCTGAACTTTATTTAGAAGATTGTATGAAAACAAACACAAAATCCTATGTAAACCATGTAAACAGCAGCATTTGTGACAAAGATGTGCAAAACAGACCATATTGCAAATATTCAATAATATTCATACAGAGTTCACGAATATGAGTCAGAGAAGATTATAGGAAAGAAAGCTGCAGTCAAAAAAATCTCATGGCCTGCGAATTTGTGGGACCTGATACGAGTATGTAAAAATTCTCTTCACTGAATTTAACATATTTTTTTGTAATCACCAGAAAAAGCTGCTCTTTTGTAACTTAATTTTAAATTAGTTTTACACTTTTTAAATTTATTTGTTTATTTATTTATTTTGTATGTAAGCCAGTACAACAGTGAAATGTGGAATTTAGAGAAAAATTTTGTGGGGGTTTGTTCTGTCCTTCCATGAGTTCCTGGGATCAACTCTCACTGTCAGGCTTGATGGCAAATATCTTTACCTCCTGAGCCAACGTGCGAGCTAGAAAGCTTCTTCTTTTACTCTAACACAATTTCGAGGGAAAAGCCAAATATTATGATTTATGAGCATGAGGAAATATAGACTTCGCTGGGCAGAGGGCTCAGAGGTTAAAGGCACTTATGGCTCTTGCAGAGTAAGTGGGTGGAGTTCCCAGCACACATACTGAGTGGATCACAAAAAAGTTAGCACCAGGGAATCTGATGCCTTCTTCTGGCCACCTGTATGTAGATGGTGGTACACATGCAGACAAGCAGCCACATAAATTTACACACATGCATTTGCATACACACAAAATAAATCTTAAATTATGAGGTGTACACTTTAAACCAAGTGTGAGCTGTCTATAACATTATTGCAAATTGAATGCTGAGACATTTAAATTTTAGGGCAAAATACCTCTGGAGATTACTGGCAGATTACTGGCCTTGCTGCAGATGCTTATATGGATTTCAAATAAACCTTTTTATAAGTCAACAGAGTCTGGATTACATTCTGTGGGGGAAACTCTGGCAAATAGCCACCTGTGATTAATTGGCTACAAATGTCACTCTCACACTTTTTAGATGTGGGGAAAATGCTCTTTCAAGAAGGGAACATCTCATGGAAAAGGAACAATGCTCAGAGGGAGGTTTGAATATTTAATGGCTGCTTCAGGGATGATCTAATTCTGTGCTTTTCTGGAAAATTATCCACAGGTCTCTTTGTTAAACATTTACAAGGAATTGTATTTGAGGAGAAGTGATATGTAAAATAGCTTAGCATTGTGAGTTCTGTAGGGGAAGATCCAAGGTATGTGCTAGCACACACTGACAGGGTAAGACCAAGGACTTCCCACATGAATTAATTGATAATTTTGATATTCTAATGCACCTGTATGTATGTTGATTAACTGTATTTGTAAGAAGTATAATTATCACAACCTTCCTTTATCAAACAAAACACTGATATAAGCTCATAGTAATATAATACCACCCCATTAGCAATCAACCAAATATATATCTATTCAAGATTTTTTAAGTATAAAATAGATAATTTTAATTCTTTATTTCGAAATTGAAGTTTTTGTTAAATCACTTTGTTTTTATAGTAAGTTGACAAGCTTGTTCATTTTTATTAGTATGTGTTCATGAATGATCAGAGAATGTTAAAAACAACATTTCAAGTTCAGTGCTGGTGATTTGCTTGAAAAAATGGGTTTCTGTCAAATTATCCAGTTTCAAGTGTAGAGTTTTGATTAAGTAATGAAGTCATTTCAACCCTCTATTATTCATATAAATTATATACATTGAATAGTGTGTGTGTGTGTGTGTGTGTGTGTGTGTGTGTGTGTGTGTGTGCTGTCTATGTAAGGAGACAGGGTAAGCTTGATGTGTTTATAAAACATTATAGAAACAGCTGAATGTGTCCTGCAATTCACAGAAAAATATCAAACACTTTGCTTCATGAATTCCTCATATGTTAAAAGAGAGATATCATGTTAAGTAAGGGATTTCCTTTACAGTGAAGTGACATTATGTACCAACACAACAAATTTGCTCCCTAGCATTGGCCTCATATCACACCAGGCTTTTCTGCAATGATTACTGACATAAATTTATTGTATTAGGATTCAACAAACTGAGCCAGTTTTTCAATAATGCAGAGGGATTTTCATGGTTCCTATGTTAGAGACTGGGAACACAAATTTAATTTCCTTAAACATTCCTTCTAAACTAATAAGTTTCTCCAACTAGTTTTTCCAGATTCACATGCCAGTAGATTGCCAGCATAGTTATACTAGTTTTCAATGAAACTATCTTACTGAGAGTTTGACTTTTCCAGTAGTTCACATTATTTGTTCTTAAAGGGCTCCCTGTTATTTAGGTCTGACTTCTGGTAGATTTCCCCAGTAGGATTAGTTTACCATAAAAAAGCTGAAAACTGTGTTCTGGAAATTAGGAGGGGGTAGAAAGTTTTACCATCTAAAAGATGCTTAAAAAGCAACTAATTAACTGCCTGTGTGCTAAACTTTTAAATGCTTGACTTTTCTGTATAGGAAAGGAATTTTATATATATCTTAGCAAGTACTATTTTTATTATAAAGTTACTGAATAAAAATTTAATTCCTTATGTTCTTCAATTGCAAAGAATTATTTCCAATCTCAAATAAAATAAACTCATTTTATACCAATTTCAAGATAACAATGAAGTTAAATCCTTTGAAGGTCCTTGATACCTCCCCTCTGAAGACTTGCCAGCTTTGAGAATGTTTTCACTGGGATGGAGAGATGCCTCTACTGGTAACTGCACATATTGCTTTTGCAAAGAGTGTGAATTTGATTCCCAGCATGCTTGTCACTCACAACTGTCTGTTATTTCTGATCTAGGGAGACTTGATACCCATGGACTCCTCAGTACCTGCACTCATTCATACCTGTGCACATGCCTACATACACACACACACACATAATGAAAAATAAAATCAATAATGCCTGTATTAAAATAATTAATTTTGCTTTACATGGATGAAACAGTAGCAAATACAAGTTCATTATTAAATGATTTTGAATTTATTATTTATATATAAATTTCATTAACTATTCAAATAATCAAAAGTAAAATGCAACATAAGATTTTGGAGTTTTTTTTCAACTGATAGATTATGAAAGCCATAGGAGACTAATAAATTTGAGTAAGTTTTATTATCATCTCCTAAGAATAGGAAGTTGCATATAGCCAATGCCTTGTTAAAAGTATACATTCTCATAGAGATAAGAAAAGGTCAATAAACATCTCTTATGCAAAAAGCTGCTTTATTTATAAGTGTAAAAAGTAGTCTGTTGTAAAACATATATTTTGATATTTTTCTTTATTTAAATGTATAGGAAATCTATTAAAATTTCACCACCATCTTCACACTAGTCATGAATTTTTGTGAATGTGCCTGCCACCAATATTGAGCTTTAGTATCTTTCTTATATACTTGACATTGTTTGCACTTTGCCAAGCACACTTCTCTGGTCAGTAGTATTGACTGTCTTATTATAATTAGAATAATCACATAAACTATGATATTTGGAGGAAAGGATATATCCTTCAAAGTACTGTTAATTCAAACACTGATTTTCCTTGATGGTACCTAGATACACATAATAGACCTCCAGAGTAACAGACTACAAAATGACTGATTCTAAATAACTCCATTTTTGGCTGATGTCTAGACTTGTTTCTTTGTTAAATCTATGTTGTTTTATCATACTGATAATGTACAGTCATATGTGTCTGCAGAAGTCTATACCTATATCTGTGTGAACACGTACCATACTCTGATGCCTTTGTATAACATTCTTCAAGATTCTGGGAAATGAAAGCATATGCAGAGATAGGCATGGCAGGCACTAAGAATTCCTTGTTCTATCAACTCTAAGACAGTTTTCAGACAATGTTAGTACAGGCAGATCATTCTACAAGTGTAGACTCTGAGAATAAGTCAGAACAGTTTGATAAGATGGGATCTTCTTTTTTTTCCTCTTTCTTTTTTTTCCCTGTTCTTCAAGACACAGCTTCTTTGTGTAGTCCTGACTGCCCTGCAATATACCATGCTGGCCTTGAACTCAAAGATATGCATGCCCCTGCCTCCCAAGTGCTGATCGGAACATCTTAATGTGCCTCTTTTGATACCATGCTACATAACTTTGATGGTTTTGATACTTTCTGGTATAATATTTCAGGCACATCTTACATCCTTTTGGCTTCAAACTGTTTACTCAGATTTAATTACTTCAAGAAATATTGATTTTGTCAAATTACTCTATGGAAAGAATGTTATTTAGAGATCACAACATACTCAAGTGGTTGTGGCTACTTGTGTGGTCATCGATGTAGGGTATTTCAAGGGCCAGAGATTGGTGTGCATGCTTGTGTATGTGTGTATGTGTGTAGTAGTAGTAGTAGTAGTGAATATTTATGTGTGTGTAGGGTAGTATATATTTATGTGGATGTACACGTATGTTTTTTTGTAATGTGGATGGAGGGGAACAGTGTATTTGTAAGTGTGTATAATGCATGCCAGCTATATATATGTGTGTGTAGTTTGGGTAGTGTATTTGTATGTGTATGTGGGTATACATGTGTGTAGTGTTTATGTGTGTGTGTGGGTTCATGTATGAATTCTTTAGCATCCATACACAATTGTTTCTGTATGGTCCAATGTTCTTTCTAACTCCAAAGGTTATTACAGGTGTAACTAATTTGAAGTTATTTTGTGTGATTATTACAAATTTATAACAGAAATCCATTCTTTTAATGTTCTTTGCAATATTGAGGGAATGAGTTTTTGGATGACTTTTCAATTCACTTATATGATAGGATAAATCAGTGTCTTTGTTACTTTTCTTTTACCATGCCAAAGCACTATGGCCAAGGCAACTGGTAAAAGATAGCATTTAATTGAAGAATCACAGTTCCAGAGGGTAGCACATTCCATGATCATCATGGTAGGAAGTATGTCAGCAGGCAGCCAGGCTTGGTGCTGAGGGAAGAAGGGAGGTGGGAGAAGGGAGCAGTAGGCAAGGAGGGGGAGACTGTGGTTGATATGTAAAATAAATAAAAAATATAAAAAAATTTTATAAATTAAAAAAAAGGAAGTAGCTCAGAGCTTGCTTCTGGTCCACAAGCATGAGGCACACCCACGCAAACACACACACACTTCATTTATATGTGGTTTTTTTTTTTTTTGTGTGTGTGTGTGTGTGTGTGTGTGTGTGTGTGTGTGTGTGTGTGTATTCCATGTATACAAATAGCTACAGAGACCAGAAAAGGATATTGGATTCCCTGGAGTTGGAGTTACAGGAGGCTATGTGTCTCTCATCATGAGTGTTAAGATCTGTTATGGTTTAGTTATGGTTTCTAGTGCTCTGATAAAACACCATGACTAAAAGCAATTTGGTGAGGAAATGATTTATTTCAGCTTATAGTTCCACATTGCACTACATCACTGAGGGAAGTCAAGGCAGGAACTCAAATAGCACAAGAACCTGTTTGTAGAGGCTAATTCAGAGGCCATGGTGGAGTGCTGCCAACTGGCTTGCCCAGCCTGCTTTTTTATTCACCTCAAGAATACCTGCTTAAGCCTAACATCACCTCTATCTATCACTAATTAGGCAAATGTCCGGAGCCTTCTCTACAAGACAATCTTATTGACCATTTTCTTGGTTCAGATTTCCTATTCTCAAATGTGGCTAGGACTGTATCAAATTGGCAAAAGGAACCAGCACAGAATGTTAATATGGGTTCCCTTAAAGAGCAGTAAGTCCTCTTAACAGCTGAGTTTTCTCTGCAGCCTTTTATTAATGCTTTTTACTTAGTTATTTTTAGAGTTCTGAATAATGAGCTCCTATAAGCTAGGTGAACTCTCTATCATTGGACCACACTCTAAACTCATTTTTATATCTTAATATATAATTTACATCATAATAAACCCGTTCCTTCAAAGTTTATGTTATAGTGTATTTTATGTATTTCTGAAACTATCAAATGATCTAATTACTTCATGTTTTCATAACCAATAAAGAAATTCCATACCCATCACTAACACCCAGTTCCTAGTTACTGACAAACATTAATCCATTTTACCTGTATAAATTTGTCTAGTTTGAGTATTTAGCATAAATTGAATGAAGTATTATTTCTGTCTGACTCCTCCTCCTTTACAGTATTTTCAAGGTTCATCCATCAGCATGTATCAGGAACTAACACTCTTGTATTTGGAGACAATATTTCATTAGATGGATATACCAGGCATTAGTTTTCTTTTCATTGTTTAAAGGGTGATCATAATCATTTTAGGTATTCTAGTCACATTGCCACTATGATTTCCTATGTGCTAATATCTGCATGGACAAGTCTATTTAGCTGTTTGAGTTTATACCTGGCCATCCAATTGCTGGGTTCTATGACTCATAGTTTCAGAACCTGACAGCATTTTGCTTTCAAAAAGAGCTGCATTGAGTGTGTGTGTGTGTGTGCGTCTGTGTGTGTGTGTCTGTGTCTGTGTAAGAGTATGTGCACATGTGCATACATGTGTACATATGCTCACAGGTTTGTGTGTGTGTTCTTCTGATCTTTGAATATAGTCATGAACATTCATTATGTCATCTCGGAGATAAACTTTCATGTGGTTTTGACTTTTACCTACCTAATGATTACTAATGTTGAACATCTTTATTTGTGCCATTTTTGGTCTTTGGGGAAATACCTATTCAAATTAGTTTTGAATGCAATTGTGATTGTATTGTTAAATGTAAGGCTTAAAAAATATGTTCTGGGCATGTTTTCTCTTTTTAGGTATTTTATTTTAAAGTATTTCTTCTCTTTACTGTATATTATCTTTGATATAATTTGAAAACTGTAGCTCCTAGATGTAGCCCTGCAGTCCATTTGAGCTTCTGTTTTTATATTGAGTGAATTAAGGACCAAAAGTCCTTTATTGGTTTGCATGTGGATTTGCAGCATCTTGGCACCACTTGTAGGGATTGTTTGTTCATAGGAATTCCTGGAGGAGCTTCTTTAGCCTAATGAAGTCACTTCTGAGACATCCTGGAATGATGTCCTGTGATCAGAACCACCCTCACTCCTGAGCACAGAGTGACAGGTGTATTTATTTTTTATCTCCATTATTACATAAATACTGCTTATCATTTGATATTAACCAAATAGCCTATATGATTATAGCCATTTCTAAAATGCCCACTGACTACAATACAACCAAATAAAGCAACTAACTTACTGTATTTGTTTGTGATTCTACAGACTTTTGACTATATATTCTAGAAATTATAGAAACACCATCATAAACAAATGCCGTGTTTTCTTGGGAAAACTACCTTGGTGAGTATAATATATGTTGCACAGAAGACTTTAGCATGGAAATATGAAATAAAAAGGATAGCCATTTACCATCTGGAGTGTTGTGAATATATTGTTGTTTACCTTTTTCACAAGCTCTAAATGAATTTCATAATTGTCTTATGATCTGTAATATGTGATACCTCCACAGCCATTATAGAGATCACAACACATGGCTCCTTCAACAAAAGACAACCCAAACTGCAATGATAGGTAAGTCATCTAAGGAACACATGAGCATTTGATATAAAAAAAAAAAAGATGATTTTTGCAATGATGCTGACCTAAATCCAGTGCCATTTGCACATTCCAGCTAATGTTGCTTCCTTCAGGCCTACCTATGCATGTGTCTTTAAGACCGCAAAGCATGCTTAGCCAAAAGTCAATTCATAAATAATAAGGCTGAGCAAAATAAGATCTTTGGGATATATCACTCCTGCAATCATTCCCAACTTATTAACCTTAACTCTACTCTCTTTTCTTTTAAAATGGCTACTTATGTGTATGATAAAAAATAGACTATGGGTGAGAGACCTGCTTCTACAATACAGTGCCTTTGCATTATGATAGTCAAGACTCCAAGTATGCAATTTTGGTAATCATAAATGCTTATAAATAACTTTATATATGACATAATAACAATCTTGAAATTCTGATGATATTTTTATGAATAATAAAATTCATAAAAATATTTATGAAATTCTGATTAAATAATTCCAAGATTACATTAGAACTCTTCAGCTAGTAAATATTTCACCAGCAGGGACATTATATAACTTGTGCATAGGAGTCTTGCATAACCACAGAGTAAGAATTTCTTTCACAAAATACTAGAGTAAGAGATAAAGTCAAAATTAATTATAGTCATAAACAGAAAACCCCTAAAATAAATTGTTAGTAAATATTCATTGTCTTGGATAGTGAAAAGATAAAATTCTACTCAAATATAAACTTTACATATGTATACAGATATAAAAATTTAATGTTTGGGAAAAGCATACATATAAAGAAAAGATTTCAAGTTAACATAAATCAGTCAAACTAATTTCTATTCAGTTACAATTTTACTGATGAGAATTAAAGTTGAATAAAGAAGAATATTTCAAAGTTACCAGAAAATTGTACAGAGACTATATACACAACCAAAAAATAAAATTGATGTTGAAATACTGTCCTTGTGAGATGTGAAATGCCCAATTATTCCAATACTGTGGTGTGTAACACAATTGATTTTTAATAAAAATCATTTAATAGAAACAAGGAATACATACATTTAAACATTTAGTTCTCATTCAATCTTTATGCCTTAATTAATCAAAAAAACAGGTACAAAAATTAATTTCATGTCTGACAAAAGCTGGAATCACAGATTCATAAGTTATAATGAAAAACAAATGTAATCTGCATGCTAGTAGTCAGAGTGCCTTAATTATTTTCAACAAATGCAGAAGTTAGGCTTGTGTAGAAAAATACAAAACCCCCAAACTAGGAAGAAAAAAAATATATTTTGACTAATTTGAAATATTGTATGACAAAGGCCATATTAAGATGAAGGTAGTTGAAATAATAAAAATAAAAAATAAAAATAAAAAAAGAATCAGATGCACAAGGATGCTTTAAAATGATCATGGAGTTGTAGGGTGAAATATGTAACAAGTTATCAGCTAAGCTGAGGTGAACCTGGGCCCTGTGACAGCAAGAATGTGTGGCTAAACAAATTTATTGATAAACTATAAGCACACTAAGAGACAGAGAAGGAGAGTGAGGGAGAAGACAAGGAGGTTTTTTTTTTTTTTTTTTTTTTTTTTTGGTTTTTCGAGACGGTTTCTCTGTGTAGCTTTGCACCTTTCCTGGAGCTCACTTGGTAGCCCAGGCTGGCCTCGAACTCACAGAGATCCGCCTGGCTCTGCCTCCCGAGTGCTGGGATTAAAGGCGTGCGCCACCAACGACCGGCCAAGGAGTTGTTTTTTAATTTAAACCACTACAGGTGGTTTCTGTGCAACTATCATTGGAACACCAAGACATGAAACCAAAAAGGCAACAAAAGATACCTCTCCTAATACACAGAACAATTGCCAGGCTCTAAGTATAAGAAAAGAAGACTTGTGAAATGCCAAGCTGTAATTAGCCAAAATAGTTATATACAGAGAAGAACAGAGCACATGCTCTTCTCTAGTACACATGAAAATACCAGGAATAGACCATTTTATGCACCAAAAATGAAGTCATAACAAATATAAAACAGTATAAATCGCAAATAATTTAGACTCCACATAAAAGATTCCAATTAAAATAAATGTTGAGATTTAAATTAGGTGAAACATTTTAAACATTCAATAGATCAAGAAACAGCTCAGATTCTTAATTACAGAATATCTTAAGATATATGAAACAACAAAACAAGAAAAATGAAAATCAATAAACCTACAAAAAATTTAAAACTTAATTAAAATATTTTTGTATAGAGGGAATATATACAATAGAGTTCTATATTAACACTAACAGAAATTCTAAATCAGTACCCTAAATCTTCAACTGAAGAAATAAACAAAGATAAAAAATAAACGAATATAAGTTGAAATTTTGTAAATTATAAAGTTGAGAGGAAAATACATAAAGAATAGAATAATAGAATAAATTAGTGGTCAGTTTATTTTTAAGTCACACATTTCAAGTTGTAACTTCTGAAGAATGAAAATTTCAAAGGACTGAAATAAAAAAGAATATCATTAGAGGTCGTACACAAAAAAGATTCAGAAAATATTCTCTATTGGTGTTTGCTCTTCTATACTGAGAAGACATAATAATTGAGGACAATAAATTAGTAATTTAAAAATATTCCCTCAAGCCTGATCAATGCTAAGTGGAAATTTACTACTGCCAAGGCTTCCTAAATAATTTGCATATAAGTATATAAAAGAAGTTTAAATAGAATCACCCTATAGGAAAGGAACAATGTCATTCACAGACACCACAGACTATCAAAGAAAAAGGCAAGTACTAGGCATGGGTTATCTCATTTGGTCGTGTTGGTCAGTGAGGTCCTGAAGACGACTTTCAAATATTGCAGGCTACTGCCATCGCTCTGCATTATCTTCCAGAACTTGATGATAACACCCTATTGTCAAAGATACCACATACTTGATTGAAAGAATATAGAGAAATCAAACTGGTACAAATCTGGAAGCATCATGCTCACTGCCTAGCTTTTAAAGTGGCAGAAAGTATTATTTATGGTATCAGGAGAAAAAATAGTTGACATTCTTATCAACATGTGAACCCTGAATGCTACAATAATAAATAATCTGACTGGATATGCCTCCTGAAGCAGTAGTAGCGATGATGTTATGTCAGTAACCAACCACTATCTGCTTAGTTTTAAAGCCTTACCTACAAGGAGAAACAGTTCTGCTACTGTTGACTGGAACAAAAATCTATAAATGCTCAAGTCATAGGCTGTTGGAGGGGATCTAGGATTATTATTCTCCTAAATGGACATAGTAATACACTTTCCCCTAAATTCTTATCTTTATACCCATAGGTTATCTTTATACCCATCATTAGAGAAAATGATAGGTTTTTCAATTTATAACACATTGAGATAATACAAAGATGCAAAACCAGCAATTATACAAGGAATAAGACACGTGGAGTGTTTACCAATAAATTGGAGCTCTGTATTATATCTCCTTCACCAAAGGCTCAGGGATCATTGCAAAAGAAGGGGTGGAACAATTTTGAAAACCAGAGGTAGTAGTCATCTTGTACAGAAGCATTATTTGTCAGATATGACAGGCTCATTGCACACAGGCACTGACAGTGCCTATGGTTGTATGTACAAGACCTTTACAAATTCAAGTCAGTCAAAATCTCAGCATGGAGGATAAGGGCTCATGAAGTCCTACCATGGGCCGAGAAGCTATTGGTAACTGGTGGCTGTTGAGTCAGGGAGAGTAAATTATCTTCAAAGATATGGCCATTGCAAGCTACCCAGGCTTCAGTAGATGTTCCAGCACCTATGTACATATAGGGGGCATTAACTGGTCTCAGTAGGTTATAACAGAGAGAGGAGAGAGAGAGAGAGAGAGAATATGAAGTTGGAAGGGAAATTTGTTGTGATAGGCGAAAAGGAATT
Source organism: Peromyscus maniculatus bairdii (assembly GCF_049852395.1). Taxonomy (NCBI): domain Eukaryota; kingdom Metazoa; phylum Chordata; class Mammalia; order Rodentia; family Cricetidae; genus Peromyscus; species Peromyscus maniculatus. The sequence continues at coordinate 64,053,616 of NC_134853.1, read as the reverse complement.
GGAGGAAAGGATAGGTGGTAGATTGAATTAAAATATATTATATGAATGTATAAAAATTTCAATGAATATATATTACATTAAAACAATTGCTAAAACATCAATATACAGCACCATAAAATAAATTCCAAGCCTTCACAAAGTCCTCAAAGAGTGAAATTTAACATTTATCACTGTGTTAAGGACTTAGGAAAACATTGATGAGTAAATTGGGTAAGTGGATCACAAGAAAAAAATCAATTCCATTATAAATATAGATAAATCTGTAAAATTTTAAAAAATGACTAGAGAAATTTCTCAAATAAGATTTATTTTAGAAAAAATAAGATTTTTAATAAACATCAATGTCATATACTCAATTCCATGAACTAAATCATGTCCACCCTTAAATTCATGTTAATCTTCCAGGGTAGGAATTAGATGGAAAAATTTTCACTACTGCAACAACATGTTAGAAAAAAATAAATCAAAGAGGAGAGTTCATTGTGCCACATAGAGGTTTCTGTACAAGGTCAGTTCTAACCACTGCTTTGAGTCTGGGATGTTGAAGAATTTCACAGCAGAGCAAGAAATAGATCAGAGATGGGTTGCATTTTTCTAAGCAGTATCCTTGAATTGCTTCCATTTTTTTCTCTTCTCCAATATCACATTCACTATGAACTTTTCAATTAATTAATCTATTAATGAAGCTAGTGCCCTTATGATCCAATCACTTTTGTAGTAATATCATGTCTTGAAGATCTGAACTTGGGCTATGTTTTATATTCAAGCCATAACTTTTTTCTATGTGATAATTAAGCTTAAATAATTTTGTTGGGATGGAGTATTAATTCAACAGAACTAGTGGCCTTTTAAGGAGAGGAAGAGAACTCCCTTTCTTCTTTGCATTGGTACACTGAGGAAAATCTATAGGAGACACAAAGAAATATAACCATTTAAACCTCCAAATCACACTCTACTGAGATATGATCCATTCTGGTACCTCTAGCCTGCAAACTGAACATATTAATGTTGTTTGCTGTGGGTTGAGTCTAATACATATGGAATGCATGCTTCCCTGTTAATTGTACTATGCTAAAGGTAGTAGAGTCTCTAGAGAGTGGGGCCTAGTTTGCTAAAGTTTGTGGAGGTGGCAGGCCTTGAAGCTTCTCTGTAGCTCTTGTTCTAGCCCAAGTTCTCTGCCTCTGACTTGCCATAGTAGGAACAAATAATCACCTGTTGTGCAGGTCAAAAAGAGACTGAAATTGTAAAGCAGATTAAATTTTCCTCCTTTTAAGATTTTCTGTTAGGTATTTTTGTGACAGACATGAGAATAGTAACCAATAAACATAATTTAAGGTGCCAATCTATGGTATTAATTTCATAATAGAATAAATAGAATAAATGGTGAAAACTGTCATTTCAATTGACCCATAAAAATCACTTAAGACTGTGGAAACACATGAACTGTGTGAACCAATAGCTGAGGAGCCCCCATGGAATTGGACCAGGCCCTCTATATAAATAAGACAGTTGATGAGCTTGAACTGTTTAGGAGGCTCCCAGGCAGTGGGACTGGGACCTGTCCTTGATACATGAGCTGGCTTTTTGGAACCTAGGACTTATGCTGAGACACTTTGCTCAGCCTTGGTGCAGGGAGGAGGGGACTGCACCTGCCTCACCTGAATCTACCAGGCTGGGCTGACTCCCCAGGGGAGACCTTGCCTTGGAGGAGGTGGGAATGGGGAGTGTTTTGGGGGGGAGGCTGGGGGTTGGGAAGAGGGAAGAGAGGAGAATCCGTGGCTGATATGTAAAATTAAATTAATTATAAAATAAAAATATTTATAAAAAAGAAAAAATCACTTAAGAAGTTCCAGCATTCTTTCATGATTTCCAAACAAAACAGACCCAGTGAAATGGGTCTGTGTGTCAAAGTTCTTGCTGCTAATACTGATAATCTGAATTACTCAACTTTCATAAGTTGCTTTCTGAAATTCACAAGTGTTCTCTAGCATTGCACAAATACACACACACACACACACACACACACACACACACACACAAATAACTTTTTAAAAAGGAGTAAGACAGTAATCCAGTAATCCTAGCCCTTTAGAGGATGAGACATGTTTGGTTAATGAGGAAATGCTTTCTTTGGTGAGCAGCAACACATCAGAATGTCCTCTTCATCGTTTTATTCAACATTGTCTTGTACACCAGAATATTTACTAAAGATCAATCAATCAAGGGCATCCAGAGAGAAGAGGACTGACATTTCATGTTTGTAAATACCATTATCTTATAGGAAAAAAAGGTCAAGGAATTTCCTACAACTTGGAGGAACTAATATACAGGGACACTTAGCTCAGCCTGGGAGGAGGGGACTGGACCTGCCTGGACTGAATCTACCAGGTTGAACTCAATTCTTAGGGAAGTCTTTGCCCTGGAGGAGATGGGAATGTGGGGTGGGCTCGGGGAAAGGCGGGGCAGGGGGGAGCGGGGAGAACAAGGGAATCTGTGGCTCATATGTAAAATTAAATTAAATTATAAAAACAAAAGAAATCAAAAATTTAAAAACCTAGCTAAAAGGTTATGCATTTTTCTCACTTAATGTTTATTTCCAGACTGCTATCTTACATATACATAATGTACATGTATGTAAATACAGTTATTGTTGTCACATTTTGTTCATACTTGATTTAGATGGTTCAAATTTCAGTAACACTTTCTTCTGTAAAACAGTGCCAGGCATGTTTTAACATTTTATGAAAATATAATAAATCTGTTGAAATTTTATCTCTATGAAGTTGCCTTTGCTACCACATTGTAAACAAAACAAAACAAAACAAAAAACAAAAAGAATTATGTTAGTTTGTAGAATACAAAACCATAGTATCTCTCTGCATTTGATATGACAAATCAAGGGGAAAAAATCACTTTACCAGCATTAAATATCAATGCTGGATGAAGGATTGTATAACTGTAAGCACCATATGAATGGGTAGTGAGATGTATTCATAGGTAGATAAAAAAAATCACTTTACATTTATGACCAAACATTGAAGACCTTGTATCTATCAAATATTGAAGGAACTATCAAATGTGAAACAAATTATGTTACTCCAAGGCAACAGATTTGAAAGTATAATAGTATTATTAAAACCATTCTCCAAATGGTTTTAAATTTGGGTTTCTATATTTATAGGAATTTGAAAAAATTCCTACAAGAGTCACATATGTCTTTTTTGTTATAATTTAGAATCTTAGTCTAATATTCAAATGGAATTACAAGGGAACCAGGTTTGTAATACCCAATTCAAACATCATAAAAAAGATATTAATCAAATACTTTGATTTTTGATATTAGAATAATCATAGATAAATAGATTATTGACAGATAGTCAAGAATCCAGAACTAAGCCTTGATATTTGTGGCTAGTTGATTATTGAAAGTGACTTCTTTTAACTTAAAGGAGGAATAAATTAAGAAAAAAAATAAATCTGAGACAATTGAATTACATGCAAGAGAATGAAAGACATTCTTAATATAACTATAAAATAAACTCAACATGAAACATAAACATATATGAGTAAAATTTAAAAATTCCTTCCAAAAAAACAAAATAAAAATAAATATTATGACCATGCACTACACAATTGGATTTAGATAATGTGTAATTTGAATATAATTTATAAAGAGAACAAAGGTAAATTTCACTATATGAAAATTGAAAATTTTGTATTTCTAAAATATTGGCAAAATTGAGAAAAAATTTAAACAGTAAAATATTTTAAAATAACATATCTGATTAAAAATTTAGAGCTACAATACCCACTATGAGACTGAGAATCAAAGTTTATCACAACATTTTTCATAATAACAAAAATCTGGAATCAAACTACATGTCCATCAACTGAAGTATGAGTAGAGAAAATGAATTATTTATTCACAATATTATTGTTCCAGATTGGTGTTCCTGGGAAGCCTGCTCTTTTCTGAGGGAGACAGAGGAGGAGTGGAGAATCCATAAGGAGAATCCATAAGGTTCTACTTCATACATACTTGGAAGACTAAAACAAAGGAAATTAACAAAGTTAGTGATAGGTTGGAAAATATTTCAAAAATCATATTTTCCTGAATATAATTTGAAAAAATGAAGTTGTTTGGGAAAATTATTTCATAGTTTTTCAAAATGTAAGTCAGGCACCAACATCACTTCCAAGTGTATGGTCAAGAAAATTAATTGAAAATCTTTGTTATTTAGCAAAACACTCATTTTCAGCAATCCCTTTGTAGTAGTTCAAAGATCGAGATGTCCTATGTCAGAAATGTATGACTGTGACAGTGGAATGCAATGGGCTTACATAACAAAGTATTACTCTTCAAAAAAGTACTGGAACATAGTGCAATATGAAAACATGTTAATTGAAGTAACTGAATCACTAAAGCTTACATTTGTGTGATTCCATTTATATGAATGGTCCAAGGCAGCAAAACTGAAGGAAAATGGAGATTTGGGTGGATAGCCTTTCAGAAGTTGAAAAGATTGTTAGTAATGAGACTGCCTTGGCAGTAGGTAAAAATAACATTAAATTACACAGTTGTGAGAGTTTTATAATTCTAAATAAACTAAAAACATTAAGTTTAAAATCTATTTCAAAATTAAGTTTTATAAGAAGACTTCATATCACTAAAAATTCTTCCCAATAAAACTAGAAACAACCTTGTTGTAGAATATTATTTTAACTATATAAAGGTGCTTTACACTTTTTATGTTGTATAATATTACTTTAACTATGTAAAGATGAGTTGCATTTATTTATGCTGTATTTGTTTAACTATGTAAAGATGTATTACATTTATTTATGTTGTAGTATATAACTATAACTATGTAAAGGTATGTTACATTTGTTTATGCTACATTTCTTTAACTATGTAAAGATATGTTGCTGCTTCTCTTTGTCTGCCTAAGGCACCTGATTGGTTTAATAGAAAGGTGAATTGCCAATAGCTGGGTAGTAGATGGATAGGTATGGCTGGTGGGCAGAGAGAATAAATAGGAGAGACGAGAAGAATCGGAGAAGATAATGAGGGAGAAAGATTGGGAGACACCCATGGCCAGTCAGGTAGCCACTAGACAGTTGGACACGGAGTTAGACATACAGAATGAAAGAAAGGTTAAAAGCCCTGAGGCAAAACATAGATGAAGAGAAAAAAAGGTTAGTTTACATAACAAGAGCTAATGGGACAAGTATAAGATAAGGCCTAGCATTCATAACTAATAGTAAGTCTCCATTTCATGATTTGGGAGCTACTTGGTGGCCCCAAAGTAAGCCTGTTATACAAGCTGATCCTCTTGGTAGAGGAATGAACAAAATCATTACCTAATTATATAATGGGATATTTAAATATGATAAAATAAATAAAATAAATTTGCTAAATTTATACATATTAGTAGCAGTGGATTTTAAACTATGTAGAGTTGTGTAAACAAATGTAAGTATTTATTGAAGTACTAAGGCAACTCCCCATAGTTAAAAGGGAGATTTATTTTGGAGGGTAACTTACAAGTAAAGGGATAGGTTACAGGGTCCAGGAGAGGTGAAGTGCAGTTCAGCAGTGTTCTCTGGAGAACTCTGCTCAGTCTACCTCCAGTATCCAGGATCCAGGAACCAAGAGAGCCATCACATCCAGATCTCAGGTCTTAAGGGCCTGTCTTGGCCAGGCCTCATAGGTGTGACAGTTACCGGAAGCCTCAATGGGGGTAATACTTCCAAGTCAAAGCTGGAACAGCTACCCAATACATATAAAATTGATGAGTGCTAATTCACTCATAACTTCATTTTCAAGGAATGAAAATTGAATGTAATGCACAGTATACTTCACCAACCTTAGTAATATTTTAATTGTTAGAATATCTGTAGCTACAATAGGATCTTATTGTACCTTTCCTTATCTTTTTAGTTAAACTTCAGTACATTATATCTTTAAAGTATATCAGGGCTGGATGACTATTTCAGTGGTAAATGGCATATATTACTCTTGTAGATATTCCAAGTTTTGCTCTCAGAGCTCACACAGCTTACAATCACTTGTAACTCCAGCTCCAGGGATGTGAGGCCCTCTTCTGACCTCTACAAGAATCTCCACACATGCACACAAACACATATATAATTAAAAGTAAAATAACTCTTAAAACATAAAAATTTAAAATGTACAGTGAATTTAAAATAGCAGAGACTCGATGTTAGGACTTAAAGCATGTTAAATTGTGGTTTTGTTTAAGGACTTTTGTTGTCTTACTTAGGACAATAGAACAATTTCTACACACATAGGAAAGAAACTCAGGGAGTTGCTCATTAACATTAAGGTTAAAGCTGGTGGGCTTCAGAGATGGATCAGCATTTAAGATCCCTTGTTGCTTTTCCAGGTCACTGGATTTGGCTCCTGGCCCCATGACAGACAGCTTACAGCCACCTGTAACTCGTGCTCCAAGGGATCTAACACGTTACTTTGATCTCTTCATGAACAGAAACACATGGCATACATACACAGATACACACAGATACACCAAATAAGTAAGTAAATAAATAACTAATAAGTGATACAGTAAAGTTGAAGTCAGTACTTTGAAAAACATTTTAAAACTGGACTATTTGTCTTGATTTGTCACTACTGCGTGTTCAGATATATATGACATGATAGTATCATTTATGGTAACAAATATTCATGAATATCTGTGCTTTCTCTGGGTCATTGACTCTATACATTGTCTGCACACTAGAATCCCACTGCAAAATTAATATTAAAAAAATAAAAGCATATGCAGATGTTCTGGTTTAACTAGTTCTGAGTCCATCTCAGGCACTGACAGCTTTTGTGAGCATCCCACTTTGATTGACCTGAGAACAGACGTAGAAACCCTTTCTCTAGATGTTTTGCTCACTGCTGATTTCCTGTGCTCTGTAGCAGGAGTCGTAACAGTTTTTATTAATAAAATCAAACCTGAGGCCACTTATTGGGGTGAACACTGGAAGATCAGAGAGACAGAACAAGCCACAGCTACCTCACTTAGCTGGATCCTCATCTGGTCTTGTTTCCTCAGACTGGAGGCCTCTTGAGTCCTCATCCAGAATGGGTCTCAGCTGAACTGCTGCTAGAAGCCTGAAAGCTTAAACAGCCAAATGCTTAACCAGGCCAAATGCTTCTTCTTCCTTATATATCTTTCTACCTTCTACCATCACTCTCTGGGATTAAAAGCTCGCTTTCTGGGATTAGGGCGTGAGTCACAATGCTTGGCTGTATCCTTGAACACATGGATTTCTGCCTAGCTCTGCCTCCCAAGTGCTGGGATTAAAGGCATGTACTACTACTGCCTATCCGCTATGTTTAATGTTGTGGCTATTCTGTCTCTGACCCCAGATAAGTTTATTAGGGTGCACAATATTTCGGGGAACACAATATCACCACAGTGTTCCCTGATCCGATCCTCTTCACAAACACAACTCTTCCTAACTCTTTCTGCTCTGCTGGTAATGGTAGTTTTTATGATTACCTTGCATCATAGACCTCTTTTTTTATTGTCTGCAAAATTATTTGATGACAGCATTTCCCTCAGCTTTGTGGAAAATAATTTATCTTTTCCTACATGGGTGTTTTCAGGCTCACCTTAACTCTCATTCCCTCAGGGGAAGAGCTTTGCATATTTGCCAATGAATTACTCTGTTGATAAGCAAAATATGTAAATATTAAATATGCAAATTAAAATTGGTTCAGATTTATAATAAGGATTAGAGTTTTGTTGAAAACATACACAAATATTGAAGAAGACAACATGATTTGACTAGAACACAGCTTAATACTGCTTGGTAGTGTTTCTGATAATGCACAGAAACCCGGCAGACATGCTTTCTTGCATCCTATTAACTGTACTGCTTTTTCTTTAACACAACCTGCTTACATGCTTTTTCTTTTTTACCCTTTGGATGCTGTCTCATTATTCATTTTGTGGCTAGACTGTGTAGTGAAGGTTAAAAGGCAAGAAAGCACAATCCAGAAAAAAGACTAGAATGTTCTTCAAGACTGTTGAGAATAGGCAGCTTGTAAGCCATAGTTACTGATACAGCATTTAGTCAAAGGAACCAGAGGCAAGACACCAAAAATTGAATCCCTTGCAGTGCAGTTGGAGTTTTCTTTGGGCCACCAGCCCACAAATAATGACACAGAGATTTCTTATTAAGGATAAAAGCATGGCCTATATCTTAGACTTGTCCCAACTAGCTCTTATAACTTAAATTAACCCATTTGCATTAATCTACATTGGGTCACGAGGCTCATTTCCTTATCTACACACTGTCCATCTTGCTTCCTCTGTGTCTAGCTGGCGACTCTGCCTTTCTTCTTCCCGGAGCTCTCTCTCTGTCAGGAAGTACCACTTATACCTCCTGCCTAGCTATTGGCTATTCAGCTTTTTATTACACCAAATCACAACAATATATCTTCACACAGTATACGAATATCCCACAGCATTGCTGATCTCATGACACATGTTCTTCATGGTCAATGAGTAATACAGCTGTACACATACCACTCTGCAATAATATAGGGAAACTTCTTTCTCCACCATGAGCTCTGAAATAAAGAAATCTGGTGGCACACCTGAGGTCCCTTAGTAATATGCTTACAAAAAGCAGAGTGATGCATGTAAAGTACAGAACAAGGACATATGCCTGTATAATGTGTCAACACATACTGGTAGGGTTCTTTAGCACCCAGCAAGGTAATGTACTGAACCAAGGCTACTATTTTTTGGACAGATAGGGAAACAAAAGGCACACATAATTGGCATCCTCAACATATACTTATTGTTGGTTGTTTTTGCTCTTTTGGGGGGCCCACAACCCAACTCCCCAATAAATCACACAGGGAGGCTTATTCTTAATTATGAATGCTTGGCTTGTTTTTTGCCAACTTTTCTTAACCTAAATTATCCTGGGTACATTTTGCCTCTGGGCTTATTCCTATATACTTTTATTTCTTCTCTGTTGCTGGTTGTGTAGCTGTGTGGCTAGCCCCTGGGTCTTCCTCCTTCTCTGGATATTTCCTTTTTTCCTCCTAGATTTCTCCTTCTATATATTCTCTCTGCCTGCCAACCCTGCCTATTCTTTCTCTTGCCTCGCTATTGGCCATTCAGGTCTTTATTAGGCAAATAGGTGTTTTAGACAGGTACAATAACGCAGCTCCACAGAGTTAAACAAATGCAACATAATCAAAAGTAACATGTCTTAAAATAATATTCTACAACATATACTTATGCCTAAAACACAATACCATACTATATTGATGACATCATGCTGCCTTAACAAGCTACCATTAACTGTGTGTTTTAATGAAAACACATTGGCCATGGTGTTACTGCCATTAACTTAGAAGACAGAGACAGAGGATCTCTGTAAGTTCTGTGTCAGTTTTATCTACATAGTGTATTCCATGTCAGCAGAGGCTATATTGAGAGACCCTGTGCCAGCAACTAAAACTAATAAAAATGTACATTTCATAGTTACAGAGGTAAAAAGTTCAACATCAGGGGTGTGCAGTGTCAGGACCTGTTGAGGGCTGTGGTGGAGCATCTCTCCTGTGAATTTTGTCTACTCAGATAACCTCAGGAATTCATGTTTATGTATATTATTTCCCCAATGCCTTTATATTATCATTCTGCTGTATGTGTTTCTGTGAACAAATTTTCTTTCTCTAAAGATACTGATCATATGATCAGAGGAAATCTATGGTAACATTCTGAGGTCCTATAAGTTCAGACAATGGTTTATTATTACTACTACTACTACTACTACTACTACTACTACTACTACTATTTTCCAGGGGAAGTGCTTGGCTAGTCTCTGTAAAGAATCTCTTCAGGGGAGCAGTCTCAGATTATCAACAGCCAGGAATAGGAAGCTGCTCCTGCTTGTTAATGCACACTCTGTTAACCTTTGTACTAAAACCAGAGGAAGGCTTTGCCAATTCCTTGAGCTTTACCTCCAGGGAAACCCTTTGTCAATCTCCATGGGTCTGAGGCATGGGGTCCTTGATATGGCCTTATGTGACAAGGCAATAAAATGCAAAGGTCCCTCTTGTGTCCCTGTTGAAACCATTCAAATTTAACTAAATTTGATCTCTTTTATAGAAAATACCAAGGAAAATTACCCACCTGTATTCTAGGAACCCAATATCAAGATGTCCCAGCTAACTTAGCATCTGTTTATTGCCTGTTTGTACAGAATCCACTCTAGCTAACAGCTTACCTTAGTCTGAAAAAATTGCTTGCTTGCTTGTGTAAAACACATTTTCCCAGTGTGTTCTTCTGGCTTCTTTATCAAAATCTGGTATGCCTAGGTTTGTGGATTCATGACTGCACCTTCAATTCGATTCCATTGACCAATGAGTCTTTTTGTGCCAATACCATGCTGTTTTTATTACTTTAGATCTATAGTGCAACTTGAAATTAGGGGTGGTGATACCTAAAAAATTCTTTTATTATTCAGGATTGTTTTAGCTGTTCTGGTTTTTTTGTGTTTCTATATGAAGCTGAAGAATGTCCTTTCAACATCTCTGAATAATTGTGTTGGAATTTTGTGGCTAATTACATTGACTCTATAGATTGCTTGTAGTAGCATGGCAGATTTTATAATATTATTCATATCTATCCATGAGTATGGGAGACCTTTCTGTCTTCTGATGTTTTGTTCAATTTTTTTCTTCAATGTCTTAATGTTTGAATCATACAAATATTTCACTTGCTTGTTTAGTTATCCCATTATATTTTATACTTCTAGAGGCTACTGTGAAAGGTACTGTTCCCCTAATTTCATTCTCAGTCTGTTTGTCATTTGTATATAGCAAGCCTGCTGATTTTTCTCAGTTAATTTTACATTCTTGCTTTGATCCCTGGTAGTAAGATAGGATTCAGGGTGTTGTTTTGATGTTTTGTTTCTGTTGATACTTACTTTGTATCTGAGTATATGGTTAATTTCAGGAAAAAAAAATCCCATCAGGAGCTAAGAAGAAGGTGTATTCTTTTGTGTTTGGGTGAAATGTTCTGTAAATATCTGGGATAAAGGGATGAGTTGGAAGAGGGGAGGTTGGAGGAGATCAGTATGATCAACAGGAGATGGAGGCAGAAGGAGAAGGGAAGCTACAGCTTTCTTTCTGCTACAGAACTTGGGGGTATGCACCGGTGATTGGATATTGAAGGTTTTGTGGCTGGGTTTGTGTGCCATTCCCACCACTGGGAATTTTGCCTGATTGCAGAAGATAGACAGTTCTAAATCCCTGCTCATCACATTGGAGGCAGGTAGTCAATATTAATTTCTTCTCTTGCCACAATTGGTTAGGTCATTTGGAATTAGTTCAATCCATAAGTTTTCTGGAAACAATGCATTAAGTGAGTGAAATCTGATGACATCTACAATAAAAGCAAGCCTTTAGTGGTATCCGGTACTGTTCTCTCATATCAGGAGAGAATAATTTGCCAACAGACTAAGGTGCTGTTGGTATGGTAGTTATGTTGCTATGGTAGTTATGTAGAATCATAACTACCGAGTAAAATGGATATTATCAAACCAAAAATAAAAACTGTGAGAAAATTGAATTTCATAAACCTGACTTAGGAAATGGCTTGGACATTTGCTGGTTTAAACATGAATTAATAATTTTGTTTTTTGAGGATTCCTTGACTTTATATTTTAGTATGTCAAAGTTGATTTGCAGTAAGGAAATATTCAAAGTACTTCTAACCCTAGCATCATATAGGCAGTAGATAGTAATGAGGCCAATAATGGGGGCAGGTGTCTGTATGTGAGAAGATACATAGGAATGTAAATTGCACTTTCCTTGTGGCCCAAGTGGAATTCTGAAAATATTAGCCACATTCATTTTTGTATAATAAGTATTTATTTAAATTCTAAAGCTGCTTGTGATACTTTTTCTTAAGATATTAGTCAGTAGCGTTTAAGAAAAACACACACACACACATGTACACAAAGTGTCCAGTATAAAGCATAAAGCACCCAACTCTGATTTTTGTTAAAAATTTATTTGCTCTGACCTTTATCAATCTACCTGAACATGAATCATAAGGTTTGGAGATTATCTTTAATGCCACAGGTCCTAATGGGACATTGGAATGTTTAAACCTGATTATATAAAGATATAGTGATGATATAGCTCATCACTACAATAAAAGTTCATATGATTCTTTTTCTGAAATTGTAATCATTATTTGTGTGTATGTGCATATGTACACATGCACATGAGTTGCCATGATGCATGTGTGGACATCAGAGACAAATTTATAGAGTTGGTTCTTTCCTTCTAGGTTAGAATGGGTCTCTAGGTTTGTGTGACAAACACCTTACCCACTGAACCATCTAACTAGCCCTTCAGGTGATTTGCAGTATTCACAGAATCATCAAATTTGAGTGGAATTTCTACATGTTTATCTTTGTTCCTAAATTATGAAACTTCCACTGGAAGTTTTACCATTGTGAGTAACTGTTATGTTTTAATAGGATATATAAATTAGCTACAGATCTAAGGACAAATCCAAATTGTTTTTGAATAATATATTTTTATCATATTTGCCCTACCCAGCTTCTCCTAGATCCATTTGACTTCCCTATCCACACAACTTCATACTCTCTCTGTCTTTTTCTCTTTCAAAACAAAAACAAATGTAACAAAAACTAAAAAAGAAGAAAAACTATCAAAAAATAAATAAAGTGCAAAGAGGAAGGAAAATCTGAAAAAATGAACAAAGCTCAACATAAACAAAACAGAGAAACATAGAGTTTGTTTAGCATTGGCCAAAGACTCCTGAGAATGGGGCCTGCCCTGGAGTGTGTTTGATAGATCCAATGACACTCCACTGGAGAATACTGATTTTTTCCCTTTGCCAGTGGTTATCAGTTGCAAATAGCTTCTTGGTTAGGGATGGGATACTACAACCACTTCCCCTTCTCAGTGCTGTGATATTGTCTGGTGTGAAACTGTGCAGGTTTTATTTATTTATTTATTTATTTATTTATTTATTTATTTATTTATTTATTTATTTATTTATTGTGTGTGTGTGTGTGTGTGTGTGTGTGTGTGTGTGTGTGTGTGTGAGTGTGTGTGTGTGTGTACTGTCAGATCCTGTTGTATCTCTGGTTGACACTTTCTGTTTCTTTGGAGTTGTCTATCACATCTGGCTCTTACAATCTTTCCACCTCCTCTTCTATTAGGGTCTCTGAGATTTCAGGGGAGGGTGTTAAATGAGATATCCTATTGAAGGCTGAGTGCTCCAAAGTTTTTTTTTTTTTTGTTTTTTTTGTTTTTTTTGTTTTTTTTTTTAATTTGTGGATCCTCATGCTAAAAAACAACTACTGCAAGAAAAAAGCTTCTCTAGTGAGGACTGAATGTTACATGGGTCTACAGCCTTAGCAATATGCCATTAGGAGTCATTTTATTGCTAGTTCTTTCAGGGGAATAATAGTTCTTCCCTAGGTCCATGACCTGTCTAGACTTATGCTATTGGCTACTTTAGCTGTGGATCTCCAGGAAGTCATTTTAATTATTTTCTAGCTGAACAGTAAAAAATTATCTACCTCCAACATAAATTTAGTGCAGAGGTAAAACTTAAATATTAAAATGATTAAATAGAAAAAACTGTCCTTACATGATGATATATTACGTTTTGGGGTGTAATTGTGTGTGTGTGTGTGTGTGTGTGTGTGTGTGTGTGTGTGTGTGTGTTTCAGCATGTAATATGCTCCCATGACTTGGGTACCTATGTTAAAAAAATTCAGACCCATTATTTTGTGTTTCATTTCCTTGGATACTACAGTTTTGTTTAAAATACTCAGAATAATATAGTTTTATCCAAGAAAGAAATATTTTAAAAGTTTGTCTAGGCCATCTTAAAATACAATTTTATTTTTTCCTATTATGAATCAATTATCACAAATACAAATAAGTTAACAGATTTTTAAAAACATACTACAGAAATTTATTTGTCTTTTGTATCAGTCATATTAGCAGCAATGGATTACTTAAATGAAATTTACTTAACCTAGTAATTGTTTTGCATATCAACAGAGCCAAATGTCGTCTCACTATTTGTTCTCCACATCTCTGCTTGAAATAATAATACTTTTTTCTCTACTCCAGAAACACTAGGTACACAAAAATATTCAGAAATACTCTAACTTAACATCAAATGAAAAATTAACAAGGGATATCTGTGTATGAATGCCACAGAATGTCTGCTCTAAAAGAAAAGCAAGGCCAGAAAGAGCCACAGGCATGATTAGTGACCAGAAGAGAAGAAAGAAGTTTAGCAGACAATGCTGAGAGAGGATCAAGGTGGAAGAGAAAAGTGAGAGGTGTCCAACAGGGCTGAGGAACCTCTGAAAAAGAGGCAGGCTTCTATATGCTCAGCAGGCACAGTCTGAGTCAGGAACTATAATTATGCCATGACCTCACAATCACTTGATGGGAAGACTAGACAATATGTGCAGGGCTATTCAGAGTTGGCCTATTCTAATAAGGTTGGACATTTAATGACATGCTTGTGAATGGGTAATATACGTCAAACATGTTGCCTCTTTTCCTAGACAGTAATTACATAGAAAATGAAGTGGCAGTTGGTATGTAATGCTAAAGAAAACTTTATAGAGAACTTGAGAGAACCCAAGAGTTAAATGATGGCATATGAGAGGCATATAGAACAATTATAAAACCTTCCTAAGAAACCTAAGCCCATTTAGAAATATTGTTTTATCTCAGGCTGTGTATCCCATGTAATTTTATTAGCATGTTAATCCTGGCCTATATAATTTTCTAAACAATATACTAAGGCACAAATTTCCCTTTTAAAGATTGATTTTACTATTTATATATGCATAAGTATGTATATGCACATGTTTAATGGTCCCTTTGGAGGTCAGAAGAGGGTGTCAAATGCCCTGGAACTGGAGTAAACTCAGTATATGCTGCCAGATATGGCTGCTGAGAACTGAACTCCAGTTGTCTGAAAGGTTCTCTTAACCACTGAGTCATTTCTCAAACCCCAAGACACAGATTTATTAACATATTTCCATATGTAGGTAATATGAAATTAATTTCCTGATAATACTTATAGTTTCTCAAAGTAATTTTTAGTTATATTTTGCATAAATACTTCTCAAGTACTCAGAATTAAAGGAAATTTCCTGAACATATCCAAATAAATGGAGTTATGTTTTTTTGGTGTGTGTGTGTATGTGTGTGTTTGTTTTTTTTAGCTAATAATTATCTTACAATACAGTTCCTATATCTTTATCTCTTGCCCCTGTTTTGAAATATGAAATGTTGTGTACAAGTTACCAACAGTGGGTATGAACGCATTGTTATTAGTTCGTGGTGATGCCTTCTGCCCATGAGTGTTTTGCAAACTTGAGGCCCCTTAAAACAATAGTGGTCTAAGTCATGATGCTTCTTTCAGATTGTCTTTGAACGTCTTTGAAAGATGGGATAAATGAAAAGTAGCTTATTTTATGCAGGACTTTTACTGTTCTTGTTCTCAAGCTAACAGAAGCATAGATTTGAGAATGCAGCTGGAACCCAAGCGTGGAAGTGGTAGCTGAAGTCTACAGTCTCCTGTACTCAAAACTTTTGGGGATTGTGAAAATGGAAATTTGATCATGTAATAGTACAGAGAGAGGCCATCTACCCTAGCACATCTGAGGTTTGTATCTTGAACCGTTGTGGGTTCAGACAAGTAGAAAGAAGTACAGTATTCAGCACAAGAGAAAAATAAGATGTTTGGAATTAGGCACATATGAATATTAATTCAAGTGCTTTATATTTAATTTAATATTTATATTTATATTAAATTTATATTTAATAATTGTGAAATGTCAAATGAGTTATTTGCTTTTTTGTGTCTTGGGGTTTTTATATGTGAAAATAGAGAATCATAGACATATGTCCTTGTCATAAATGTTATCCTTATAA
This sequence comes from Peromyscus maniculatus bairdii, assembly GCF_049852395.1. NCBI lineage: Eukaryota > Metazoa > Chordata > Mammalia > Rodentia > Cricetidae > Peromyscus > Peromyscus maniculatus. The sequence continues at coordinate 64,037,607 of NC_134853.1, read as the reverse complement.
AATGCTAGAATAAAGCAGGTGAGAGACCACCTGCCAGGCTGGATCTAGGCACCCAAATCCCCACAAACCTTGGCTGAGATACCTTATGGTATCTGAAGATCTGCCAGATGCCAGAACCCTTTGCCATTTAGGCCAGAAGACAATAAAGGGAGCAAAAAAAGCAAAGAAACAAAATACCCATCCATCAAAGACAAAAATGAGAATCAACATCCAGACCTACAATCATCCAAAGTCTAGATGCCTAAATGTCAGTGTAAGAATGAATTCAATAATAGAAAAGGCAATATGACACCACTAGAATCCATCAATTCTATGACACCAAGACAAGCACATTCTATCCCAGCTGAAGCACAAGAAAATGATCTTAAAAATAACTTTATGAACATGAATAGAGGCACTTAAAGAGGAAATGAAAAATTCCTTTAAAGAAATGGAGGAGAAGACAAACAAAAAATTGAAGAAATCCCTCAAAGAATGCCAAGAAGGCCAAATATATATATTGATATATATATATATCAAGTGAAGGAAACACTTCAAGACATGAAAATTGAATTAGAAGTAATAAAGAAGACACAAACCAAGGGAATTCTAGAAATGGAAAAGCTGGGTAAGTGAACAGGAACTACAGATGCAAACATCACCGACAGAATACAAGAGATGGAAGAAAGAAGCTCAGGCATTGAAGATATGATAGAGGAAATAGATTCATCGGTCAAAGAAAATGTTAAATCGGACAGATTCCTAAGACAAATCATCCAGGAAATCTGGGATACTATGAAAAGACAAAAACTTAGGAATAACAGGAATAGAAGAAGGAGATGAATACCAGCTCAAGGGAAGAAAAAATAAATTCAACAAATTCATAGAAGAAAAATTCCCCAACCTAAAGAAGGAAATGTCTATGAAGATACAATAAGCTTACTCAACACAAAATAGACTGGACCAAAAAACAAAACACAAAAACTCCCCTCACCACATAGTAATGGAAACGCTAAGCATACAGAATAAAGAAAGAATATTAGCAGCTGCAAAGGGAAAAGGCCAAGTAACATATAAAGATAGACTTAACTGAATTACATCTGACTTCCAAATGGAGACTCCAAGAGCCAGAAGGGCCTGGTCAGATGTATTTCAGACACTAAGAGACTAACAATGCCATCCTATACTACTATACCCAGCACAACTTTCAATCGCCATAGACTTCAAGTCATTGAAGATAAAAAATTGGAGAAGATAGCAGATGCAAAGATCTCTCATGCTCATGGATCATTTGGATTAACATAGTAAAACTGTCCATTTTTCCAAAAGCAATGTACAGATTCAACACAACACCATCAAAATTTTGACAGAATTCTTTATAGACCTCAAAAGAACAACACTCAACTTCATATGAAAAAAAATCTCAATGTAGCTAAAATAATCCTATATAATAAAGGAACTTCTGGAGGTATCACAACCATTGATTTCAAGCTCTGCTACAGAGCTATAGTAATAAAAACAACATGGTATGGGTATAAAAACAGATAGTTGGATGAATGGAATCAAATCAAAGACTCTGACACAAATCCATATACCTATGAACACCTAATTTTTAGCAAATAAACCAAAAATATACAATGGAAAAAAGAGAGTATCTTCAACAAATGATATTGGCAAAATTGGATGTTAATATGCAGAATAATGCAAATAGATACATTATCTATCACCCTACACAAAACTCAAGTCCTAGTGGATCCAAGACCTCACCATGAATCCAGTTACACTGAACCTGATAAAAGAGAAAGTGGGAAATAGCCTGGAATACATTGACACAGGAGACAACTTCCTGAATAGAACACCAGTAACAGACACTAAGACTGACAATTAATAAAAGGGACCTCCTGAAACTGAAAAGCTTCTGTAAGGCAAAGCACACTGTCAAAAAGACAAAATGACACCGTGTAGAATGGGAAAAGATCTTCACTAATCCCACTTCTGACAGAGGGCTGATCTCCAAAATATATAAAGAACTCAAGAAACTAGACATCAAAATACCAAATAACCCAATTTGAAAATGGGATGCAGATCTAAACAGATAATTCTCAACAGAAGAATCCTTAGCCATCAGGGAAATGCAAATCAAAACTACTCTGATATACCATCTTACACCTGTCCGAATGGCTATGATAAAAAACCACTGATGACAGCTTATGTTGGAGAGGATGTGAAGTAAGGGGAACACTTCTTCTTTGCTGATGGGAGGGCAAACTTGTACAGCCACTTTGGAAATCAATATGGCCATCTCTCAGAAAATTGGTATTCTATTTATATCAAGACCTAGCAATACCACTCCTGGGTATATACACAAAGGATGCTCAAACATACCACAAGGACACTTGCTCAACTATGTTCATGATAGCTTTATTCATAATAGAGCAAGAACCTGGAAACAACCTATATTTCCTCAACTGAAGAATGGATAAAGAAAATGTCATACATTTATACAAGTATTACTCAGTTGTTAAAAACAATGACATCAGGTAATTTGCAGACAAATGTTTAGAAAAAAATTATTCTGATGTCCTCATTCATAAGTGGCTATTAGCTGTAAAATAAAGAATAGCTGTGCTATGATTCACAGCCCCAGAGAGGTTAGGTAACAAGGAAGGTCCAAAGAGGGATGCATGGATTTCCCTCAGAAGGGGAAATAGAAGAGATATTCAGGGTAAACTAGGAGCAGGTGGCATGGGAACATGAGGGACCACATTGGGGGTAGGATAAAGGGGAAGTAGAGTAATGAAAATTTTTTAATGGGGAGGCATTTCAGTGTCAGGTAGAAACCTGGTACAATGGAAACTCCCATGAATCTACAAGGATATCCCAGTCAAGACTCCTTGCCATAGCGGATAGGGAGCCTGAACTGGCTATCTCCTGTAATCAGATTGGTTACTACCCTAATTGTCATCAGAGAGCCTTTGTCCAGCAACTGATGGAAAAAATGCAGAGATCCACAGCCAAGAACTAAGCTGAGCTCTGGGAATCCTGTTGAAGAGAATGAGAAAGGATGATAAGAGAAGGGTGGCCAATGTTATCACAAGGGAACACACAGAGACAACTAACTTGGGCTCAGGAGCTCACAGACATTGGACTGAGACCTGAGGAGCCCACATGTGACTAACCTAGGCCCTCTATATATGTAAGACAGTTGTGTACCTTGGTCTGCTGGTGGGAATCCTAGCAGTGGGAGAGGGGTCTCTCCCTGAAGCTTTGACAGGCTTTTGGAAACCTATTCCCCATACTGGGTTACTTTATCAATCCTTAAAATGAGGAGAGGAGCTTAGTCCTACCTCACCTTGATATGCCATGCTTTGTTGACACCCATGGGGAGGCCTGACTCTTTCTGAACAGAAACAGAGGAGGAGTGGATTTGGGGAGGGGTGGGCAGAGGGTTGGTGGGGGGAGGGGATGGGAGAAGAGGCAAGAGGGGAAATTGTGGTTGGGATGTAAAATAAATGAATAAATTTAATGAATAAAAAACACTAGAACAGTGGCTATATATATATATATATATATATATATCCTCATGTTATTCTCATAAAACACTAGAACAGTGATTATAGTGTATGTATATATACACACAAACATAAATATAAATATAAACAAATACACATATATGTGTCACATTTCCAAAATGACAGCTATTGCTTTAGGTTAAACATTCTCTTCTGAGAACTGTTTCCAGAAACTGTTACCTAATTTCAGAATTATTTTGATGATGTGAGATGAGTTTTAAGGAGGCCAACTGAAAGTGTTAGTTGCTTGAGGACTGTTTTACATGAAGCCCGAGTGAAGAACTGGGTACTGGTGGAATTGACTGCCAACAAGGAAGCAGGCTGGGGAAAATTTTAAATCCAAAAGTAGTCAACAGCTCTTGTCAGTGTAGCAGCTGATTAGCTCCTCCTGAATGCATGCTGCACACAGGCTGGATGACACCATAAAGAAGCTCCTACTTAAGAGGGTGGATGTTAGAGATTATTTTTAATCCTTTTATTCTAGATGACCATTGCCACATCATGAAAAATAACTGTTAAAATTCTAGTATAGAGATGGGCATAATGGCACATGCATGTAATCCCAGCATTTTGGAGGCAGAGACAACAATAATATAACTTCAGTTCATCCCTGACTACATATATAATTGAAAGCTGGCTAAGGTGGTATAAGACCCTGTGTCTGCAAAACAAATAGATCCTAATATGACTATCTCACAGGAGAGATTGTACATAGTTTATGACCCATATTAATATAGCTTGTGTAAATTAAGGTAATGAACTATTACTCATAAGAATCACTTTAAATTCTCTGTAGTGTTTATTGTATGGTTGCATTTAATTTCCAAATGACTAACACCTGCTGTGTACAGCCACCCTACTAGAAAAAGCGCCATTATGTGCCTCTCCCCAAGAGCATGCAGTCTGTTATAGAATACTAAGTGTACAGGGGTTCAGATTAGTTAGTAAGAAAAAAACAGTAAAATCAAAATTTTACAGCACATTCTCTTAGTGTTTGGATTGCAGACAGACATGATTGAGCCGGTGAAAGTAAAAGCCAATGCCCTTAGGTTGTGCTACTGTAGAACACTGTAAGAACTTTAGAAAACAGCTCAGCATTTTCTAGAAACTAAAATACATATTTGACATTCATGTCCTATTCTAGATTACTATAAAAGAAGAAATACATGTATACACAAGGACTCACATGATAATTTTCACAGTATTATTCCCAATAGCTGAAAAATGGGGAAAATTCCAAAAGTCTATCAAATGGATAAAACATAGAAGAAACATATAATGAAAAATGCTTCAAAAATAAAAGAGAAAAACAATCTAGTTCATGCTAAAGGAAATGGCTGGATTTAAATTGTATGTGATTCTACACACACGAAACAAAGAAATGCCCAAAAAGGCACATGTATACATGTAGAAAAGTGGCTTTGTGAGACACAGTTGTGATTTATGATTAAAAAACAAATTTATTCAATTAAAAAGTGTTGAAGTAATAGAAATAATTTAAATTGGGTTAGTGGTGATTGCAACCCATAAGCTACAAATTTACTAAAAGTATTTCTTTGGTATGCTTTAGATATCTGAATAACATTAAACTCTAATGAAGAGAATAGCAAAAGTGTGTGTTGGGGGAGGGGTAGATGTAGCTTTCAGAAGAGGCCCATTTGCTGAGAGCATAGATTGCTGCCTCCCCACGAGAGAAAGATGCCCTTGTGAGAACAGTAAACAGTATGATTTGTGCTGCTTAACCTTACTGTTTCAAGGATGCAACAGTGTACTAGATCCAGATGGGCTCTGTGCATCTGCAGAGAGAACAGGGAGGCGTTTTCTATCTCATAAGATAAAAACAATGTCAAACAAACTGATCAGCATTTATTAGTTAGTTCATGATTGGCTTGACAACTGGCATGCTTATGTTTTAATTAGCACAAGCATGCTAATGTGTACACCTTTCTAAATATATAGTAGAGTATTTTCATTTCTACAGATGTCTACATTGTTAAGGAACTTGACATCTTTGAACAAGCCCGAATATAAAACTTCACATTATTTGCGTACAGGAAGACTCAGGTGAGTCAAGTTCTCCTTTCACCTGAAGTTCTCTCTTAACCTCTGCTGGAAGGGCTGTCATCTGCTTCGTCTTTGCAAACTCAAACCGCCTACAAATGGCTTTGCACACCGTGAGGAATATTCCTTGAGTGAGTTGTTGAATAAGTAGCTGACTGAACCTTTCAGAGACATTGACCTAGTAATTTGGAGTTTCTCTGGTGACAAGAAACATATAGACAGCTTGATCAGCTTGGTGAAGTTTCTTTCTGAAAGATTTTATCCATGAAGCAGAAGGGGAAGGTGAGACTGTCAGATGCTGACACCCTAAGGGAGAAAATATTGAGGTGGAACCTTGAGTTGAGGCATTATACTGAATGAACACGTGTTGCCTCCTGAAAGAAGTCTCTTTGATCCTTCAGGCCTTTTTGTTAGTAGTGCAAAAATATGGAGATATTTTATGATGCTGAGTTACTTTTACAATAGGAAAGCAACTTAAGTCAATTACAACTAGAGTCACACAGGCTTTGGTTGCTAATGCATGAGCTCTCTAAGGGATATTAAACATAAGTTTGAGGGTGAATGAATATATGTTGATGTAATTACTCAGTTCTTCCAGTATAACATAGTGTGCTATCTGAAAGCATAGCAGTGAAAAAGTAGGCAGTGTTTCTTTGTGTTCAAGAGAAAATTTAATTAGGTTCTGTCACTGTGAACCCTTCCCTTCACAGATGTATCTGTTCTCTTCCTTACATTCATTCTTATGTTTTCCATCACAAGCCTCAGACAAGCAATGTTACTCTTTCTCCAAAACAGTTTTGAATGTCATCTATGCAAGCTTTTCATCATGAAATTGAGACTTCATCCCTTTTGGAGTAGCAAGGACCAAGCTCTTGTATGAATTTCCTTTGGTCATTTAATGAGAGGGTGCTGTGTTTATAGTATGTTTGAAAGCTCTAAACCAAACATGAGTTTAATCTCTTTTTCATGAGAATCATGTGTAGACAATTCTTAGGGCATTGATGATAAAAATATCCTCTCCTGGTCTAAGCTTTAAATAATTTGAATACTTTTGATTTATTGACAGGAATGTACTTCAAAGCACTATATGTGGATTACCTGTTGTTAATCAGCTAAACTTCATATTATATACAGTTTCAGCTCAAAAACCCCCCAATTACCTTTCTTCAGACTCATGCAGAATCAGCTAAACACATATGCTGGCTTAGAGAATATGTCGATGGCATAAGGTGGTTTGAGCTTTCTTCTAGATTTCAGTCTCCCGTGCCCTCAGTACTATATGCTATCACCCTTAAGCAAACACAGAACAAGCAAAGCTAGCACAGCGCTTAGCCACTGTAATCCTTGTATGGTATATCCCCATATGCAGTTTTCCTTTACTTTCCCACTTTGAGTGTCAAGAGCAGAGTTGGATATAGGGTTTGTTTAATCTAGGCAAGTTGTAGATGACTATGATTGTACCTGACTCCATATTTTGATATTTATCTGCTGAAAGGCATGACCTCCAAGACTTTATGATTTCCCTTCTGACACGTCTGATATATTAAGGAGAAAATCAGAATACTCCCTGTATTAGTCAGGATACTCTAAAGGAGCATAACTGTTAGAACCTGATAGGATGAACGCATACACACTCATATATGTCTGTTTATTAGAGTGGCTTACAGGCTGTGGTCTAGGTAGTCCAACAGTGGCTGTCTCCCAGTGGAAAGTCCAAGAACCCAAGAGTTCTTCAGTTTTCAAGACCATATATCTCAGCAGTTCCAATTTGGTGACAGAGTCCTAAGATTTCCTAGAGAGCTGTTGGTCTTTGGTCTGTTGGATCCTAAGGAAGTAGGGTCTAATACCAGTGAAGGAATATTTCAACGGTTGTATAGATGATCTTATCTGTAAAAATGAGGACAAGTAGGTGAAAATTTAGAAGCTCTCTTCTGTCATATAGGCTACCACCAGAAGTGTAGATCAAATTTAGGATGGGTCTTCATGTCTTAGGGTTTCTATTGCTGTGAAGAGACACCATGACCACGGCAAGTCTCATAAAGGAAAATATTTAATTGAGGTGATGGCTTACAGGTTCTGAGGTTTAGTCCATTATCATCATGGCAGGGAGCATGGCGGCATGCAGGCAGACATGGTGCTGGAGAAGGAGCAGTGAGTTCTTACCTATTGCACAAGTAATAGGAAAGGAAGTGATTTGAGACACTGGAAGTGAATTGAGCACATATAAGACCTCAAAATCCATCTTCACAGTGACACACTTCTTTCAAGAAGGCCATACTAATAGTGATGCTTCCTTTTAGGGCTGTTTTCTTTCAAACCACCACACTTCCCCCATTGATTGATCACATCTCTCATAGAAATGTCCAAGAGCTTCAGTTTTAGTTGGTTCCAGATGTAGTCAAGTTGACAACTAAGATTCGCCATCACATTCCTTTTTGACATAAACTGGAGGTTTCAATCACATTACCTCATGAACAGCATAAGAACTCCAGCATATTTCAGCCCACCAGATACCATAAAATTCCATCATTGGTACTTCTACATGACAAGATTTCTCCACTTTTCCAAGAAATATTAAATGAACATTATGTTTTTCATGCTTTGCTGAGTATGGCATCCTGTCTTTAAAGCTGAAGCAAAATTAAGAATGATGATTAACTTCTTTAAGGTTTCTTTCAAAATTATATAAAAATGATTTATGAAATTTGAATAGCATTTTAAATGGGCTATATGTTTAACTATGTTACAACTAAAAAAAATAAAACTAATGATTATCAGTTATTACAAAATTATTAATAAAATACCATTTTATGATTGAGACAGTAGTTATACTACCTAGACAAGGTGTTAGACATGCCAGAAAATCTTGTATATCCACCTGTGAAGGAACATCTGGAGGTATACTGGCTGCTCATAATCTACATACAGTCCATGGGAAAGAAATTACATAATTAGGAACATCTTTCATGCCCTGACTTCAGGCAATCTCTGGATCAGACACAAGCTCTGATTAAAACCTGTTTATGAATACTGTATATAAAGAACTATGGGAGGAGATGGCTAATCCATAACTACAATTATTGAATAAAATATTTTCCCATATTACTACCTTAGTCTTTCTAGTGTGCTTATATCAAACTAATCAATGTACAGTGCTTTATAAAGTAAAGACATTTATAATTCTGGTGACTGGAGGGCCCAAAGGGCATGGTTCAGCATCCTGCTGAGAGACTTCTGGGTATTTAAAACATGTCATCTTATGAACAAGGAAGCTATGACTACGGATGAACATACTGTTTTCATAACAACCCTACGTATAAACCACGCCACGCTGCAGGGCTAAGCCCTTCTTTAAGGTTCACTATAGCTTTTACTAGCCCAGAGTCTCCATGACCTGGTTGGGACAGAGGTTCCTTACCCTGGAGGTTACCTCATTTCAGCATTCCAAGTATATGAATCTTTCAGGAACAATGTTTGCTCAAACCATAGCTATCCTTTGAAATTCCTGACTGTTCTAAACTGCTTTGAAGTATAAGAATACTCTTCAGTTCTGATTTAAATCCTGGAACTTTAATAGCAGTAAAGAATGCAGCAGAAGAGCATGTTCAAAGCATACTTTAAATCCTTATGTTATCACATAAAAATGAGTGTATTTTTATAGAGGTTCAAATCACAAAATACAAAATCTATCCTCAACAATTTTAAGTATAGATTTACTATTATAAATAATATATTCAGCCCTGTAGCTCTAAAAATGTGGTTCTTTATTGCATATTGCTAGGACATTTTACTCATGAATGGAACTCTTTTCATAGTGAGTGGCAACAGTTCACTGTTTCACTTCTCCAAAACCCTTGGTATGTACATTTCTGCTTTGTCTTTGTGAATTTGATGAATTTATATACCTCATTTGTTTAGACTCCTGCAACACTTGTCTTCTGTGACTGACTTAGCTCATTAAGCACAGTGTCCTCAAATTCATCCATGTTGTAACATATGATACCACATCCTTTTTGTTTGTTGGTTTGTTTTGCTATTTAATTAGATATATGAAATAATTTTTATTAATCCATTCACACATAAACATGTATGTTATCCCACATTACTGTGTTTTATATTCTTTTAATTTACTGTGAAACTGTTCTGCTAGCTCTTACAGATTGCATTTCTATGTTTAATCCAAGTTCTTGGCCTTTAGTTTAATTCTTATAGTATCTTTGCCTTCTGTGGTGGTTTTTAATGAGTTGTTGCCATAGACTTATATATCTGAATACTTGGTTCCCAGTTGGTAGGAGTGTTTGGGAAGGATTTGGAGATGTACCCTTTTTGTAGGAGGTGTGTCTTGGAGGTCGCCATTGAGGTTTCAAAAACCTATGTCATGCCAGTAAGTTCTCTCTCTTTACCACCTAATTAATTGCTCAACATTTGTGAGCTCTAAGCTACTGCTCCAGCACCATGCCTGACTGCTGTCATGGACATGCTCCAAAACTGAAAACCCAACCAACTCTTTCTTCTGTAAGTTGCCATGATCATGATGTCTTAGCATAGCAATAGAAAATAAACTAAGACTCCTTCTTTTGGTATTGCAAGAATACTGGCCTGAAAAAAAATTAGATTGATTAGAAAGAAGTTGTTGTGTATGTATATAGGTTTCTAAGCCTCTGGAGGTAAACTAAGGATTATCAAGAGTTCAAAACCAGTCTCAGCTCTTTGGCAATCTCAAGGCCAGCCTGGGCTGTATGACACCTGCTGTGGAATAATCATTTTGTACACTGTGAAAATTTGTCACTCAGATTGGTTTAATAAAAAGCTGACTGGCCGATAGATAAACAGGAAGTGTAGGTGGGACAGCCAGACACAGAGAACTCTGGAAAGAAGAGTGGAGTGAGAGGACTCACCAGCCAGACAGAGAGGAAGCAAGACTTGCCGGGAAGAGACAACTGCCATGAGCCTCAGGGCAGTACAGAGATTAATATAAATGGGTTAATTTAAGTTATAAGAGCTAGTTAGTAATAATCCTGAGCTTTTATAATCAATTTTAAGCTTTTGTGTGTTTATTTGGGAGCTGCTGACAGGATAGAAACTTCCACCTACAGAGACCTTATCTCAAAATATCCAAACAAGTACAAACACACACACACACACACACACACACACACACACACACACACACACACACACATACACACACACCAATACTGCCAGTACCACCACCACCACCAATAACAAACAACAACAATAACAAACAACAAAATATCACTTCAGAAGTTCATCTTCCTCTGTGAAATTTTGAGAACATTTGGCAAGGATTGTAATTAAGCCTCTAACTGTTGTAATTCTTCAGCGAAGCCATCCAGTTTTGAACTTAGCCTTGGCTGATAGTCAAGTGAGCATATGATAATATAAAATGTCAAAAAACTATCACCCTGTTCTCAGTGGCTCCAGATTCACACCAATGGTTATCAATGAGAGCAGGATAGACTTTAGTCCCTCAGGCAATCTCTACTACAAAAGAGTGAACAGTGGACATACAATTTAGTTCTCTTTTTCCCCAGGGAGGTGTAAGAGAATTTGCTAAATGGTCTTAATAATAAAAAACCTGGAGCCAGATATTGGGGTTAAAACTGAGGGATCAGAGGAATAGGACAAGCCACAGCCAACCCCACTTTACTGACTCCTCAGCCTCTAATGAGACCTCTTCCCATATACCCACACCTATATTCCTTTCTGATGTGCCATCTTACTTCTTCTCTGCGCCCAGCTACATCACTTCCTGTCTGTCTGTACAGACCTCCAGACCTCTATGGTTTGTGCTGGAATTAAAGGAATGTGCCTCCATGCATGGTTCTGTTCCCAATATGGCCTTGAATTCACAGATATGTGAATGGATCTCTGCCTCCTGAACGCTAGGATTAAAGGCATGTGCTACCACTGCCTGACTTCTATGTTTAATATAGTGGCTGGCTTTTTCCTCTGATCTCCAGATAAGCTTTATTAGGGTTCACAATATATTGGGGAACACAATATATCACCACCAGGTGAAAGTAAGAGCCACGAGCTTCCTCCCACTGGCACTGACCTGTATAGAATAGATAAGACTATAGTAAATGAATGCTGAAAATGTCTACCAATTTTGGTGCAGCTGAAGTTTTGCTTCCTTGGGGCCCAGGAGACTCAACATATTTCTAGACATTTTTTAATGTAAGTAATTGATCAATTTACAAATATTAATCTTTATTTATAATATGTAAGAACACATGTTTGAAACATTAGGTTACTGAGAAGTATATATATATGCACATTTTTATTTAATATGTATAAACTGTATTTATATATGCATAATATGCATAAACACTGATACAAACAATAATAATATAAATTTGGTCATTGAGCTCATATACATACATACATATACCCATACATACATACTATATGCACAAACACACACAAACACATATACATATATATGTGTGCATTACATAGTCTTTTTTAGTGTATTCATGTACTTAAGAGAATATATAACCAAGAATAGTCCTTTTGTAGACTTTTCTTCTCAGAATTAAACATTCTGTTTAATAATACTTTTTTAGTTTTTGATGAATATTGCACAACATATTTTAAATATTAAAACAATGGACAGTTTATGTCCTACCATAATAAGAAGGTATTACTAATATTACCCTCCACTAAATTTTTTATAAAGTTAACTATAGACAACTCAGTAAGATAAACCAAGAGGAAAATGAGATCCCATATCAATATTTCATCATGAGTTCACTATCAAGGAGACAGTAGTACCTCTCTTGAAATATGTCATCTCCTTGAGGGTCAAAGAAAAACCAATTTCTAACAATCTTGATGTAATTTATGCTTATAAGGAAGAAAAGATGACAGCCTCTTGCACTCACAGCAGTAACTTAATTAACTTAAAAAAAAAAGAGAAGGGTAAGCGGCAGGTAGAAAGAACACTGTCAGACCTTGAAGACCTGAGATGAAAGTGAAAATTTTTATGATCCAGTCTGAATCCTTGGAGCTTTGGAGATGCCCTCTTGATGGTCACTATTTCTTAGTGTCAAAATTAATTTGGACAAGTCTGAAAATTTACTCACATTTAATAAAATTAGGGGATCAAATAGATGAGGAAAAAAATAAAGTATTATGAAACTATAAACAGGCTCAAATTGTGGAATATTAACAAACCATTGAACTTAGAGAAGCTGAGCTGGTTCCTACATAGGGCCTTCCACCTCTACTTATTAGGTTCTTTGTTACAGAAAGGTACTTAGCATGTTACCAAAGGAGAAACATGAACAACAGTCTATCCACAAACACTTTGATCTACAATGGTGTCCCACCTGCAAGAGATGCTAGGTCAATGGTGGCACATAGCTTGTGGGTGTAACCAGTCAATATCTGAATTGACTAAAGACCCACTCTATGGATGGAACCCATACCTAACACTGTTTTGGTGACTGAGACCCTGACACTGGATAGTCCAGTAACCTAGGGCAAAAACAACACTACTGTGCTTCAAAGAAAAGAAAAAGAAATAGCAATAAAATGAGTCCTAATGACATTCTGCTATACTCATATGTCAGTGCCTTGCTCAGTCATCATCAGAGAAGCTTCATTTTTTACCAGATAGGAACAAATACAAAGATGCACAGCCAGACATGGTGTAGAGAGTGACAGACCTTGGAACACTCAGTCCAAAATGGGTTGTCTCCATCAAATCTCTCCCTTCAGGACTCAAGGAAGAGGAGACCGAAAGAGTGTAAGAGCCAGAGGAGATGGAAAAGATCAAGAAAACATGGTTTCTAAATCAACATTATTGATGCACATATACACTCACAGAAACTGAGGCAGCATGAACAGGGGCTACACAGATCTATACCAGATGTGGTTGTCAAGCTGAAAGAAGTGGAAACATGCCTCCATATATAACTCAAAATCCGTCCTCAACTAATAGCCACTTGGAAATGAAAAATTAGCTTTCTTCAAGGGAACCTCAGGAAGGAAAAAGACTACTCTTAAGTATAGATGAATTTCTAAACAGTCTTATTAATTAAGAAACATGGAGCCAAATATAGGGGTGAAAGCCTTAGAGGTCAGGGAAATAGTGAGAGCCACCCACCACCTTACTTCACCAGCTCTGTCGCCTCCAAAATACAACTACTTCCTGTCTAAACTGCACCTTTATTTCCTTGCTTTTCTGCCCTCTCATTGGCTCTTAGCCCAGCTACCTCACTTCCTTGTTATTGCCTGTCTGTACAGACCTCCAGGTCTCTATGATTGGTACTGGGATTAAAGGTCTGTGTCACCAGGCTTGGCTCTGTTCCCTAGTGTGTCCTTGAACACACAGAGACCCTGCCTGCCATGTGATCCAATTAAAGGGTGTGTCTACCACTGCCTGACTTTTGTGTTAATGGCTTGCTATTACCTCTGATCTCCGGGTAAACTTTATTTATTAACATACAAATAATATATCACCACATTTCAGCACAAATAAAATACCACCACACTTAAGGTTAGGTCTCATGCTCGGCAGCAGAACAGAAAATGAACTCAATGGCATCATTGGAGGTCCCTAGTTAGGGCTTTTCCCCTCCTCCAACTTATCTTATTTTTTAGCTGTGTATTTTTTCTCTATTTTTACCCTACAAATCCTTTTTGCATCTGTATCTATTTTTTTGTTATTTTGGACTCTTTTCCTTCTGTTGGTTTGTTTTGTCCTATTTTGATGTGTTAGTTTTTGTTTTTTAACATACTTTATTTTATTACTATTCCTTAGAAGCCTGTTTGTTTTCTAGTGAGAGAGAGAAAGGGGATGGATCCAGACAGGAGGTGAGGTGAGGAGGAACTGGGAGGAGTAGAGGGAGGGGAAACTATAGTCAGGATATTATCTGAGGAAAAAGCCCTCTATTTTCAATAAATGGAAAAAAAAGAAGAAAAAGAAAAACTGATATATACTGTTGTATGTTTTTAATATCACCTTTAACACTTCTATAATAACATAATTGTTGTAAGATTATCATTTGATATTCATTTATTCAAAACTATGCATTGACCACATTCTGCTGTTGTGTACCACCCTGCGTCCAGTTCTTTAGCAGGATGCAGTAGTCACTCAGACAATCTCATAAACAATCATGTGTGGTAATGTACGTCACATCATGCCAAACACAGATTGCTACAGGCTTGGGAATAAAAACAAGTTGGTAGCAGAGAAATAGTTTATTAGCAAATCAGTCACAACAATAAAAAATAATGTCATTGGAAGATAGACACGAGTGTAAAAGATTGCCTCAAGTGCTGGCTGGGACATGCCTTTATAAGCCTTAGGAAGGAATTCAGCATTTGTCAAATTTGAAATCGTGCAGGGCTGGAAAAATTTGACATTTCTGTCATGTATCAAGAATACTTTTACACAGAAAAGGAGAGGAAAACAAATAAACAAAAACCAAATTTTGGGTAGTGATAGGGTCATTTTCTACTGGAGCTCAGAAAGTTTATAGAAGAAAACTTGCTATAATCAAAGTGAGTATTTGGGGTTACTTGTTAACATTGTCTAGTATACCTATTAAATTCAAGCCTTGATAAACAATGGTAAAGAAAAGTGAAACTGAAAATGTGAAATTGATTTTATAACAGATTGTGACTACTAAAGGCAGAAGAGTGTGTAACAGATCTTCAAGCATGGCAGTCTTGGGGAATGGGCTATCAAGGTAAATAAGCATTCTGCAGGTCATTCATTTGAATCCTTATAATAACTGTCCTTCATCGTTTTCAATTTGAATCTTGTGTATTATACTAAAATACTGTTTGCTGATCCACATCTAATTAAAGAACATGACTAAAATGCAGAAAAGTTTTGTTTCAGGAGGAGATGTGATTGCCTACATAATTAAAACAAAATAGACTTTAATTTACTGACTCACATATATCAAGATTTGTATTTCCTACTCCTTTACCTTCAGTTCTACAGAAAAAGATAAGAACATAAAGAAATGAAAATCTCACCTCCAAATCCTGGGGAGCCTCCTTCCTATCTGAAATTATTTGTTTTAATGTAATCTATCCTCCTGTGCCCTGAACTATCAGATGCCCTGACAGTTAGAAGGGTGGGATTCCCAGAGCTGCCAAACTTTTCAAGCAGCACATTTACAGCTTAGAGTGTGTGCCTTCAGACTGTGAACCTGTGCTTACCTATGTACATGACTCACCCTCAAGGCATACCTGAGGACTAGAGTTATCCTGTCCAGTCTTCTGCTCCTTCAAATTCCTCTCTCAGGTAGAGACCCTAGATTCCTGCTGCCAATTCTACACACCCTTGAGGTCTTCCTTCTTCCTGAGGACCATGTGTTCCATGCTTATTTTCAACCCCCCCTTGCCTGTTGGACCCCAAATTCCTTCTATCATTCCACCAAAATTTGCTGCTCTAGGTTAAGTCCTGGGTACATCCTCCAAACCCCTGTTCATTGGTTGTAAGAATATTCTAACTCAGCCAGGCGGTGGTGGCACACATCTTTAATCCCAGCACTTGGGAGGCAGAGCCAGTCAGATCTCTGTAAATTCAAGGACAGTCTGGTCTACAAAGTGAGATCCAGGACAAGCACCAAGACTACACAGAGAAACCCTGTCTCTAAAAAACAAAACAAAACAAAACAAAACAAAACAAAACAAAACAAAACAAAACAAAACAAAAAGAATATTCTAACTCCACCAAAGGTCTTCTCCCAGTCTTAGAAATGTCCCCTCCTAGGGCTGAACCAAGACTATTTCTGATACCATATTAGAACATCAACCATCCAGTTACACCAATACCTAAGCTCTGTTCATTGGTCTGTAACTTGTCAAAATTAATTATCAGGAAACAGATATGAACATCCACTCAATGAAGGGAAGACAAGATTCTCCTGCTAAGAAACACTGCCAATGACCTAACTCTAGATGCTTAGATCCCACCACAAAATCAGAAACAATATGAATAATCAAGACAATATTTCTCTGCCAATGATAAGTAATCCCATTATCAAGTTCCTTAAGAAAAGCAACTCATGCTGGGCGGTGGTGGCACACGCCTTTAATCCCAGCACTCGGGAGGCAGAGCCAGGCGGATCTCTGTGAGTTCAAGGCCAACCTGGGCTACCAAGTGAGTTCCAGGAAAGGCGCAAAGCTACACAGAAAAACCCTGTCTCGAAAAACCAAAAAAAAAAAAAAAAAAAAAAAAAAAAAAAAAGCAACTCACATAATGCACAATGATTATTAAATAGTAAAAATAAATATTATCAAAAGGCTCAAAGACTATATGAATAAAGCTACTTTAAAAGGTTAGCTCAGTGGTAGAGTGCTTGTGGTGGTGGCTCAGGCCTTTAATCCCAGCACTCGGGAGGCAGAGCCAGGCAGATCTCTGTGAGTGCGAGGCCAGCCTGGTCTACAGAGGGAGTTCCAGGAAAGGCGCAAAGCTACACAGGGAAACCCTGTCTCGAAAAAAAAAAAAAAAGTTTAGCTTTATTTGGTCTCAGGGTTCAAGAGGGATTGGAGTCCATCATGATGGAGAAACATGACTGCAAACAGTTGGCATGGAAACATGAGCAGGAAGGTGAGAGCTCCCATTTTTCATGGTAAACATGAAGGAGAGTGATCTGGAATTGATATGGGTATTTAAATTCTGAAAGCTTTCCTCCAGGGACCTACCTCCACCAGCAGGACCAAACCTCCAAGGCCTCAGAAACAACACCACAATCTGGGGACTAAGGGTTCAAATAACCAAGCCTAAGGGGGGAATTTCTCAATTAACCCTCCCCACCAAGTTCTAAACAAATGCTTGTGATAGCAATCTCATTCTTAAAGCAAAAGTAATGTCTATAACAAGATTTTGTTGATGACCCATCAAGTACCAAATTTTGAATTCATGTTTTTATGTAATCTTTATGGTATTAAGTATAGATGTAACCAACCGTCTTACAATGCAAAAGAGAAAGCCGAGAGGTCAGAGCTCAGAGCTAAAATCTCTGCGGTGTCTCAGCTTCCCGAATGAGGGTTCTATTTCCTGTCTGTTCGTCTATTTAAAGTATTTTGTTCTGCCTTCTCATTGGTTGTAAACCCAAACACGTGACTGCCTCGTCACTGTCTGAATGTACAGCCCCCTAGGTCTTAAAGGCATATGTCTCCAATGCTGGCTATATCCCTGAACACACAGATCTCTATGGGATTAAAGGCGTGTGCCACCACCGCCACACTCTTGCTATGGCTCTAATAGCTCTGACCCCCGGGCAACTTTATTTATTAACATACAATCAAAATCACATTTCAGTATAATTAGATTACCACCACAATAAAGTGCTCACTTTATTCACTGAGAAATAAAGATTAGAGTTTTACTCTTCAAAGAATGTCTTTTAAGCATCCTGAAGTCTCATCTAGATGTGTCTCCTTTGCTCTTATTTATCCTGCCTACAACATCCAGATTAGATTAGAAAATTCCTTTGGCCTGCTTTACTTTTCTGGAATGCTTCTGATTCTCTTGTTTTCTTCCTTCTTTTGTTCATTTCTTATTAGCATTATTTACTTTGTATTTTGTCTCTGCCTATAGGAATGACTAGATTTCCTACATGCAACCATCTGTATTGGGCATGGTTATTATTATAAATTACTAAAGTGATGCTTCAGTTCTTTATACACCTCTAACCTAATCTTGTTCATAGAACTAGTTTTTATGGGAAATAGATATTGACTCTGGGAACTCATATTGTCGTTCTAATATTTACTTTATCTCATCTAAAAATGAGAAACAAATATTCTTAAAATGTCTCTAAAGAATAATTATCATGATTTGAAATATACAATGCTTATTATTTTTTTAAAATAGGAACATTCAAATAGTTTTGTTTCCGGAAGCTGATTTAAATTCTAACCTCAGATCACCATGTAATTATAAGAACTAATATTTCCTAAAATCCACGTAATCAAACAATATCCCAGTGAGTTTCCTTGAAAATCCAGTACCAAAATCAAATAAGTGGGACATTATGATTCTTACATTATATTATTTTTTATTAATATTATTAATAAAAAATTAAATTTTTCTCACTAAACTTTAGCAGGTTGAATTGATATAGATATTATGTTGTAAAGAATGAATACTTAGTCCAGATTTTTTTTTTTAATTTTCAGTACTTATGCATATTAAGCTAGTACTCTAGCACTGACACATACACCTGCCTTCCTGTTACCTTTTATTTCTAGAAAGAATCTCAGTGGGGTGTTCCATGTGCTTTGAACTCACTCTGCAGTCCATACGGACCTTGAACTTATCATCCTTCTGTCACAACTCCCAAAGAAGCTGGATTACAGGCCTGTACCAAAAGCCCTATCTTTTATCCAGCTTTCATAACTATAATCTTTAGCTATGGATAAATGTTCATATTAGAAAACTTTTTCCTAGACGTCTATGAGTCCTCTATTTACTGGACCTCTCTTGCAGTATGTTCAGGATTCATAGAGTTCACATTACTACATGAATTCAAGGAGATTAGAAATGCTTGCTTTTAATAATATATTCATATTCTGTTCCATATATTGACATCATTCACATAGGCACTTAACATCCTTAGGAACCAAGCATTTAACATTATTTGAGTTGAATGGATCTGTACCACCTATGCTCGATTAACGCTAGGAGTTTGGATGCTGCACACGATTTCCAAGTCAATTTTCCCTTTATTGTATATGCTTCAAAGTGAAAGGTCCACATATGTAGACATTATAATATATTATGATTAAATGTGGTTAATGAATGGATATACAATATGTCTTCTTGTCATATGGGTAATGCACTTACAAGCTACCTGTGAAATGTGAAAAATTCCCAAAGAGCAAAAGGGATAAATATAAATTTATCAGCTCCATTTAACTTCTGTAAATCATTTTCATAAGGATAAAATCCACCCTGAAAACATTATCAGAATATTTATTACCCTTTTTATATTTTTGCTCTGATTTAACAGGAAAACAAAGGCTCAAAAATCAATAAACTAAACCAGCAATCTAGATGTTGATTGATTCAAAATCTGTTTACCTCTTTGCATAATTCTGCTACACAGACAATTATTATCTAAACATATTCAAACTCAAATCTAGGATCCCACAGAGGCCATTATTGATTTCCATGTGAAAAAAAAGATTATGTGCAGTAGTGCATGACAATTAGATGTACTTCTAGCCAACTGATAGGGCACAGCCATTCTCTATGGAGAACTGTACAAAACATTCCTGTATACTCTCTTAATTCTGTGACCGACTAGCCATGAAAGATAATTGCATATGTCTGCATATGGGGTGACCTGACTGTCCTTCCAAACATGGCTGTATTAGCAAACTGCAATGATAATGAAGTATCCTGCACAGAAAGAAGTGCAAATATGAGTGTGTGTGCTTTTCTACATTGTTTGGAGAGGGGTGTATATAAAATCAATTATAAAATGTGAATCAAATTTATACATCATTCAGAAATGCTCAAGGCAAGTATACCTAAAGACAATAATATTGTTTACATAATTCATCTTGAGATATAATATTTAAGGAGACATATGCTTATCATAAAGTGACAAGTTATGTCTCTTGATGTAATGAGAAAGGGTAACAGTTATTTTCAAGTAAAGCTAATATTCATTAATATTGTAGAAAGGTCTACAATAATGTATAAAGTGGTCCAAATATGGAGGGAGATTGTGTAAAGATGCTTCGAGAAACCATACCACCCATTTCTGTTGTGAGGATGAGAAAAATTACCATTTGTAATTTTACATGAATGGTGGTAATTTGCTTATTATATGCCACCTTTAAAATGGAACAATGTGGCCAAAGGTTGATTTGACATGGATAACTCTAATTTCATGTTGAGTTGCTATATAAATATATAAATCTCTAGGCATGCTTATATATAAATATATACATATATATACATATATATGTCAGTTATTTGACTAATTCAGGTAGCACCTTTAGCATCCTTTTCATATAAAATAGTACACTTTGAAGCAGTTATTGAGGTACTTTATGACATAAATAAGATTGACTTTGTAGTATTTTTAAACTTAGTCAATATAATCTCTACAATTCACACTAATTTGAATAATGCTTACTTGTCTCTCAGGCAACCACAGCATATATTTTTAAGATTTACTTAATTTATTTTAAATGTGTATGCATATTTATATTCAGAAGACAGAAGAGAGAGTCAAGTCCTTGGAACTGAAGTTACATGTGATTGCGAGCTGCCTGATGTGAGTGTTTGTAGGTGAAACTAGGTTCTCTTTAAGAGAAGCAAGTATTTCTAACCACTGAGCCATTTCTCATTCACAACCAATGCAGAATTTTTATTTTATGTCATATATTATTTAAGAGCTGAACTAACATCATGGTCTTCATATTGTTCCATGAATAAGAAAGCAATGGCACTATCAAATTCATTATTGGAACCAGGATTTGGTGCATTAAATGTTTAGTTATGAAATATTACCTATGAATTCAATCATATTTTATTTGGAATTATCTGTGGAAAGACTGAAATGAAAGTTTGAATAAATATTTATCTAAGACATAACATAGAAACATATGAAACATTTAAATACCTTCAAAATGAAGTTGTAAAGGTATTAATTTAGCAATTATATGTTATAAAAAAGTTATTTGTAATTGTTGAGATTAATTTTTATTTGTTCTGTAGAATAAACAAACAACTGAAATTGGCTTAAAATTCACCCTGAAATTATGCTAAAGAAACTAAAAATAGCACATGCGTACTTTTCTATAAACATATAATTTAAGAATTATAAAAATTATAGTATGCCACGTTACAAAAAAATGGAATATATCATTTGAATAGAATGAATGAACAGAACTTGAAAGAGGACAGGAATTAAGCAGTGTACATAATTCTTTTTCAGATAGCAGTAGTATAGTAATGGGCTTTTATCTTTTTTGACTGTGTTTATGGATTTGGGTTAAAGTTTCCTGTTTAATTATGTAAATGATATCAGCTATTACTGTGGAAATATATGACAGAAAAGATGCCACTTTAATAATGAAACAATTGTTCAATAGAATCAAACTATGTATTTTCCTGTTCAGACATATTTCATATAAAAAGGTATTGTTATCTGTATTATCAGGGGTTCCTGAAATATTTTGGCACACTCTAGTTGGTAAATATATTTATTAAAAAATTTGAAGTAGTTATTCTGATCATTTCAATCACAACTGAGTGGTAAGAATCACTCCTAAGAGGAGTCAGCATTCACTAGCAATCACTGGACAAAGCACAGATATGAGGACACAGACAGTGCATAAGCAGAGGGTCGCGTTTCTACTGTTTCTAATGCACTGCCTTTGCTGGCTATTATGATGCAATGTCTTATGTTAGAGCTGATATTTGTGTCTAATATGGTGCTTGAGGCTGATCAGATTATGAGTCTCATTAAAGAGGAATATGGTTAGCAATGTACAAAATAATGCTCAAAAACGCTTGCTACATATAGCCCCATCTTCCTTTAAAGTACCTAAATACATTTAGGAATATCAAAAGTTATATTAACTAGAAATACATTTCCTAATTATTAAGGGGTAAATGTATTGGCACAAAATGACACCTCCTACTGGGGCTTCATTAGCAAATGTTGGGAATTAAAATAATCATTTATAGGAAAGGTATGATACAGGAGATTGGGAGATGTCAAAGGAAGCCTGTGTTATGATTGTGTGAATGGCTGTGTGTCAGACATCATGTTCCAAATAGTTTATAACAAGTAAGTATATTTTCCTGATGACATTTTTGTGAAGAAGCTTGAATTTAAAGCAATCTGTCTGGGTGGGGCAGGCAAGCCGGGGCGATGAGTGGGATGTTAAGCCTGACATTTCAGTTGGCTTCAACTGGAGTCACATGGAGCACAGTGGTGGTTTGTTTTCCCCCAAAGGTATCCATCTGCAGCTCTACATGGGGTATCCATGCACCTAAAAGAGTAACTTCAGATGTCATAGAAACCTGGGAGGAAAATAATGCCAATAATAGATGCTGTGTCAGAAAAACTGTTTCTGAATAAAAATCATCTTTTAAAACACAGTGGCATAAAAGAAGAGGCATGCATATTATTTTCAGGACTTTAAAATGTCTTTGATGACTGTCCACTCCCTTGTTATTGTTAACATGAGGTCTCGGGTACTTGTTGGTATTGACAGAGGGCTTTATTTCCTTTGCCATTTAATCTGTTCATGGGACTTATCAAATCTCATGGGAGCATCTCTACTGGCTGTCCCTAGAACACACCATTCAAAAAGGAGAAAGATGAAAGCTACCATGTCCCCTATGCTCTAACTCTAGAACCAGGCTTGTCATTTCTATACATCAGAAAGAAGTCAATAAGGAATTCTATTAGTGAGAAGATAATCATTAGACCTATTAACACTTAAGGTAAGGAAGCTGTCTTTATGACATTTAAATCCATTTAAATGTCAAAGGGTCATCAACTAATGAGAATACACATTTTACCACAAAAACTAAGAAACTGTAATGAGGTGAGTTCATTTCTATGCATCTTACAGTGCTGAAATATATTACTCTCCACAGCAATTATATTTCTAAAAACAAGGCTTCATTGATTTTATCTATGAGAAAATTATGATTTGAAAATATGTGTTATTTGTGAACAGTGAATCAGGACTATCAACATTTTATCACAGGCAATTTGTTAATCACTCAAACTTCTGTGATTCTGAATCTATCTAATTTGCATAATAGTATGGCCAAGTTCACCTTCCAATAAAAGAAAATTATTAGGAATGTGTGTACACACAGACTTTCTATATTGATTAAGATCTGAAACATCAGAGACAGAAATGCTATGGCTCTGTGAGAATGTAGTTACAAACCATCACCCAATTTCTAGTTTTCAGAGTCTAGAGAAATCCAAGGCAGACTGTCAGTGAGATGGGGTCTTTTCATGTTGAAATACTCATTGAGCAACAATGAAACTGATGTTAGCATGGTGGTTTCAAACCTTTAAAACGCACAAGGTTTACACAAGTCATTGAATTAACCATCTGTATCTGAGTGCTGGCCCTGTCATTGAAGAAGCCAGGGAAGAATGGTTTTTTTTTTCATTTGTAATTGAAAAGAATACAAGCCAAGGTCTTCAGGATATGAAGGAATCTGAAGACAGTATTTCTTCATTGTAGATAATTGAATCTCAATGCATATAAATCTCTGATCAGAAAATGAGAGCCTTAGAAACTGCTTTGTTTTGGTTTGACTGTCAGCTCAGATTTGTTAACCATTGTTCTTTGATGAAATGCTTTTTACTGAGAAGTTTTCTGTTCATTCAAACTCTTCTGGTTGTGGAATTGAAATGAGCTTCTATTATGAAAATGAGGTGTCATAATTTTTAATCAGCATGGATCACCTTTGGGGCTGATCTAATGAGAGACCATGAAATGGACAGGATGGGTAACAGAAAAGCAATCATTAAAATCCAGATTGTATTTTAAGGCCTTCAGTTTAAAATTTGAATAGTCATGAGTCACCTTTTGACACTTGTCATTCCATATTCTGGAAGCATTTATCATTGCAAGAGTCAAATTTGCAGCCATGGCATTTGTGATAACACCACATCAGTAACAAAGCAGTTTTACTTGTTAATCCTACTGGGTTCTCTACAACATAGGAAATTCAACAATAGCAATGGTAGGATTATTCAAACATGATTAGCAGGAAAACTTCCAAATCAACAGCAGGGAGAAACATGATGATAATAGTTGTAATTTACTAGGCACCATATTTACGTGGAATGAAGAAAATATTTATTTTTACATGAAAAACAGAGGACTAAATTCATAGAATAGTATTGATACTAGAGACATACTGATGAATGTTTCATAGGTTTATTAAGTTGAAATTTTATACATAGAATGATCCTGATTCTTAAGAACTTTTTTCCATTTCCCTCTTCACAGATTCACTGTTAGTGTGATGTGAAAAGATTAATTTCACAAGAGTGAATAGATCCAGCCCTAGAATAATAGATAAACAAAAGCAGCATTTATTAATGCCATTGTCACTAGCACAATTGTTTAATAAAAAGTCACAATTGCTATCAAGAATTATTTAAAACGATAAAATAAATGATTTTTTACTATTCATAAATATTCTTCCTATTAAATAGGTTTTTTTATTTTTTATATTTTTTATTTATTTTACAATACTATTCAGTTTTACATAATAACCACAGATTCCCTTGTTCTCTCCCTTCCTGCCCCCTCCCCTTCCCCCCAGCCCACCCCCCGTTCCCACCTCCTCCAGATCAAGGTCTCCCCCGAGGACTGGGATCGACCTGATAGACTCAGTCCAGGCAGGTCCAGTCCCCTCCTCCCAGATTGAGCCAAGCGTCCCTGTATATGTCCCAGGTTTCAAACAGCTAACTCATGCAACAAGCCCAGGACCTGGTACCACTGCCTAGATGCCTCCCAAACAGATCAAGCCAATCGACTGTCTCACCTATTCAGAGGGCCTGATCCAGTTGGGGGCCCCTCAGCCTTTGGTTCATAGTTCATGTGTTTCCATTCATTTGATTATTTGTCCCTGTGCTTTATCCAACCTTGGTTTCAACAATTCTCGCTCATATACACCCTCCCCTTTCTCACTAATTAGACTCACAGCACTCCACCAGGGGCCTAGCCGTGGACGACTGCATCCAGATTCCTCAGTCCTTGGATGGGGTTTATGGCACAACTATTAGGGTGTTTGGCCATCCCATCACCAGAGTAGGTCAGTCCCGGCTGTCTCTCGACCATTGCCAGCAGTCTTTTGTGGGGGTATCTTTGTGGATTTCTGTGGGCCTCTTTAGCTCTTTGTTTCTTCCTTTTCTCATGTGGTCTTCATTTACCATGGTCTCCTATTCCTTGTTATCCCTCTCTTTTCTTGATCCAGCAAGGATCTCCCACTCTCTTTCCCTCGATCCTCGCCCTTCATTGCTCCCACTCATGTCCAGGCTGTTTGTGTAGATCTCATCCATTTCTCCGTGTCTTTCTTGGGATCCCGTTTTCCAGGTAGCCTCACTGGTGATGTTAGTAACAGTCCAGTCATCCTTGTTCCACATCTAGCATCTTCCTATGAGTGAGTACATACCATATAGTTTTAACTTTTACTGTTAGAGGTATCCTGACTAAGACAGTTCAGCACAAAGTAAATAGTTTTATAAATAAAAAAGTCATTGACAAACTCAGAAATAATAAATATTTCTGGCTTATTCTTTTATTCATTTATATGTTCATAATCACAATTTTAGATAACTTAAATCAAGTGAGTTCTTCTTTATCTAGCATTCTATTTTCATGTCTATGTGTAAAATAAAAATTGTTTGATGCCATTAAATTCTTCTTGCATACAGAATTTGTAAAGCTTGCATGAAATCCTTTTTTTTAAATATAAGCAGACCAAGTTACTTAAAATTTTACAGTGTAAATGGTTTAAAGAGTGTTTTCACAAAGCTAAGTCTAAAAGATTTGCAAATATATGAAGCAACTCTTAAATGAGTGTCTACAAAGGAAGAGAGTTTTACAATTAGTGTCTGGAACTAAAGAAATCATATAGGAGGAAAAGAAAGAAACTGAATCTTTATGAGAAACAAAGGCAAAGCTGTTCAAAAAACAAACATCAACAACAAACTCCTATGACTTCCAAATGCTCACGTTTATTATTAAATGACCAAAATTGGATAAATCGGGCAGAGTAAAGCCTATCAGAGCCCATTATGTGCACAATAAAATCCTGCAAGAAATATTAACAAAACACAGAAGGGCATCATAGCAAATGCAAGCTTCTTATAGCATACAGCTCATTATTAAATTGGTATCAACAAGTGTGTGTGTGTGTGTGTGTGTGTGTGTGTGTGTGTGTTTGTGTGTGTGTGTGTGTGTATTAGAGTGTGTGTGTGATGCTTTTACATGAGTATGAGGGTGCCAGAACCCAGTTCTTTCCTCTTTAGCTCTCCACCCCCTTGCCTTGAAAATGGGCACCTTACTAAACTGGAACATTGCCATTAGGCTAAGCTGCCAGCTATCAAGCTCTAGATATACATCTGTCTTTGCCTCCACTTGCTTGCTATTCCCAAAGCTAGGCAACTCCCAGTGCCATGTAACTCTCTGTGCAGGATTAGTTCCAGGACTGGGGCCAGGAGTCTACACAGCTGAACATGGATTTTTCTGTGACTGCTGAGGATTGGAGCTGAAGCTGACATGCTTGCAGAGCAAATATTCTTACCTACCTGTTATGGTGATCCTAGATAGGCTAGGCAAATAAATGGCACAAAATTTTAAATTAATTAGCTAAATCAATATTCTATATAAATCAATAAGTAGTCAGCAATAAGACAACTGGGCATATGTTATAGCAGTAAACACTTAGAACCAATATGAAATCTCAATTTTAGTATAGAAATAGTTTTATTGATAGTAATGAATAACATTTAAATTAAAATTTTGTTAAAATATAGAATGAAAAAATGAAATTCATTTCAGGGTCATACAAGAAATGATGTAAATATGGAACGTCATACATAGAGTTTGAGTAGAAAGACTCCTATGTGGATAAAGGAAGGGCTCTTAAAGAAGAATAGGGCAGTAAAAGAAGCTATCAGGAGGGGAGATAAAGACAAATGGATTAATGCCACACAGTTTCTGTTACATGTGAAACATGGATTGATAAGCGTGTTTACAAATGTGTATATATGTATACATATGTTACCTTAGAGTAGAAGCAGGGGTAATTATTCAGCAGACAAGGGCCATGAGGAGGTGAAGGGGCAAGACAGCATGGTAGTGAGCAATATGAGTAAAACAATGGTCTGCAAGGAAATGTCATGAATATGAAGCTTTATTAAGAAAGGAGAAAAATGCTAAAAGATCTTCTTTCTCTAAGAAAATAGTTTTATTATGATCACAGTTATCAGCTAATATTTTTAAACTATTGAGAATGGTTATGAAAAATCTATTAGGAAAAAAAATAATCCCCATTCAAGAAAGCAACTAATTATATGGACTTATCATAAAATTAAAATATGATGTAGCTACACAGTGATCTAGAAAAATTGTTAAAAGACAATCCAAACCTAGATGGATATTTAAGATTATTACAGAGTCTGGGTTTTGTATGTTTTGTGAGAAAAATATGAATTATTCAACATTGAATTAAATTGTGCCCATTTTTGCTGTCATTGATCTCTTGCTCCATTACATTCTGTTATCTGTGCTCTTTGTATCTCATCCTTCTGGAAGACCACTGATCCTCCTGAATTGGGTGTGGGAGAAGATAAGAACATCCACATTTTCCCCAAAAGAACATACACAGCTCTTGCCGGAGGCACTGTTGCCTTTTTCTCTGCCATGCCTTTAGGGCCTGGCCTTCAACAATCTTCTATGAACATATCACACCAATATAGCTATCACACATGGACTTCCCACAACAAAAATCTACACAGACTATGTTGTGAGATCCTGTAGTCTACAGGTGCTAGGCTAGGTCTAGCCTCTTTCTATCTTTTGCCTTGAGGTCTAGGCATAAAAACTCTTGTTTATTCATAAGGGTATACAGTTACATTGAACATGTCCACTGATGCTGACCTTGGCATTTATTTTCTTTCAGTAGGCAAGCTACTTTTCAGGAAGAGCTGGCTCAACTGTAGCGGGATAGCTTCTGGAAATCCCCAGTGTACTTGTTGACTGAGAGCTGGTATAATTAACCTTGAAGCCTTTTAGGATCTGGGGACAACATGGTAACTAGATCGGACATAACCTGAGTAATGGTTCTGGTAACCCGTTTCTTTGTCAAGGATTGGGATGACCTGGAGTGTGTTCACCACAAGCACAATGGGAAAAACTCTCTAAGTCAACTTAACCTATGGGGATATCAGATCAATATTGCCTAGTAATTTTTGTTTCTCAAAAGAGGTAGAAAAATAAATGAAAGGAAGGAAGAAATTAAAAAAAGAGATATTAATTGGACTAGACAGAACTTTCTAGTTCATATAGAAAAAGGCAATAAGTTTGCTTTTGTGAGATACACAGACTACAAGATAGATAAAACCACCATATCTATATATCAACTGGGAAATATTAATGGATCAAAAGCAGTAACATGTTTTAAATAAAAATACAACTCACAAGATGATATTTAGTGCAAGACCAGTGTTTGATATGAAGCTGCTAAACAACTAAAGACATTTCTTCAGAACTCTTTTAAAACCAAGAAAAAAAGGGACTATTTTCCAATTAATTTTATACATCAAGTTTATTCTGATTCCAAACACAGAGAAGCCACAAGTAGTAACATGGCACCCGAACGTGGGGCTAAAGAAAAAAAGGGCTAAAGAAAAAAAGGGAAGAAAAAAAAAGAGGGACTAAAGAAAAAGGACAAATGAACAGGGATAAAGGCCGGTGTTATGAAAAAAAAAAAATACTAAAGACAAAGTCCCTTAACCAAGAGGCGCTCCAATAAAGTGTGATCTGAGAAGAATCCTCGCGTGGTGGTAAAGAGGATTCAGAACTCAACACACGGAGCGGTGACGTCGGTAAGTTCTCCAGGAACGATGACGTCGGTAAACGCCCCACAGTTCCTAATTCTCTCTCTCAAATGAGCGGCAGCCGCCGGTTTGAGTTAATGGCGGGTTCCTGGCGTGTGCGCTTAACCTGCAGTATGGCGGGAATGAGGCCTCTGCAAATGGAACATTAAGCTGCGTGGTGGATTTAGCCTTTGCTAGTACAATGTGTGTAAAAATGTACATAGGCTTGGAAGAGAGAGGAAAAGGAACATAGACAGTTATATAAAGTATGTCAAGTTGCTCTGATTGGTTAATAAATAAAACCTGATCGGCCGTGGCTAGGCAGGAAAGATAGGCGGGACTAACAGGAGAAATAAAAGGACAGAAAGGCAGAAGGAGATGCTGCAGCCGCCACCATGACCAGAGACGCTGCAGCCGCCACCATGACCAGCAGCATGTGAAGATGCCAGTAAGCCACCAGCCACATGGCAAGGTATAGATGTATGGAAATGGATCAATTTAAGATAAAAGCACAGTTAGCAAGATAAGGACAGTTAGCAGGAAGCCTGCCACGGCCATGCAGTTTGTAAGCAAAATAAGTCTCTGTGTTTACTTGGTTGGGTCTGAGCGGCTGTGGGACTGGCGGGTGACAGAGATTTGTCCTGACTGTGGGCAAGGCGGAAAAATCAAGCTACAGTAACACATTTCTATCATCCCAGTACTTGAAAGGCTGAGGCAGATAGATCATGAGTTTGAGGATTCTGTGAAGTTATCTGGCTCAAAAAAATCAATCAATCAATTATCAATAGGTGAATATACACAAAAAATAACGAGACCAGACAAATTATTATAAGAACAAACTACAAATGTATGAATATCAATTCAGATATCCTTAACAAGATTTTTACAAACTTAATTCATCAAGGTATTAGAAAACATGCATCATGACTAGTGAGATTATATGAAGGACAAAAAGGTTCTGAGGGGTAGAAATGGCTCACCAGTTACATGTGCTTGCTGTTCTTTCACAGGATCTAAGTTCAGTTCCCAGCAGTCACATCAGGAAGCTTACACCTGCCTGTAACTCCAGCTCCAGGAGATCCAAAGCCATATTCTGGTTTCTACAATCACCAGCCCACAAACACACACATATACTCACAAAGAGACACACTTATTCACACAAACATTAAAATATTTTTTCTGAAAAGTTGTTCAAGCACTCAAAATTTATCCTATAATAAATAAATACAATAAAAAGATAGACATTATCAAACCAAGAGATAGAAAGTGTTTTGAGACATTCCAACCACCCAGTCAACATTCCATATAAGCAGAAAATGTTCCTGTGCCCAGCAAAAGACATCTATCAAATGTGCACACATAACAGAGTAGATAATGACTAAACACCGGACACTTTTGCTTAAGTACCTAAAAAAGAAAAACGTGTTTGCTTTTACCTCTTCTAGCCAGCCTTGTACTAGAAATTCTAGCCTTAGCAGCCAGGAAACAAAGAAAATGAAAGTCATCCAGATAATGTTATACTTATGGTGACACACTGTATTCTTCTATAATTAAGAACAAAACAACAAGAGTGCTTGTGTATCTCAACTTATTCATGGTTTTGAAAAGTATAGAAAATATAAAATATTACAGAAAGAAAAGATATATAGATAACATTTTAAGTTAAATTATTTCTGTTTATAGATGGCATGATTATATACAGAAAAAAATACAAAAGCATTTTTTAACTAGGAAATTCATCAAATCTATAGAAATATATTAAATCAAAATTTTCTAAATAACAACAATAGATTCATAGACATTAAATTTAAAATAATAATGTATAGAATATATGTGAGCTATAAAATATTAAATAAAATGAAATTTCTAAACATTTGTAACATATAACTTGTTCATATATTAAAGACTAACTACAAATAACCAGCCTGACATAATTCTAATCACAAACCCAGAAATATTTTTGTAGGTCTAAAATTTTAACATCTAACTGATAAGACAAAATTGTAATATTGTTCTATTTGTGTTTAAATGTTTGTGTTTGAAAATTTTCTAGTTGCTAACAAAAATGAAGCCTTTTTATGCATGGAAAATACTTCCAACTTAACTTGGAGACTTTCACTTGCAAAACATGTCTGTGTGTGCATACCAAACAGAAGTTGACATACAAGCACAATCAACATGGAAAACTGAGAAAGATGGGCTTAGCAAGAATGGAAAACCAATACATGGTTGCTAGCTTTATTTTAAACAACAGCAGTTCTTGAAAATTAGAAGGAGATCACAACTGTAAATTAGAATTTGTGGCATATTCCATATATCTCATAAATGAGATAGCAATCATTTTGAAGAAAAGAGCTTTTATACAATAGTGAGATCCTTGACAACATATATAATCACCACTGAAAAATCTAGAAACATTTTATAGTTGTCATAGTGTACTTACCTCCTGGGCTTCATGGCCCCATAGATAAATAATTTTTTAATGAAAACTAAATTACAAGCAGATGGCTGGTGGAGAAATGAAAATCAATATTTTTTCTAATGGTCTGAAATCAATGATAGTTCCAAAAATATTCCTAATTAGGGAAACATTCAGAAGTAGCATATAATAAGCACAGCTTCAACACAAGTAGCTATCTATTGTCTTAGTTTCTGAATTAAAATGTAAATTCCAATGGAAGTTTTCTTACAGGACTGGAAATTAGGGCTTTGTGCCTAGTAAGCAAGTGAATCTATACTTTGATATCTATTATGCCTATTATTGTATCTGGAACTAGAGAATTATATCTCAGTTCTCTAGTTACCTTTTATTTTGAGTCAAGATCTCTCTAAGTTTCCTGAGCTAGTCTTGAACTAACTCTGTAGTCCAAGTAGGCCTTGAATTTGTAATTCTCTCAGCCTCATATATGCATGTGTTACAGAACTGAGCCTATGTATATTATGCAATGTATATATAATGAATATAATGCATGTACATATGACTTATGCTATATGGTATATGTATATGTATGTGTATAGGATGTATGGGTATATTTTTTTTCCAGACAAGGTCATATACTACAGGCTAGGACAGTCTGGAACTCACGTAGCCTACGCTGAGCTTAAAATACTAACAAGCCTTCTGCCTCAGCATACCAAGTGCTAGCAATACAGCTGTGAGCTACAATTTTCAACATTTTTCCTTTTTATATATAGTAATTTTTATTTATTCATTGAGTATTTCATACATGCATTTATATATATATACATACATATATACACACATACATGTATTTTTATCATATTAACCTCCTCACTTCATCTCTTCATCTTATCCACAGTTCTCTTCCATACTCTACCCCAAACCATATGAACTCTTGGTTTTATATAATCCATTAAGTCCAACTTCTGTTATCCACATATACGTGACTATCAGGGAGTTCCCCCTCAGTATGCTCAACTTACCAGATATCACATCCCCAAACAAAACTGACTCTTTTGGTAGTAATTAATGGTCAATAGAGCTGCAGCTAAGATGAAGCTTCCTAGGTCCTTCCCTGTCTATACTAGAATGTTGACTGGTTTCATCCTGTGCAAGTCTTATTAGGCAACCACTACTTCTGCGACTTCCTAAGTGCAAAGCTCCTGTCATGTCCAAAGACACTGTTTGCTTGTCTTTCTTGACCTCTGGCTTTTACTGCATTTCTGCCCAGCTTTCACAATGTTCCCTGAGACTTGGGAGAAGGAAAATAAAATAGATAACCCCATTTTTTGGTTGAGCATGCTAGACATTTTTTCTATGCCATTTGACCAGTTATGACTTACTATGTTAACTGATGTCTACTGTACAAAGACTTTTCTCTGATGAAGACTGACAGTTATGCTAATCTAGGGATGTAAAGTAAATATTTAGAAGACAATTTGATAATATTTCCATTTAGCAAAATATAATAGTAGGTTCTTCCTGGGGACTATGAGCACCTCAATTATGGGTAATTGGACAGAATTAAAGGACCAAAAATATACGTCTTCTTAAGGAGTGGTTGGTTGCTCTCATGACATTCATTAAACCTTCGCACCCATCGAGATTTCCTGATAGGCCTGTCATTTTTATTATACAGAGTTCACATCTAGGTAAGGCAAGACTGCATGCCAAACTGGCTGTCAAATTTTGCAAGAAATAAGAGTTACTCACACAGCACTGGTTTTGAAAGCATGAAGTATGTAAGAATGAATGGCCATGGAGATGGCTTCAGTCTGGTGCTGTGTGGTGGGTCCAAAGTCCTTGAAGTGAAGCCAGGAGAGATGAATGATGAAGGTGTGGCCTCAGATGCAGTGGAGACTGCACAATATTTGAAGTTCCAGCACTGTGAGATGTCCACCAGATACAATGGCAGATATGAGGTAGAGCTATTTTGACCCTAGGAAAGCATCTCTGTGTGCTACAGATGGCAGAGCTTGAAGATTGGGCTTACTGTGCACCAAAACATCCTATAAGAGATCTGGGATATGCTGGACATTGAGCTCATTGAGCTATGGGATTTGACTTACACTGCTGCATTTGTGGTTTTGCTTTGATCATTTTTTTTTCATGTAGGACATGAAAGGGTTATGAGCCCTTCCTGTTTGGAATAAAAATATTTAATTTCATTTGTTCTCTACAG
Source organism: Peromyscus maniculatus bairdii (assembly GCF_049852395.1). Taxonomy (NCBI): domain Eukaryota; kingdom Metazoa; phylum Chordata; class Mammalia; order Rodentia; family Cricetidae; genus Peromyscus; species Peromyscus maniculatus. The sequence continues at coordinate 64,003,743 of NC_134853.1, read as the reverse complement.
AAACCCACAGGTAAAGACTGTTTTTTAAGAGACTCTGGACTTTTTTAGTGTTGAAATTTTTTAAGATTATGAAATAATTAAAATTTGTGCTTTATACTACAGTATAAAATTCACAAAGATCTTGGGGACAAACAAGAAAGGATATGTTAAGGTTTAAGAGCAACATGTTTGTAAATGAAGTTGACAAAGGATGGAGTGTCTTGGTTTATATTTATTGTCAACTTGGAAGAACCTTGAATCCCTGGGGAAAGGGAACTTCGGTTGAAGAATTGCTTCAGTCAGATTGGCTCTTGGGCTTCTCTGTGCAGAATTCCCTTGATTGTTCATTGATGGGCAAGTGCACAGCCCACCACAGGAGGCACTATCCCTAAGCCTGTAAATGGGCTATATAAGAAAGCTATCCTGCCTCTGTGGTGTCTCCTTAATTCTTGCCCTGACTTTCTTCAATTGTGACCTGGAAGTGTAAGCAAAAGAAATTCTTCCCCCTTAAAGTTGTTTTTGGTCAAGGCTTTTATTGCAGCAACAGAACACGAACTAGAACCTCATCAAAACAACAATTATTAGACTGTGAAACCTGTTAACACTCATATTTGAATATTAGGAAGAGAATCATATTAGGGAAATTTTATATTTCAGTACTTAGAGTTGTTTTTCTATTATTAGAAGATATAGATCTGACTTTTCCTAAATAATGTTTTGAGAATCATCTTATAGGAACATTAAAGGCATTTTTTTTTTTTTTTTTTTTTTTTTTTGTTTTTTTTTTTTTTTGTTTTTTCGAGACAGGGTTTCTCTGTGTAGCTTTGCGCCTTTCCTGGAGCTCACTTGGTAGCCCAGGCTGGCCTCGAACTCACAGAGATCCGCCTGCCTCTGCCTCCCGAGTGCTGGGATTAAAGGCGTGCGCCACCACCGCCCGGCCCATTAAAGGCATTTTAATCAAGAAGTTTTAAACAGATAATTCATAAAAATTACAGAACAGTATTAGGAAGAAAGTTTTATCCAAAAGAAGGACTAAACTTTTCCAGGATTTAGACACACACACACACACACACACACACACATGCACGCCAGCACGCACACACACACACACATGCACGCACGCCAGCACGCGCACACACACACACATCTATGTGTGTGTGTGTGTATATATATATATATATATATAATATTTTATATATATATAATTTTAGGCAATAGCTGTAAATTTTCTGAAACTGCCATGTATAATATACTGTTAAATAAGGTGGAATGGAAGATAATTAGCATACAAATAGATAAGCAAATTGGCACAAACTTAAATAATGACATAGATGGATGTATATGAATGAATAATTATTTATATAATGCAAAAGAATACCATAGAGAGAAATTTGAGATAGTTCATAGTTTTGAGCAATGTAAAATTTGTAATTAAAGTTTTTATTAAAATACTGAAAATTATTTTCTGCCTTGCTGACATCAAAAGAAAAATACTGATTGCTAACTTCCCAAGAAACTAAAATGGCTCTTTAAAGGTAGTCTCTCTAAGAATACAGCCATGGACATCTTGTATTTTCTTCTGAGAAGATGCCTCAAAGATTTTGAATCATTTCTCACACTATCAAATCGAGTATTTTTTATCTCCTCAAAGCTTGCCTACCATCCTGTTTTTATTATGAAGTCACTTCTCTGGAATATCTTACTTATCCTCTTGGGGTACCTTATCTTCCATTAATATTTGGAATTTGTTCATTTATATGTTGAGTTCCTCTCTTGGCCTATGTGCATCATTGTATGCATCTGACACATTGTTCTCTTATATCTATATTTGCATCCAAATATTAAACCACTAATCCCACTGTCATCAGTAGCAGAATATTTCACCTCTTGTATATCACATATTATTGATATATAACAAGGGATATCTACCAGATATTTGTTTAATGTATAAATCAATGGTTTTATTTTCTCATTGGTCAATATTATTGAGCATATTTTCACGTGCTTATTTCTTCCTCTGAAATCCTCAGAACAAATTTCATTTAGATAGTTTGATTAATTCTTTTGAGATGCTGGTTTTCCTGTTGAGTTTTTAAAGTTCTGCCTGTTACTATAGTATAAATACAGTGAATATACAAATATTTATACTGTCATATAAATATGTGACTTGCGATTTTTTTCACAGTCTGGGGGCTTATATTTTTCTTTACAGGGAACAGTAATTAATAAATTTGACCAAAGGTTCATCATCTGTTTCTTTTATGTTTGATTTCTGTGCCTTATCTAAATCCTTTCCTTCTCCCAAATGCAAATGCTTTATATCACAGTTTCACACAGAATTTACACTCTTATGCTTATACTTGGTTTTATCATCTGTTTTAAGTTGACTTTTCCTACAATCTGAATTGTTCATTCTTATGTGGTTATCCAGTTATTTCATTAGTACTTTATTTAGAAATCATTTTCAAATTTCTTTACAAATAGGACTTGTTCTTTTGAATAAAAACAAATCTCTGGTTCTGTTTCCTGTCCTTCTATACCATGCTGACCCATTTTCTATATGCTTGCTAGTGTCAGTGTCTTTCTTGCTGTGGCTTTATTATACACCTTAAAACAAATTAGTCTTCTTACTTGGAATTTCCTCCAGCCTGTGGTTTTCTTTTAAATTTCTACATAAACCCTAGAAATAGTTTATTGATATCTCCAAAGTATGTGGTTAAGTTATGATGGTATTTTTTTTATCAGCTCTATATACCAATTTCAGTAGAACTGAAAGCCTTTCTATTCATGTGAACAAACTTTCTCTATACTTACATTTTTTAATTTTTACATTAATTTATAATTTTTCATATAATCTTATTTTGTTCATTTAGTTGCAAAAGCATTTCAATTTTAGAGTTAATTTAGTGGTAATGGTTCTAATTTCAACTTTTCATTATTGATATATAGAAAATCAATTTTTATTATTAGTTTTATATTCTGCACCCTTGTTTTCATTTCTGATCATTTCAGGAGATTATCTGGATTTCCTAAGAATCGTGGCATTTTAAATATTGACAGACTTGTGTTTCATCTCAGGTGATCCTTACCATTATCACACTTTTCCTTTCTAATTGGTAACTTTTTTATACACCTGCAACCTGTTATTCTGTTTTCACTTTTATTTTCTATTCCACATGTTTACAGATTTTACCTTCTTTCTCTGTTTCCTGAGGAATGTCATACTGTAGGAGGTACAGAGGTCCTTGCACTCACAGATAAGTCCTAGAGGAACCAGGAATGTGAAACACATAGAGTAGTTTTTTCAAAGTAGGGATATATAATCTTTTAATAGCCCAGAGGGCTAGGAACAGATGTGGTTAATAGCCTGGTGATCTTTTGCAGTCTCTGTGTGGTAGAGATCATATTGAATCCTCCTTAATAGCATTGTTGTGTGCCTGTCAATCTATAGAATATTCTCTATGGAAGATGTCATATGTACTTTTTCTGATTCAGAGGATTTATTGTGTACACAAGATTCGGTTAATTATCACCATGCAAGTTTTTATGAAATTGTATTGTGCTGAAATATATCTAAAATAAACTGCTTTTTGTCAGACTCCCAAAATTTCAACCAACACCGGCTACTTAACTTTGAATTGAACTACCTTTTTGTTTCCCATGGATAGCTACACTGCTGGCCATGGTTGTAGGAGAAACCCCTACACTGTACAAACAATATGTGTATGAATCATGACAGAATGAAAACTTTGTAGTGTTTCTCTAAAAATAAGTCAATGCTATCAAGATTAAAATAGAGATAGGACTATATATTTGTTGAAAATACACATTTGACAACTTGTAGGGAGTATCAAAAACACAGCTTTGTCTTCTATAAGTAAATGTTTGGAGATCAAATATATTCTTGTCTTGTTATCTGATAGGAATGTGAAGCTTATCATTTACTAAACCAGTTTTGAGAAATTCATTGGAATCTTGGTAAAACATAGGTCATAGACCAAATTTTGAAACATGATTTTATAAGAACAATGTTAAGCTTGTCGGATATTAGAAATTTCTTAGTACTAACATACATTTAAACAAACGCTATCAATGATTGCTTGATAAATGAGAGAAAGATATACTACATAAAGAGGTATTAATTGCATCTTGGATATTCATGTGGACTATATTTGTGTTGTGCATCAGAGACATGAAGCAGATAGTTATGTAAGAAGCACAGAAATCATGGAAAACAGCTTAAAGAATTGGAAGAATATGGAGTGTTTGCAGGATCATAAGAACTTAGCACATCCTGAATGTGACAATGATAGATGCCTTGAGAACAAGGCTTTCTCTGTGAAACCTAAGTCTTTGCATAAACATTTTGAACCAATTACAAGACTAGAATAGATAAATTTGCTGGACATTATCTTTTATAAGTTAATTATAAAATAGTACTTAATGTCATAATTTTTTTAGTTTTATGAAGAAAAATGTTCTTGTATGATTATCTTCCTCTTGCTGAAAATTAATGAGACACTAACTCTTATCTCCTTATATTTCTTATCAAAGTAAAAAAATTAAATTCAGATTACTTTAATGTGACGTACTGCTTCTAATTACTCCTCAGTTATACTTTGTCATTATTTTGTCTGTAATTTGGAAGGAAATCAGGCATATTTTATTATTCAAGTAATCATTTTCTTATTGCTTTTTCAGTAACATCTCTTGTGTTTATGCTTTTATCTCCCTGAATGTTTACAATATACAAAGTCTGATTATTAAAAGTCAAGTTTTATTGCTCCGTTTCTTGTTATGAAATGTGAAGAGATACTGTGGTGGGGTCTTCTGAATTTCACCTCGTTGGCTACCCTGACTAATTCAATTTTTATTATTAAATTAAATTGTGGGTTTTTCCCCCTGAAAACCTCTGAATTGCAGTGGACCAGATGCAATTGTCTGATTAGACACTAAGATGTCGTAATCACCAACTGTAGTAGTATTAACCTGCTTTCAAATAAAGTTTCCCATCTGCCTTCAGCATCTGCGCAGTTCTTGTTTTTCCTTTTATTTGATTTCTCATTGTTATTCTACGTCTATCAGGAGTTAAATGAAATTTCTACATTGTTCCTTGTAGCCAAACCAGATTGATCGTTATTTTTATCTGCAAGAAGATTTATTTTTATTACTATTTTTAATTATATGTATGTGGGAGTGTGTGTAAATGTACACGCAGGTGCCTGCGCATGGCAGTGGTGTCAGGCTCTCTTCAAGCTGGAGTTAAAGTCCCAGGTTTGGGTGCTGGCATCAGAATTTAGATCATCTTCAAGAGCAGTGGGCATTCCTAACTATTGAGCTAGTTCTCCAGCCCAGTTTTTCTTCATTTTAATGAACATTTTCACTAAATAAAAATATTAGTAATACTCAGGTTTCAATGTATTTTTTATTTTTAATGCATTTATGGCATATAAGAATATTGACTGTATTCTTATGACAAATACAAACTTGTTTAAAAAAAATACAATTACCCCGAGAAAGCAGGGAATTCATCTTCACCTCTCAGAGGATGTCTTAACAAAATAGCATTACCAAAAAGTCTTTCACATTTATGACATTATCATTTAGTTGGCTTAAGAATGATGCTAACAAGCCGGGCGTTGGTGGCGCACGCCTTTAATCCCAGCACTTGGGAGGCAGAGCCAGGCGGATCTCTGTGAGTTCGAGGCCAGCCTGGGCTACCAAGTGAGCTCCAGGAAAGGCACAAAGCTACACAGAGAAACCCTGTCTCGAAAAACCAAAAAAAAAAAAAAAAAAAAAAAAAAGAATGATGCTAACAGTGTTCATCCTTCATGTACAGCATACTTGACAAGAGGGAACAGGTATATTGTTTGCATATTGGGTATCACCTCTAGGATGCCTTTTGTACAGATGCCCTCTTTCAGTGATTTCCTTGCTATCCATTCTCCTTATCAAAGCTTAACTCAGTTTCACTAGTCAAGCAAAATTTGTGTATTGATACCAACTCACAAGTACACCTCTGAAAATTCTCATACATCCACTTCAGTTTACTTAACTACTGACTTTTGAAAGTTTAACTTTATATTTAAATAATAAGTTAGAAGATTGATGGTAGAGCAAATTCAGATGTTGTAGCCTTTGATATCAAAACCATTGCAAAGTCTAACTTATGAAATATTATAAATCAAAAGTTTAAAAATGAGATATTTTAGAAATATTTTATTTTTATTTTTTCCTTTTTTATTTTATTTTATTTTACAATACCATTCAGGTCTACATAACAGCCACAGATTCCCTTGTTCTCCCCCTCCCTGCCCCCCTCCCCTTCTCCATAGCCCACCCCCTATTCTTCCCACCTCCTCCAGGGCAAAGCCTCCCCCGAGGACTGAGTTCAATCTGATAGACTCAGTCCAGGCAGGTCCAGTCCCCTCCTCTCAGGCTGAGCCAAGCGTCCCTGCATAAGCCCCAGGTTTCAAACAGCTAACTCATGCAGTGAGCACAGGACCTGGTGCCACTGCCTAGATGCCTCCCAAACAGATCAAGCCAATCAACTGTCTCACCTATTCAGAGGGCCTGATCCAGTTGGGGGCCCCTCAGCCTTTGGTTCATAGTTCATGTGTTTCCATTCGTTTGGCTATTTGTCCCTGTGCTTTATCCAACCTTGGTTTCAACAATTCTCACTCATATAAACCCTCCTCTTTCTCGCTACTTAGACACCTGGTGCTCCACCCAGGGTCTAGCCATGGATGTCTGCATCCAGATTCCTCAGTCCTTGGATGAGGTTTCTGGCACAACTATTATGATGTTTGGCCATCCCATCACCAGAGTAGGACAGTCTCAGCTGTCTCTCCACCATTGCCAGCAATCTTTTGTGGGGGTATCTTTGTGGATTTTTGTGGGCCTCTTTAGCACTTTGTTTCTTCCTTTTCTCATGTGGTCTTTATTTCCTATTCCTTGTTCTTCCTCTCTGTTCTTGATCCAGGTGGGATCTCCCGCTCTCTTTCCCTCGACCCTTGCCCTTCATTGCTCCCACTCATGTCCAGGTTGTTCATGTAGATCTCAGCCATTTCTACTTCATTGGGCGATCCTCGTGTCTTTCTTGGGGTCCTGTTTTCCAGGTAACCTGATATGATGTGCGCAGCAGTCCAGTCATCCTTGTTCCACATCTAGTATCCTCCTAAGAGTGAGTACATACTATATTTGTCTTTCTGAGTCTGGGTTACCCCACTCAGGATGATTTTTTCTAGATCCATCCATTTGCCTGCAAACCTCATGATGTCATTGTTTTTCTCTGCTGAGTAATATTCCATTGTGTATATGTGCCACAATTTATTTATCCATTCTTCAGTTGAAGGGCATCTAGGTTGTTTCCAGGTTTTGGCTATTACAAACAATGCTGATATGAACATAGCTGAGTAAGTGCTCTTGTGGTATGATTGAGCATTCCTTAGGTATATGCCCAGGAGTGGTATAGCTGGATCTTGGGGGAGATTGATTCCCAATTTTCTAAGAAAGTGCCATATTGATTTCCAAAGTGGTTGTACAAGCTTGCATTCCCACCAGCAGTGGAGGAGAGTTCCGTGAGTTCCACATCCTCTCCAGCATAAAGTGTCTTCAGTGTTTTTGATCTTGGCCATTCTGACAGGCATAAGGTGGTATCTCAGAGTTGTTTTGATTTGCATTTCCCTGATGATTAGGGATGTTGAGCAATTCCTTAAATGTCTTTCAGCCATTTGAGTTTCCTCTGTTGAGAATTCTCTCTTTAGTTCTATAGCGCATTTCTTAATTGGACTGTTGGTCATTTTGATGTCTAACTTCTTGAGTTCCTTATATATTCTGGGTATCAGTCCTCTGTCAGATATGGGGTTGGTGAAGATCTTTTCCCATTCTGTAGGCTTTTGCTTTGCCTTGTTGAACATATCCTTTGCTCTACAAAAGCTTCTCAGTTTCAAGAGGTCAGATTGATTGATTGTTTCTCTCAGTGTCTGTGCTACTGGTGTTATATTTAGGAAGTGATCTCCTATGCCAATGTGTTCAAGGCTACTTCCTACTTTCTCTTCTAGCAGGTTCAGAGTAGATGGATTTATGTTGAGGTCCTTGATCCACTTGGACTTAAGTTTTGTGCATGGTGACATACATGGATCTATTTGCAGCCTTCTGCATGTTGATATCCAGTTATGCCAGCACCATTTGTTGAAGATGCTTTCTTTTTTCCATTGTACACTTTTGGCTTCTTTGTCAAAAATTATATGTCCATAGGTGTGCAGGTTAATATCAGGGTCTTCAGTTCGGTTCCATTGGTCCACACGTCAGTTTTTATGCCAATACCAAGCTGTTTTTATTACTGTAGCTCTATAGTAGGGATTGAAGTCAGGGATTGTGATGCCTCCAGAAGTTGTTTTATTGTACAGGATTCTTTTGGCTATCCTGGGTTTTTTGTTTTTCCATATGAAGTTGAGGATTATTCTTTCCAGGTCTGTGAAGAATTGTGTTGGCATTTTGATGGGGATTGCATTGTATTTGTAGATTGCTTTTGGTAAGATTGCCATTTTTACTCTATTGGTCCTGCCTATTCATGAGCATGGGGGCTCTTTCCATTTTCTGACATCTTCTTCAATTTCTTTTTTCAGGGACTTAAAGTTCTTATCACATAGGTCCTTCACTTGCTTGGTTAGTGTTACTCCAAGGTGTTTTATGTCATTTGTGGCTACTGTAAAGGGTGATGTATCTCTGATTTACTTCTCAGCTTCTTTGTCCATTGTATATAGGAGGGCTACTGATTTTTTTGAGTTGATCTTGTATCCTGCTATGTTGCTGAAGGTGTTGATAAGCTTTATCAGTTCCTGGGTGGAATCTTTGGGGTCACTCAAGTATACTATCATGTCATCTGCAAATAGGGAAAGCTTGACTTCTTCCTTTCCAATTTGAATCCCCTTAATCTCCTTATGTTGTCTTATTGCTCTGGCTAGAACTTCAAGTACTATATTGAATAAGTATAGGGAGAGTGGACAGCCTTGCCTCGTTCCTGATTTTAGTGGAATTGCTTTGAGTTTCTCTCTGTTTAATTTGATGTTGGCTGTTGGCTTGCTATATATTGCCTTTATTATGTTTACTTATGTTCCCTGTATTCCTGATCGCTCCAAGACTTTTATCATGAAGAGGTGTTGGATTTTGTCAAATGCCTTTTCTGCATCTAGTGAGATGATCATGTGGTTTTTTTCTTTGAGTTTGTTTATATGATGTATTACATTGACGGACTTTCGTATGTTGAACCACCCTTGCAACCCTGGAATGAAGCCTACTTGATCATAGTGGATAATTATTCCAATGTGTTCTTGGAGTCTGTTTGCCAGTATTTTATTGAGTATTTTTGCATCAATGTTCATGAGGGAGATCGGTCTGTAGTTCTCTTTCTTTGTTGTATCCTTGTTTGGTTTAGGAATCAGGGTAATTGTAGCCTCATAGAAGGAGTTTGGTAATGTTCCTTCTGTTTCTATTGTTTGGAACAATTTAGAGAGTATTGGTATTAACTCTTCTTTGAAGATCTGGTAGAATTCTGTGCTGAAACCATCTGGTCCTGGGCTTTTTTTTTGGTTGGGAGACTTTTAATGACTGTTTCTATTTCCTTAGGGGTTATTGGACTATTTAAATAGTTTGTCTGGTCTTGATTTAACTTAGGTATGTGGTATCTATCCAGAAAATTGTCCATTTCTTTTAGGTTTTTCAGTTTTGTGGAGTAGAGGTTTTTGAAATATGACCTGATAATTCTCTGGATTTCCTCAATGTCTGTTGTTATGTCCCCCTTTTCATTTCTGATTTTGTTGATTTGGATTCTCTCTCTCTCTCTCTCTCTCTCTCTCTCTCTCTCTCTCTCTCTCTCTCTCTCTCTCTCTGTCTTTTGGTTAGTTTGGATAAGGGCTTGTCTATCTTGTTGATTTTCTCAAAGAACCATCTCCTTTTTTCATTATTTTTTGTATTGTTCTCTTAGTTTCTATTTTATTAATTTCACCTCTCACTTTGATAATTTATTGGCATCTATTCTTCCTGGGAGACTTTGCTTTTTCTTGTTCTAAAGCTTTCAGGTGTGTAGTTAAGTCACTAGTGTGAGATTTCTCCAACTTCTTTATGTGGGCATTTAGTGCTATGAATTTCCCTCTTAGCACTGCTTTCATAGTGTCCCATAAGTTTGGGTATGTGGTGTCTTCATTTTCATTGATCTCTAGGAATTCTTTACTTTCTTTCTTTCTTTCTTCCTTAACCCATTGGTGATTCAGTTGAGCATTATTCAGTTTCCATGAGATTGTAGGTTTTCTGTAGTTTTGTTGTTGTTGAAATCTACCTTTAAACCATGGTGGTCTGATAGAACACAGGAGGTTATTCCAATTGTTTTGTATCTGTTGAGATTTGCTTTGTGGCCAAGTATGTGGTCGATTTTAGAGAAAGTTCCATGGGGTGCTGAGTAGAAGGTATATTCTTTCTTATTAGGATGGAATGTTCTGTAGATATCTACTAGGTCCAACTGGGTCATGACATCAGTTAAGTCCTTTATTTCTCTGTTAAGTTTCAACTTGGGAGATCTGTCCAGTGGTGAAAGTGGGGTGTTGAGATCTCCCACTATTAATGTGTGGGGTTTTATATGTGGTTTAAGCTTTAGTAATGTTTCTTTTACATATGTGGGTGCCCTTGTGTTTGGGGCATAAATGTTCAGAATTGAAAATTCATCTTGGTGGATCTTTCCTGTGATGAGTATGTAATGCCCTTCTTGATCTCTTTTGATTGATTTTAGTTTGAAGTCTATTTTGTTGGATATTGGGATGGCTATTCCCGCTTGTTTCTTAGGACCATTTGATTCAAAAGTCTTTTCCCAGCCTTTTATTCTTAGGTAGTGTCTGTCTTTGAATTTGAGATGTGTTTCTTGTATGCAGCAGAAAGATGGGTCCTACTTTCGTATCCATTCTGTAAGCCTATGTCTTTTTATAGGTGAATTAAGTCCATTGATATTAAGGGATATTAACGACTCATGATTGTTCATCCCTGTTATTTTTGATGGTAGTGTGTGTGTACTTCTCTTCTTTGGGGTTTACTGCTGTGGCTTTATCTATTGCCTGTGTTTTCGAGTGTGTATCTGACTTCCTTTGGTTAGAATTTTCCTTCTAGTGCTTTCTGTAGGGCTGGGTTTGTGGATAAGTATTGTTTAAATCTGGCTTTGTCTTGGAATGTCTTGTTTATTCCGTCTATGATGATTGAAAGTTTTGCTGGGTATATTAGTCTGGGCTGACATCCATGGTCTCTTAGTGTCTGCATTACATCTGTCCAGGTCCTTCTGGCTTTCAAAGTCTCCATTGAGAAATCGGGTGTTATTCTGATGGGTTTGCCTTTATAGATCACTTGGCCTTTTTCCTTTGCTGCTCTTAATATTCTTTCTTTATTCTGTATGTTTAGTTGTTTAATTATTATGTGGCAAGGGGACTTTTTTTGGGGGTCTAGTCTGTTTGGTGTTCTATAGGCTTCTTGTATCTTCATAGGCATTTCCTTGTTTAAGTTGGGAAAGTTTTCTTCTATGATATTGTTGAATATATTTTCTGTGCCTTTGAGTTGGTATTCTTCTCCTTCTTCTATCCCTATAATTCGTAGGTTTGGTCTTTTCATGGTGTCCCAAATTTCTTGGACATTTTGGTTCAAGACTTTGTTGGCTTTAGTGTTTTCTTTGACTGATGAAACTATTTCTTCTACTGTATCTTCAGTGCCAGAGATCCTCTCTTCCATCTCTTGCATTCTGTTGGTTATACTTGCATCTGAAGTTCCCAATCTTTTACTCAGATTTTCTTTTTCCAGCATTCCCTCTGTTTGTGTCTTCTTCATTTTTTCTATTTCCCTTTTAAGGTCTTGGGATGTTTCCTTTATTTGTTTCATTGCTTTTTCATGATTTTCTTTCAGTACTTTATTGTTTTCTTCCAGGGCTTTATTGTTTTCTTCCAGGATTTTATTGTTTTCTTCCAGGACTTTATTGTTTTCTTCTAATTTGTTTGCCCTTTCCTCTAGTTGTTTATAGCGTTCTTCCCATTTTTTTTTTTGTCTTTTCTTCTATACAAGCCTCTACCTTCTTCATGATGTTATTCATAAGGCTGTTTTCTTCTGCTTCTTCCAATTTTTGATGTTCAGGTCTGGATGTTGGAGGCAGGCTAGGTTCTGGTGATGCTGTATTGCTCTTCATTTTGTTGTATGTACTTCTGCCTTGACGTCTGCCCATCTCATGTGGTTAGTTCTTAGTGTTATCAGCGCACTTGGTTCAGACAGAGCTGACAGATTCAGGAAGTCTCTCTCTCTTGTCCAGATGGGAGCTCTCTTCTCCAAATGGGAACTCTGGGGCAGGATGGAAGCTCTTATCTAGACAGGAAGTCTGGGGCAGGATGGGAGCTTTTGTCCAGACAGGAAGTCTGGGGCAGGATGTGTGCTCTTATCCAAAAGGGAAGTCCAAGTCAGGATGGGAGCTCTTGTCCAGAAGGGAAGACCAGGACAGGATGGGAGTCCTCTCTGGTCCAGAAGGGAAGTCCAGGGCAAGATGCGAGCTGGGGCCTGGTCTCTAAGTCCCAGGAAGTTGCTGGGGTCTCAGGCGGATGGCCATGGGGACAAGGCTTGGAGAAGAGGATCCTTCCCAGTGGAGCTAGAAGGGGACCTGCCCAGTGGCCAGAACCTGGAGCCAAGTTGGGCAGGTCTTCCCCAGAGTGGCTGGTGCCCAGGGATGGGGTCCGGGCTGGGCCCAGATACTCACCTCTGGTCTAGAAGAGAAGTTGGGGGCAGAATGGGAGCTGGGGCCAGTCTCTAAGTCTCAGGAAGTGGCTGGGGTCTTGGGCAGATGGGCGTGGGGGCAGGGCATGGAGATTGCAGGGGCTGCCTGGGGACTTGGAAAAGGGGATCCTTCCCAGTGGAGCTAGAAGGGGTCCTACCAGGTGGCCAGAACCTGGGACCAAGTTGGGCAGGTCTTCCCTGGAATGGCTGGTGTCCAGGGATGGGGTCCGGGCTTGGCCCGGATACTCACCTCTGGTCCGGAAGTGGGGGATTTTATCTTTTAATGTTATTTTTAGCAAAGTTAAAATACATACTATTAAAATGATGAACACAGGAACAAAAGAGAAAATCGAAAGTTTTATTTTTTAATCAAAAAATTGATATGTAAATGTCCTGCCTTACTATTAGTTATAACAGATTATGCTTTTCCATGCATTTTCCTAAATACAGATTTAATTATTCACTGATCCATCATTTTTGTATTGTAATTATGAGACAAATAAACAAAAATGAATATATTTTAATTGTGAAAGAATGTGTTTAAGATCTGTATATTATTAATATAATTTGAAAATCCAAATGTTGGGCTTATTAATTTATCATCCTGGCATTGCAGCATTATGATACATAGAATAAGGGTAATTATTACAGTGCCTCAGTTCTTTTCCTGTTGTGTTGGCAAAGTACTGTGACAGAAGAAAATAAAATTTCATTTTGTAGGTCCATGTGCAGACTATCATGGTGGGGAAGTCAAGGCAATAGGAACTGGAAATAACTGGTCACATCATATCTGAAGCCATAGGAAAGCAGTGGGTGCATTTATGCTTACATTTGGATTATTTTTTCACACTTACATAGTTCAGGATTCCTTTGTAGTGAAAAGTTCCATTACCATTAAGATTGGTTTTCCCACATCAATTAATGCCACCAAGACAGTCCCTTACAGATATTCAAAAAGCCTATTTCCCAAATACAAGTTGACAATCAACACCATCACATGTAGTGTTTAACCTATAGTGCAAAGGCAAAACAAACAAGTAAAACACACAAATATACAAACACACATACACATATACACCTCACATGTAAATATACTCAAGTAACTGTAATTAAATTTTAAAGCTATTTATCAAACACCCCCAGCAGATTTCTTATTTTCAATTTCAAATAAATAATGTTGCCCTAAATGTCTTCCTTTTACAACAATTCATTTTTGCACAAAGCATTGTTTAGTATGTTCTTGCTATTATCTGTCTTCTTCAAAAATTTGTGTTTATTTCTGAAAGTCCAGTAATAAAAAGCATTGAGCAACATTCCATTAAAAATAATTAATTCAATAGAAATAGTGAATGGGTGATTTCACAGTAATTTCTGAATACTTTGCTGTCTTATTAACTTCTTCTATGAATGGAAATTCTGAGTCTCTACTGATGGCCTTTTCATCAATATTTTATAAAATGAAAGTTTTGTGGATCATTTGAAAAAGCTAGATAGAATGGAGTAAGAAACACTGCAATTCCTGATAATGAGTTCTTTAATCTGAAATTACTGTTGTTATTCTTGGGACTAAAATTACTATCTCTTTTTATTACATTTCATGGAACAAAATGCAATTTGCAAACACTATTTCAAAAGGAGACAATCTTAATACCAATAGGTTACAAAGGAAAAAAAATAAGAAATGTGTGATGTGCAAATACTATAAGGAAAGTAACATACACATCCAGGCACACAGCAAATTAAATCTCTTGATTGTTTTAACTTATAAGAAGCATTATTTTCCATGTGAATATTTGTCATTTATATCTATTGAGCTCCTGAATTTCTTATTATTAAGTTAAAATTTTACTACAGTGGAGTATTTCACAGTATTATTTATATATCTGAAGAAATTATTCTTGATTGGTGCTCTGCATCCTACATATCTTATATCCTCCTCACTAAAAATGAAGAGAATTCATTCACCCTTTAGTACAACCATGGACCCAAAGCATGTGTCTCACACTTTACCAATTAATCTACAGGAGGCCTGGCAGGGGTTGGAAGCTTACTGGGATATGCTGTAGCACTATTTAGATGGGAAATCCTGTAAGACCTGGTATTGGAGAAATTATTATGGCCACTCTACGTAGTTAAAAGGATATTTATTTAATGGCGTAACTCACAAATTAAGTAATGGGTAGGTCGCAGGGTCTGGGGAAGGTGTAACGCAGTCCAGCGGTGTTCTCCGGAGCTCTGCACAGTCAATCTCCACCGGTCAGCATCCTGGCACCGAGAGAGTGCTCAGCGAGAGCGCTCGCCCATCCAGCTCTCGTGTCCCCAGGCACCTCCCCTCGCCCCGCCTCGTAGGTGTGACAGTTGCCAGAGTCTCAATGGGGGTTGGAACTTCCAGAACCAAGCTGGAATGGCTACCCACTACAACCTGGTGTTACAGGAGGTTTAGTTTCTTTATAAAACATTCAGTGTTTGATTATGCATCAAAGGCACATAAATAAAAGATCCTTTTAATTTAGATATTCAGGGAAACCACATAAGACATTCAAGAATACTGAATCTGAGTCATTAAATCTACCCTTTAAAACAACTGTACAGCCTGCTCATGTATCTTACTCTAATGAATCTTTCATGATACCACTAAGTAGTCATGGGACATTTGCAGAACCATGTGCATGTTCATATGTATATACACATTTTTGAAGCAAGTATTCTTTAAAGTAAATGCTTATAGAAGCAAAAGATATATAATTTTACTATCCAGTTAAACAAAACTCACATTTATGTGCCAATATCTCATCTGTTATATAATATATTGTATTTCCTGTTAATTTACAGTATACAATGGAATGTGTTCTACTAACTCTGTTACCAAGAGGTGATCCGGATCTCTGATGTTCAAAACAACTTCTATTAGAAACTGAACTCATATTGTTCACTTGTGTTTTTAGCATTAAACTATATCCTAGCACGATCGACAGAACAGCTAAAAAGTTATTTCTACTTTATTATTATATTTACCTACATACCATCTGACATTAAACCTTTCTAATAAATATTGTTGCTTCACATCAAATTTTATGTCAGCTGACTAGGAAATAATTATATTCAAATGTGAATCAGGAGTGTTTGCGTGGAAAGAGAATGACTACATGCTTTCCCATGACTAAATCCTAAGAATTTGACGGTACTACAAGGAGACATGTAGACAATCTATGATTAGTGATGAAGCCTGGTCTTTATGTTAATGGACATGAAAAAATTCACCTTTAAGTTTGTAGACTAAATGTCCAAAGGTGAAAAATATGAAAAAAGTATGTGATGATTTAGAGAGAATCATAACCTAGAAAGGATCTGTTGCCCGAAGATGTGCTTAGACTTCATTCCTGAAAAACCACAGAACATGCACCAAGGGAGAATGAGTTACCAAAGTATGGCCAGTGCCAGCAGAATGTGCTGTACCACAACAGATGGCAGAAACTGGTGTTCAAAGACTAAGAGAAAGGAGCCACATCTCTGTGGACCCTTGGGATGTTGGGAAACAGTAAGTAAATCTCAAAGCCTGAACTACTTGTTCCACATCATGGTCTACTTGTTCTCTCACTCCTTGTGAGATAGTTGTGTCTCTGACATGAGTTCCTCTACAAGAGCGACAGAGAGTCCTACCTGCATTAAGCCAGTGAAGAACTTCACTATGGATAATACTTCATTCTGTTCTTTGGTGAAGTTATTGCATTTATTTCAAAACTGAAAGCTGGACAGAAAGTTGGTAGCTTTAACATCTTGTCAGGTGTGCTATATGTGGCAGATAGTTTTCACATTCAAAATGAGGACAAAAAGAAGACAAAAAAGATGCCCACTTGTTGGCTCCTTGGCAGTTCTGGTTTCCCTTGGGCACTGTATGAATGTCAGGAAGTAGTTCTTCTCCCAGTCTGACTGGAGCAGGCAGAACAGATGTTGCATTCTCTCCCCACAGATGTCTTTGTAGCTGTTTCTGGTTTTATTTTTGTCTTACCGAAAAATGTTATTCAAAAAGGCAAACAAAATAACATTAAGCGTTCATAGATAAGAAACTAAAGATTCAGTATTCTATTGAATAAACTGCCTCACAAATGCCTGAATTTTCATACTAACCTTCATCACACATAGCCCTTACTAAAAAGGTTATGTAGGGATAAACCCAAGCCTTGTTTGTGAACCTTTTTTTCTGAAAACAGTAGTACTTTTTATGTTAAGAACACAGATGCTTAGCACAATAAAGAAGTATCTCTGTGGTTATTTACCCAGATTAAATCCTAGAAATTTGAAGACACTTTTTTACACATGTCATGAAAGCCAAATATTATGCTTTTTCATTTTGATACTGGTATGAGTGTCTCACAGTATTTACTAAACTGATAGATTTGGCAGAGAAAAGAACATATGTCCAAGCAACATTTTGCAAACACAAGCTACTCATTCATTCCTATCTACTCTGCACAAAGCTTTCTTAGCCCCAATCCTCTTGTGAAAGTACAAATTGACAAACTAGATAGCCAGATTATAGATAGTTGGATGTATGGATAGATAGATAGATAGATAGATAGATAGATAGATAGATAGATAGATAGATAGATAGATAGATAGATAGATTGATAGGGACTGGGCTTATTTTGGAACTTTATCTCAAGAAATTAAAATGAATTAATAAGAATGCTGTCAGATAGATAGATAAAATTTCAATATCAGGATATATTTCAAAGGTTATCTATATAGGCAACTTCAAACAATCATGTAAGAGTCTTCTAAATAAATACCTATAGAGGAGATTCCTCACATCATCATGGGGTCAGAAAATCTACAGATGGTTGCAAGGGCATTACAAAATAAAAGGTAGGCTTAGAAATATGAAATGTTGCACAAGACAAGTCCAGCATAGGAGCTGAACTTGTCTCTTATGTAAAATCAAGCTGAATTATTCCTCCCTGCTAATATCTGAAAATATTATTTTAAGTAATGCTCTATAACATCTAATTAGCATGACAATACAGTATGAAATACATTGCTGTGGAACAATCCTTTCATGCACTATTAATATGTATTACTCCATTGGTTAATAAAAAGTTGACAGGCTGGTAGCTGGGCAGCAAGTTAGGTGGGAAAGCCAGACTGGGAAGTAGGAAGGCAGAGTCAAATAGACACCAGCCCACTGCCCAGAAAGCAAGACATGCTAGAGGAAAGGCAAAGCCACGAGCCATGTGGCAATACATAGATTAATAGAAATGAGTTAATTTAAGATGTAAGAGCTAGTTAGTAGTAAGCCTGAGCTATCGACAGAGCATTTATACTTTATATTCAGCTTCTGAGTTGATTATTTGGGATCAAGCAGTCAAGACAGGAAATATCCATTTACAATATGTTGTTCAGTTTTTAAATTTTATTTTTATTCTTCTCTCATGCATTACATCACCAACCACAGTTTCCCCACCCTCCACTCCTCTTAGCTCTTACCCCATAACCTCCTATTCCCTCCTCCACCAGATCCAACTCTCCTCCATTTCCCTTCAAGAAAAAAAAAGAACAGACATCCCAGGAATATCAACTGAACATGGCATCATAAATTACAATAAGACTATGCACAAACTGTCATATCAAGGCTGGACAAGGCAACCCCATAGGAGGAGGGAAAGGATCCAAGATTAGACAAAAGAGTCACAGATACCCCACTCCCACTTTTGAGAGTCCCATAAGAACAACAAGCTATATAATATGTATATGTATATGCAGAGGGCCTAGCTCAGATCCATACTGGGTCCATGATTGTCACTGCAATCTGCTGTGGGATGTTCTGTATGTCCTATGGGAGCCTGTTCTTGGGTTCCTAGTGGCTTTACCCAGCAGGTCTGCATAGAGGATGATTAGGACCATGGGCCTGAGTGCAGGTGTCTGAGATGATCTGCACTTGGCTGTGCTGGGGGATGGTCTGTATGTCAAGTTGCTCTAATTGGTCAATAAATAAAACCTGATTGGCCATGGCTAGGCAGGAAATATAGGGACTAAGAGAGAGGAGAAATAAAAGAACAGGAAGGCAGGAGTCACTGCCAGCTGCCCACCAGGACAAGCAGCATGTGAAAATGCTGGCAAGCCATGAGCCACATGGCAGGGTATAGATTTGTAGAAATGGATTAATTTAAGCTATAAGAAGAGTTAGTAAGAAGCCTGCCATGGCCATACAGTTTGAAGCAGTATAAGTCTCTGTGTTTACTTGGTTGGGTCTGAGCGGCTGTGGTACTGGCGGGAGACAAAGATTTGTCCTGACTGTGGCAAGGCAGGAAACCTCTAGCTAGAGACTCTAGCAACAGCAATCTCTGTGAGCCCCTATGGGCCATACTTAGTTAATTCTATTGGTTATGTTCTCATGGTATCCGGAACCCCTTTGGCTCCTACAATGCATCCTCCCTCACACACGGCTTTCTGTGGTATTCCCCTGGTTCCTCCTAGTACCTGTGGATCTCCATATCTGTTACAGTTACTGGATGACCTCACTGATGACAAATTGGCAAGGCACCAATTTATAGTTATAGCAGAATAACATTAGGAAACATTTCATTGACTATTTTTCCCAGTAGTGTTTGATTCTATTCTGGGACTCTGGAATGTCCAGTCTCTAGTATCTGGTCATCCAGGCAGTGTCAGGCATGCGCTCCCATTTGTGCATTGAGTCTCAGATTGGACCAGTGATTGATTGGCAACACCCACAAGTTCTAGGCTACCATTACTTTAGCACATCTTGTAGGCAAGTCCAGTTGAAGGTTGAAGGTTTTGTGACTGGGTTGATGTTCCAGTCCCACTGCTTGGAGTCTTGCCTGGTTATAGAAGATGGCTGGTTCAGCCCTCATATCCCCTACTCTAGGAGTCTGTGCAAGGATCACTCTCAAAGATTCCAGGGAGTTTCACTGCACTAGGTTTCTACCATTGGCTCCCAAAACCCCCAATTCCACTTGTCCCCCCCAGTACTCTCTGTCTCTCTCCAATTCCCGCATGATCCCTCCTGTTCCCTTCTGCACCTGCCCCTAGTCCACCTGCAAAACCTATTCTATTTTCCATTCTTAGGGAGATCCATGTGTCCCCCTTGAGCCCTCTTTGTTACTTAGCCTCTGTTTGTCTGTGGATTGTAGCATGATTATCCTTTACTTAAAAATATACAGTGTAAAATTCATTCCTACAGCCAACTATAACCTAGTCTGATAATCCTTAATACATGCCACAGTGTAGTTTTTCACTTCTGTTTGAGAATTTAACACAAGGAAGGTTAATAAACGTAATATTCCAAATAACTAGTGCAAATGACTGTTAATTGGAGTGAAGCAATCAAAAAGGAAATCATACTGAGCCTCCCAATTACCTTTTAATGTTCTTCAGTCTTAATGAAAGGGACAAGACCCTTCTAATTGCAAGGGACTATTAGGACTGTAGTATGCTGGGTTCATTAAGTATATATGAAGTAGAAAGGGAATTTCTTAAACCAATACTAGTTCTTAAAAATCACTTTTATATGAAGAACAAATGAAAGCATTGAGATGGACCTGAGCATGTTTGCTTTAGAAATTCAACACAGAATAAAGAGTGTATCTCACAATTCTCTGCAAGCAGGCTCTCCATGAGCATGTTGTTCCTTATATACTTCAATTTCTAAAAAAAAGAGAATTTTCATTATTTCCCTTCTTTCTATTGTTAATACTACTTCTTAGGTCAGTCAGCTGGTCAATAGTATCCTATTATACCCCTTTGAATCTTTGTGTCCCTCTCAGCTCATAATCTACACTTGCATTGGAAAGGCTGTCTTTATCCTAAAAATAGACATTTACTTCAAATTCAAAAGTAGGGACTATTAATTGTTTTGAATTATACTACATTTTCTTACAGTAATGTAGTATTAGAAATGCTATGTAAAATTATATATTTTGTTCATTAAATATTGTCTAGCACATCTGCACATCACAAGTTTCTTCAATATTAATTCATTGCAAACACAAATATTTAATACCAATAAAAAAGCAATGAGATATTTCTAGACCTATCTGAGGCTTTACTATCATTATAATACAGACATACATTTAAGAGGGGCTGACATCAACAACCAATTCCTATGTCGTATGTAATGATCAAAAATCTCATTCAAGTGTATGATATAGATGATTTTCTACAATGGCCACTGTGGTTCTGTATTACTCAATGGTGATACAGAAAATTATTAGTTTATGTTTCTGCAAGATACAATATTGCTAGCTAAACAGGTCACTTTTGGATGAAAACTGGCAAACAAAAATTGTTACCATAGTGCTGAAATAAAAGTAATTCATTGATGTTTTTATTGTTGTTACTTACTAATATCACACAAAATTTAGGTAAAAGAAAGTAAAGTAAAATTTATTTAAAGGGTTTCCAAGAGTGAAGAGCTATTTATTTATTTATTTATTTATTTATTTATGTTAATGCCAAATGCTATTTATTGAAGGAAGGAGGAGGTCTTAAATACAGCACAGGTTTACAGCACAATGGGAGAACCCCGTAGGGCAGAAGTTGGCTACTGATGTTTTACAATCTTGCATCTAAGCTGTTAATGCCCATTATGCAGGATACACAGACAAGGATCTTCCCTTAAGCATTCAGGAGGGTGGAACCTGGCAGGGAATTAGCATAGGGAGGATATCAAGATCAAGGTCAGCAAGCAAGGCAACAGTTACCCAAAATGGGGGCCAGGGCTCTACAGGTCCCCCTTTTACTAAAAAATGAGCTTCTGGCTTAGGTTGCATGGGATGTTAGCAGGTCACCTTACCCATCTGTCATGGAGATGCCTGCCCAGACCGCACAGGTGCTCTGTCTTAGGTTGGTGAGTGCCCCCCAGACATTACCCATCTCTGAATACTCATTATCATACAGGCTCAATCGTGTGTGAGCTGCAGAATTCACTGCTGCCAAAGATCTCAGAGTGGCTCTGGGCTTGCAATCTGTGTGTTCAACACAGAAAAGACCAACAGAAGTCCTAACCCACCCATAGCCAATAGGCTAACGGCAACTGAGCCATTCCCTTCCTTAACGAGCCTTACTGCCAATTCGAGTCCTTGTAAGATGGTATCCCAAAGGCAAATGGAACTTGAGTTTATAAATTTATAATTTGCAAAGCCAATAGAAATGTATATAACTATTGAATTAAATTTATCATGCCCAATAGAATGAAATATTAACTAACTGTGGTAGCTACCTTTGCTGCCAGGGTCTCCACTGTGCTAGCTGTAGTAAGCAATTATGAAATGGTAATCCTAGAAACAGTGGCAGCGGTGGTTGCCACTGCTATAATAGCAACAATGGCAGCAGCAATGTCAAATTCTCTTCTGGAGTGTGTGGGCATCCACTGGCATGGATACAACTCCAGGAACATGAACTGCCAAGGCTCATTTTTCTTGATCCCAGCACAACTTAAGCTGGCAGCTCTGCAAAAGAACAACTAAGAACCATAAAGAAAAAACAGGCAGCTCATAAGGAGCATAACTAATGGTCTTATAATGGCTACATCCAGGCTCATAAATTTTAAGGTATCTTCAAACAGGGGCTAAATGAATTTCAGGAGGCCAATAAATGTTGCACAGAGCCACTCCTGAAAAGTAGGTACTACACCAGCTTTAAGGAGATTGTGAAAATTAAAAGGCTTAGTTGGCATGCTTCTGTTAACAAATGGAGGTCAGTAATATTCAGGGTTATCTTTAATCTCCAAGGTGTCTGGGTGACACGTTCTCAAACATACTTGAAAAAGCAGTTACCATACATTACCTTCTGGAGAATCCAACCGCATGGCTGTAGTTCCTAGGCTTACGTTAATGCTTGCCAAGGCTGGCCATATTGGGCTATCAGTCCTCATTGGCATCAGAAGGGGAGAGTTTTTCATGAAGGCCCAATAGGTCTCTGCCATGCTGGGCTTCAGCAACAGCCACAGGGCACACACAGCAC
Source organism: Peromyscus maniculatus bairdii (assembly GCF_049852395.1). Lineage (NCBI taxonomy): Eukaryota > Metazoa > Chordata > Mammalia > Rodentia > Cricetidae > Peromyscus > Peromyscus maniculatus. The sequence continues at coordinate 63,980,994 of NC_134853.1, read as the reverse complement.
TCAGGAATCCAAAGAGGAACTTCATTGTCCTGAGGGAAGACATAAACAGAACCCTGGGCCCACACCAACACCAGATCGGGTCTCCTCCAAGTGCCAGTAGAAAGAACCTTCCATCGCTCCAGAGGGTGATTTGCAATAGGAGCCCTTCAGTGTTTATCTGCAGGGAATACTCCAGCAGAATCCACCAATAAAAAATTTAAAATATATAAAACAAGGGAAAGAATAGAATGTGGAGAGGAATGATGAGTCCCTAGTTCCCCCTTTCTTTACTTTAGTAAAATATGTTTGTTTGTTTGTTTTTTAAATAGTTCAAATTTTTCTTTTATTTTTTCTATTATCAGCTCAATACAGTATGTATTCTTATCTTAATAGTGAAATGTTTCATTGAGGCTTGCTCAGTAATTGAGTAAAACCAAAACTTATTATAAGCCACAGTCATCCTAGGATCCCCCATGCTATATATATAGCCTCCATGGTTCTGTGGGTTGTAGTCTGATTGTTCTTTATTTTATATCTAGAATCCACTTATGAGTAAGTACATACCATGTTTGTCCTGCTGGGTTTGGGTTACCTCACTCAGGATGATTTTTTCTAGTTCCATCATTTGTCTAGATGCACGTCAAATGAAGAATGGATTAAGAAAATGTGGTACATATACACAATGGAGTATTACTCAGCAGAGAAAAACAATGACAGCATGAAGAGCTATTAAAAGTTCATATCTGGAGACCAATCAATGAGAGATAGGAGGAATTCTATGAGCAAGAGATATGGATACCGTGATTGGAAAAAGTACAGAGACAACTAGCCAAACTAGTGGAAGCGCATCAACTGTGTACCAATAGCTGAGGAGCCCCCATGGTACTAGACTTAGGTCCTCTGGATAAGCAAGATAGTTGTTTAACTTGAACTGTTTAGGGGGCCCCCAGGCAGTGAGATAGAGACCTGTCCCTAGTGCATGAGCTGGCAATTAGGAGCCTAGTGCCTGTGGTGAGACACTTTGGGCAGCCTTGGTGCAGGGAGGAGGGGCTTGGACCTGCTTCAGTTGAATGTACCAGGCCCTGCTGACTCCCCATGGGGGATTTTGCCTTGGAGGAGGTGGGAATGGGGGGTGAGGGAAAGGCTGGGAGGAGGGAGGACAGCAGAATCTGTGGTTGGTATGTAAAATGAATAGAAAAATCTCTTAATAAAAAATAAAAGTTCATGTCTTAGAGTATTTTTTCTGATGCAATAGCTAAAGTAAAAACATAATTTCATAGTCATACATTATCTAGAATCTTCCTTTACAATATTGTTTTATATATTAAATTAATACTAAAATGCTAACATAAATCATTAAAACACAAATGTTTTTAATAATTACACTTGGTGAAAAATGATACATATGATAATATTTTCTCTAAAGGAATCACTTCATGTTTGAGAAGCTTAACTATACCTTATAACATTAATATCAAGGGTAATTAGTTGAGTGATTTAATATTAAATAGTATTTAATTTGTAACTTTCTTAGGACATTGTAAAACAATTGAAAATTTTGAATTTGTTTTATTACCTCTTATTTTTTAAGAAATAGAAATAAATCCCTGACACTTCATAAAGAGGGATTATCTGTAAGCACATGGAATTACTTTATTTCCTTGCATTTCATATTTACTTTTACAATTTTAAGTCTTCAATCTTGAAATTAAATTGCCTTTCTGACTCATAAGTCAAATAGAATTTATAATTCAAATTTAAAATATCTGAGCCTCATGAGGTGGAGAGATGATTCAATAGTAAAGTGCACTGTCTCTTCTGGAAGACCTAAGTTGGATTCCCAGCTCCCACATGGTAGCTACTACCATCCATATCTTCAGTTCCAAGTGATCCAATGTCCTCTTCTGTCCCCTGTAGCCACCATGCAAGTGTGTGGTACACAGACATACTTGAAAGCAAAATGCCGTGTGCATTAAAAATAAAATAAATAAATCTTTTAAAAGTATATATGTATTAATGCAGGCAAGATCATAGAACAGGCAATTTATAAACAATATAATTCAGTTTTCATAGCTCTGGTGGCTGAATCTTGGGCCATTGTCAGCATTTTTGAGCTCATGAGAGACCTTGAGGCTTATAGATTGCTGTAGTTTCTATGTATCCGCAGGGAAGACAGAGCAAAGCAGCTCTCCAGTATCCCACTTTGTGGCCCTAGTCCAAATCCTGAAAGTCCCAACCTTGAAATCAAGTCACCTTTTCTAACTGCCACTGATTAAGATTGTTCACCACTAAGCATTAAGATTTCATCTTACACATTTTGGGAAGAAAAAATAGTTGATCTATAGCAATATATTTAGCATATTGATATATACTATTTTAATTAAGCCATGTTATTTAACATCATGTTCCTCCAGGGAAAATGTAGTGTATATCTAGAAGTGGAAGACTAAAGCTAAATTTCTATATTTCTCATGTACAAAGATTGACTCCAAATGAATGAAAGACCTGAATTAGAGACCTGAAATTGTAAAGCAACTGGAGGGAAACATTGGAGGGGGGATTATTTCAAATTATAGTTATAAACAATGGCTTTCCAAATAATTGCAAGTATCAACTAATTGTAATAGAGTATAAAAGTGGGGTGGGTGTAACCAAAGTATATCAGATACAAAAATGAAAATGATACAATGAAGCAAATTACTATGCCCAATTATTAAACCATAAAATCTGGAGAAATGACTACTCAACATCTAAGTGCCTCATCCTGCAGTACCCTGCTGAGCAATAGTCTTAGGGTCTTTTCTGCATGGTATAGTGGAAATTACTTAGCTGTCACTTTTTTTTTCTAGGAGATTCTCTGTAGCACATTATTTGGATTTTATTTGTAGGAGTTACCTCTAGGCTGTGAGCATTGCTTCAGGAGTAAGTGAACATTAATATTTATTCATTAGAATTGCAGAAACTTTTTGTTGTCTCCCTTAACCCTTTAGAATTTTTAACATCTATTTGACTAAGAAAAATATGTATGGTAGAAGTTTTTTTTTAAAAAAAAAAACCATATAATTAAATTTGGGTGATTCTACATGTAAGAAGGAACTTTGGCAGGCCAAAAGACCAGAACGCCTCAAAGTTTTGCTTGTGCCTTTACAGTACCATTTTGATGGTGCCACTCAGTTTCTTTCACATCCTCATTTGAAGTTCTTTGCAGTGGTATTCTTCTAGATAGTATAAAAGAGAAGAGAGATAAGGAGGCAATGCAGGAAGCAGGGCCCCCGTCTGGTATTCTTGTTCTCTGGCCAGGACAAAATCAAACACATTTTTGGCCAAAGAAAAATTCTTTCAAAGTCCTTCACTAAACTGTCCAATTGATCACTTATTCTCATCATATATTCACCTATCTGAAGAGGTAACCATTAATGAGATGAAGGATGGACTATGATCTACTTGGCTTCTTTGAGCTCACTGGAGTCATTCAGTGTGGCAATTGGTGTATCCCAACAGTGGACCTATCTAAGGGACCTTCAAAGTGCACTGGTGGTTCTGTTTGAACAGCATACAGATGTAGTGAAAAAAGAACATCTTTGATTGACACCTTCATTGAGACATGAGGGAAAAGGAGGGAAGGCAAGATAACAGCTAGGGAGGAGTGGAATTGGAGCCCTTTGAACACACGAAATGATTTCATCCCATTAGGAACAGACATGAGTTCATATAAAAGCTCAGCATTATGCAAGCTAGGCAGAGGATCAGGAAAAGGAAAAACAAAGGATCAAAGCCCATTAGCATCCACTGATATGCTCATAGGAGCATACATATATATCTAGTTGTTCAGGGTTCCTTTTCCCTGCAACTCTTCCTCTTTCTTTGTGCCTTTCAGGCTTGATTTGAGTGATGAACCAAAGATTCATTTTGGGTATTATGATAGCCATGAAGTAGATAGAATCACAGTATGAGGTCTTTTCAAGGTGGGTCTTAAAGAGAAAAAAAATTATTCTCTAGGTTAGAGAAATGGTGGAAAAAAAATGGACCTTGGCTACAGGTCCATGTGGGCATTGATGTCTTGACATTGAGCCAAAGCTGAGATGTCTTAAATCAAGAAGACCACTAGTGAGAAATAGTTTGTTAATATAATACCTCCTATAGAAGTAATATATGGGAAGTGCAATTCTTTGTACTATTATAAAAAATCCAATCTTTTTTTTACCTTTGGTAATATTTTCCTAATGGATGTTTAAGACCATACATGTGGCCAAGATTAACATTTTATGATTATTGCTAATAGCAGTTGGGAATCTGGTCCTTGAGGATTACTTATGGCTTAGTAGGAACCCTTGACTATTTTTTTTTACCTCTTTTTAAAAACAATTTCGTCATATGTTGGAAAAATTTTGTCTTGATTCTACTTGTTTTAGAATAAATACTATAGTCCAGCCTCTGAGCTTCCATAGCCTCTTTGATCAGGAAGGCATATATCTTGCCAAAGACTTGCATGAACATTTGTGAGACATTTCATAGTCCATTGGAACATGTCTGATCTCAAAAGTAAGGGATCCTCTGTCAACACAGCATAGGACTACAAGTTTATTTATTGCATACCCTGAAGTACACTTACACCAGTCTAGTACTTTGAACATTTATGGAAAACTTAATTAAAGATTAGGCAAAACCCAAATACTTTAAAATAAATGCTAAATTTTGATAAGACTTATTTTTAAATGTAGCTACTATGATGAGATATACAATTTTGTTCCTTAAACAGATTCTTCTTTAAGAGGAGACCAATACCTAAAAGAGCCTATTGATTTAAAGAGAAATTTATTATGAACATATTGAACTTTAACCTTTGAAATTTTAATGGTTTAAGATTATCTTAGGACAACATTTACAATATGTAAATCCTCTTTTTACTTAAGACATATTCATATTTACATCCTTCTTAACACACTGTCCTTTTAATTGTTTCATTTTGTATTAACTCTTTTGCTTTCCTTTTTTCTTTTAGTAATATATATTCAGTGTATTCTTTTCTTTTTATTGAAAGCAGGCATTTTCATAGATTATATTCTGATTATGGTTATCCATCCCTCAACTCTTCCTAGATCTTCATTACATTTCCATCTACCCAAATACACACCCTTTCTTTTTATCTCTCATTAGAATACAAAAAGAGATCTAAAATAAAAATAATAACAATAATAAAATTAAAAGAAGAAAAACAGCACATACAGATATAGAGACACAGTGCTTTAAAAAAGTAAAACTTTGACAAAGCATTATGAGACAATGAACCTCCAAAAATGTCACTGAATTTGTTTTGTGTCAGTCATCTACTGCTGGCCATGGAGCCTGCCCTTAAGACTGGTTTGTATACACACTGGGATTCCATTGGAGACAACTAAATTTTCATTTGTTAGTGGTTGTCTGCGTGAGGGATAGGAATCTGTGTCCACTTCTCTCAGTGCTGAGACCCTATCTCTTACAGACCCATACAGGCCTTGTGCCTGCTGTCACAGTCTTGGTGAGTTCATGTGTGTGCCAGTCCTTTTTTTGTTTAGAGAGTCTTAATTCCTTGGTGTCCTCTATCCTCTCTGATTTTTACAATTTTTTTTTCTCTTCCTCTTCAGCAGGGCTTCCTCATCTCTGAGGGGAGGGATTTGATGGAGACATCCTGTTTAGGACTGAGTGTTCCAAGGTCTCTCACTCTGCACATTGTCCAGCTGTGGGTCACTGCATTTGTTCCCATCTACTGCAGGAGGAAGTTTCTTTATCATGACACAGCAGCATTAACAAGTAAATTTATCAACATAATGGAGACTTATTGTTGAGCTGAATGATATTAGGCTGGATCAAGAATGTTTTTTTTCTCCTGAAAACCTGTATAGATTTGTTTGAACTAGTCAAATCACATATTCGGAACCGATATTGGGACAAGGGAGAGAACAGTATTTTGTCTCCTCAGAATGTTCAGAGATGGAATGACTACATGATTTTGAAGAGTCATCTACTAATATCTTTAATATATGGTACATAAAAATCAGTATATATGACCCAGTAGGATCAATCTGACATGTTTGTCTGCATTAACCCATATCCAATTTGAAATCTTTGAATAGACTAGGAGGTACCATATATTTGAAATGCTGTACTACAACCAATTAGCCTACAGTTGTAAGAGGAGGAAGGCAATCTTAAAAACTTAACAAATTTACATCTTTCTTCCTGTATAAAGATAATACTATGGTTGATATTTCCCTCTAGAGGCCATTTATCTTTTTCATCTTCTAATTTAAATGTAGGTCAGACTAGAGTGCAGAAAAATATCAGGCATTTCATTTTCAAGGTCTGTGGGCCAAATGAATGATGGAAAGTTATCTATCTGTAAGAGCAAAAGGAAATGTTATGTTTTCTGATTTCTCTTTTTCCTCCTCATCAGGATGTCTCCTGATGATTTTCTTGTCTCTTGTAACAAGTCTTTCTCTGTACTGCCAGCTTCCAAATAACAACATGGAGACTTCTTATTAACTATGAAAGTTGGGCTTATAGCTTAGGCTTGTTCCTAACTAGCTCTTACAACTTAAATTAACCCACTTATTTTAATTTATGTTCTGTTGCATGGCTCATTACCTCATCTCTCCATACTGCTCATGCTGCTTCCTCCATTTCTGACTGGTGACTCCATCTTTTTGTTCCCAGAGTTCTCTCTCTGCCCTGAAATCCAGCCTATTTCTCCTGCCTAGTTATTGGCCATTCAACTTTTCATTACACCAATCACAATATATTTTCACAAAATGTACAAATGTCACACAACATTGCAGTGTGCTGATCTCACAACATGTCTACTTCAGGGCCAATGAGTAATACAGCTGCACACATTCCACTCTGCAATGGTGATTATGAGGAAATGAAGGGTTTTTTGCTTTCAGTTGTGCTTCCCAACATGGCCCTGACATCTGTGTTGCCCCCTACATTGTAATAACTATTTGTACCAAGTTGGCCTTCCCACACCACAACCTTAATGGATTCTTCCTGCAGTTTGTTTGGCTAATTTTTTTTCTTTCTATACTGTCACCCCTGTAGTGGTTTAAATTAAAAATGGCCCTCATAGGTTCATATATTCAAATATGTGTGCCCCAGTTTGTGGAACTATTTGGGAAGGATTAAAAATGTAGTAATATTGGAAAAGATGTGTCAGTACAGGTAGACTTTGAGGTTTCAGAAGCTGTTGCCATTCCCAGGGAGCACTTTCTGCCTCATGTTAATGGATCAGGATGTGAGCTCTAAGCTACTGTTCCAGCACCATGCCTACCTGCTTGCTTTCATATGCCCCACCATGATTGTCATCAACTCCAACCCTCTGAAACTGTGAGTCCTAAATTAAATGCTTTCTTTTATTAATTGCTTTGTGTTTTAGTCATAGAAAAGGACTCATCTGTGGTACAAACTTCCATTTGAGGTACTTTTCTGTTGTTATAACAAACAAAATTACCATGGGAGCAGGCAGCCACAGGAAGCATTCTTATTTAAACTACCATAGCCATTATGAACTAAAAATAAGTGGAGTAAATATAGAGACCCCCATGTCAAAGAATCCAGCCACTTCCTATTGATTACATCAGTCACAGAGTCTCAGCATCTTGTTGGTTAACCTTTTAATATTTTTTAGAAGTTTCTTCTGACTCACCTCCCTTCAAATTTATAATCTTCAAACTCATATCACATTTCTCATTCTGTATGGATACAAAAATGTTAGTGTACAAGATGAACTACCCACTTAGAGAAGGCTGTCAGTTAGCTGGCAGGAGCTAACTACGCTTCAGTTTAAAACATGTATCTTAGATTTAGGTCCCTATTTGCAATCTAGAGAACACTGGTTAGTAGCTCAAAAGTGTGGGACCATTCGAAAACCCAAAAGGAAAGAGCTATTTATTCTGGCAACAATGTGATGAGGCACATGACTTCAGTGGAGTTTCTAAATTTCTAAATAATAGAGTTTCTAAAAAAAAAAAAAAAGAATTCATTATCATTATCGAGTTTGGGTATTACCTCATTAATCTGCTGTAAGAAATACAATGACGTTGGTGACCAAAGAATCCAGACAATATCTTATGAGTGACCACCGTTTCTGGAATAATTTCAAAAATCACTCAAGTTCGGAGAGCTTGGCTGTAGGAGCTGGCAGAAGTACCTTTAAGATAAGAGTGAGTGACACACAGCATGAAGCGGCACAAGTTGTTACTGGCCCAGGAGCCCCTGAAGAAACAGGAGGAGCAGGGACATGTGCCCAGTGTCTATAGGAGTCACTGTTGCTTTGGAAATGCATGAAAAAATTTCAAAGGACAACGCATTTCACAGTGTGCCCTGAGACCAGATGACCCTCTGTGCTGACAGGACATTTAAGTTCTTCATAAACTAACAAAGTTGCAACAACAACAACAAAAATGCAAAACCCATTTTAGAATATCAGCAGCTTCATGTAGAGCTTCCATTCATTGAGAAAAATAACTGTTGGGGGACTTTGGGAATAGGTACATGTGATCCAGGTGGCACATGGAATCCAAGGTAGTACAGGGGTCCTCCAGTTGGTTGCTCTACTTAAACTTTAACCATGTAAAGCTATTCTTTGTTTTCCTTCCTTCTAACAAATTCAAGCACAGGTTTGTCTGGCTCTAAGAGGACAGCAGGGATGAGGAGAAAAGAAAGATCCAGTGCTCAGGGAGAAAAGTATGGAGTTATACATATTTCTACAAATGTCCCACTATGTAGACATTGGTCAGTGACACATGGGAAAGAAGTTACAAGAAAGAAAGACATGGAATGTACACTTCACATACCATCATCTCTGTGAGTGGGAACCTGAGAGAGGAGGAAAACAGAGACTGCCTTTCTTCTCCCAGGGAGGAAGAACAATTGGCTTATAGACATAACACAAAGCAGAGGGAGGAAAGGCTGGAGACACCTGGAGAAGGCTGGGCACTGAGACCTTATGGAGTCAGTATTCCCAGTGTGGGTTTGAGTACTTAGGATATTTCAGAAACACAAATACACTTTCCTAACAATGGTGATGACACATAGATTACTCTCTTAACCCCAGAGGTTAAGAGAGTAATCTATGTGTCTTTCAGATTCTGTTCTGGTCCCCATGAGCAAGAAATGGGATCACAGAGCATTTTTGGCTACCAGACCTACAAAATAAGCCATGGTTAAGAAAGGAATGAATATTAAAGAAAGATTGCATCTGGTTGATTACCAGATCTCTGTGGAAATTTGCCCATCATTTCTAAATGCTAGAGGAAGGCAGGATGAGTGAATGTTGCCTGATAGCAAGATGGGTTATGGGTTTGAGCATCAGGTAGCTTTTTGTTTCACCTAAGCTAGGCTGACTTCCCTTGAGCCCCCAAGACTGGAATTTCATGAGCTTAAGACAACACTAATATAAGGTTTTAGGGGTGAAAGGGGTGTGGCAAAAAAGAAATTAAAAAGAGAGAGATGGGAATTAGTACAGGCCAAATGTCATGCTGCTGCTCATGACCTGAGTTCAGATAAAGAAGGAAATGAGTCAGATCTTGGTGCAAGTGCTCATCCTCCTGATCATCAGAAAGTCCTGAGACCTAGGTGGGCTGGATATTCCCAGCTTTACCAGGGTTTTAACTGAGGATTTGAACTGCTTAAAGCTCGTGGCCAAACAAAACTTTCACTGAGTGGCACCAGGTTATGTCTCAGGGATTCGGGTAAGGATTTCAGGGACAGCTGGAGGGTACATTTAGAAAGGAACTTAGTTACAGGATCCTGGGTGGGGCTTTAAGAAGGAAGGTAGGGCTCTGTACAGCAGGAGTAGGTTGAATCCATTCTTTTGCTTCTGATTACAGGTCATAGATGGCTCAGATAAACAGTTCTTATGGTAATGCTGAAATTTTAGTTAAAGTCAATTTTTAGTGAAGTCCCAACAATAACAACACCACTAACAAATTATAATTTCAGATCAACACAGACATCAAGGCAATCAACAGATACACATTAGTATCTTTATACATAACCGAATGCTACAGCTTTTTAAAATTAATGGTTTCTTTTTTCCTAAGGAAAAAATGATAATGCTACTTTACAAAAGTTCCACTGAAATCTAACTCCCAGTGGAAACTAAAAAGGCAACTAACTCTAATAAGGATATTTTGTGAATAACATATTTAGTTCATAAGAAAATATAAGTTTTGAAAGCCAAATTACCTTGACTGGAAATTTAAATGAAAGTTCTTTTCTTTGGATCAGATCTTTGAAATATAAATTAAATGCATTTGTAACATAAACAAGCAACAACGAATTTGACTAAATGAGATTAGGAATTTTTCTAATGGCACTTGGAATGGGATGGTTATTCTTAAAGAGATCAGGACATGTTCAAGTCTGTAACTTCACTTGAGCATTTGGAAGAAAACACCATAAGGAAATCGTGGTCCTAATCTCTCAGTCATTATGTTTAGAACTAAGGGAAACATTAGCTAAAATGCATTCAAGTATGCTACTGTGGATATTAATATTTAGCAGTTACATGAAAATCAATGACAAAATGAAAATGAATTCATTTACCAAACAGCCTCATACATAAGTGAGGTTTCAGAAGCTAAGAGCAAGTCATTTAAATGTGCTAAATGCTGTTTGTGTTAAAACAGGAATTTTAAAAGGGTGAAAGGATTTCATGAGTGTACTACCTGTCTTACTTTTTCATTTGTTTTCTGTCTTAAAAAAAAAACTTCCTTATAGAGCTTCTTACATGCCCCAGTTATTTCTATGGTGTTAGACAAGCCCTGACTTTCTAATTCAGTGACATAAACATCTCACATAGTAGAGAGTCTCAGCTATCACATGTAGGCCATCTTGACATAGAACTAAATACTGTAGTCAGCATAGCAGTGTAGGTTCTGATGATAACACACCCATGGCAGCTTATCTACCATAATGCAATCTCAGGGTTTATTTTTCACTTCAGCACATGTAGGATTTCTTCAAGGGCTGAAGGCTTCTGGCAATTTTATATTTCTAGTCCTTACAGCAGGGGGAGCAAAAAGTTTTAAAACTTGCCATATTTTTCTATCTCAGAAAGTCACTGGAAGAGTGTATGTGGTTAGCCGGGTGGTGGCAGCGGCGGTGGCGGTGGCGGCGGCGCACGCCTTTAATCCCAGCACTCGGGAGGCAGAGGCAGGCAGATCTCTGTGAGTTCGAGGCCAGCCTGGGCTACCAAGTGAGTTCCAGGAAAGGCGCAAAGCTACACAGAGAAACCTTGTCTCGAAAAACACCAAAAAAAAAAAAAAAAAAAAGTATATGTGGTTGTCATAGAAGTTATACTTGTCTTTGAGCTCAGTAAAATGCCCTTTGGCAGTGTCCTTCAAAAATCCATAATATTAAGAACATCTCCACAAACCATGAGTGCAGTCTCTAAAGTCATTTCTTTCTGTAACGTTTGATTTAACTGTCTTAAGGTCTGGTGTTTGCTTCTTTATAAACTCAATTGGTTCTACTAAATATCTACTATTTACCATGAAGTGATTAAAGAACTGAAGTAGACATGGCTGAGGACAGCCCCAGTAGCATCACTGGGCTTTCCTATGTTTATGGCATCCTCTGTTTTCAAGAGGTTTTATGTCAAGTGTGCTCCATTTAATAGCCTTAGGAATCTTAAGGGCTTTCCTTGAAGTTAACTTTTCATGAGATTATAACACAAGTTCTAAAATTATCTATTTGTATAAATGTGATTAGTGAAGCTTCCCCTTGCACAACTGTCTGAAGACGAGGGAGCTGATTCCTTGCCTAAATCAAACTTTTGTTTTCTCTTTTGCTGTCTATTTTCTAATTGAAGTGACTCAAGGAATAGAGGATAATCTGTTTCTTTGCTCATACGATCAAGAAGAAGAATGAAAGTAAGTAAAGACAAAGAAAGCAGAGATGTAGAGAGGAAAACAGGGGGTACAAAGCAAGACTTTAGACTTTATTATAAATGGGGTTGTAACTCATATACAATCAAATGCATCCCTGCCCTTGTGGTTTGAACTCATGTGGGTGTCTTAATCCCTGATGTTAGCTGCTATGGCTCTATGATACCCTTTTACTTAATGTGTGATTACTTATTCTCAGTGTGTCTTCATGTTAGTGAACCCATGGTATATGGTTAAGATAATACTTTCCATGTGGAAAGCTCTTTAACGAGGCAGATTGATAGTTTGATGAGTGGTTTGTCTTTGTGACAGATACCACATTGTATTCAAGGCTGCCCTCAACTCTCTAGAGTTGGGGTAGAACTTTGTAATACCATGTTCACCTAATATTTGGATTGCTTGTGGTTTTGTTTGTTTGCTTGCTTGCCTGTTTTGCAGGCCTAAGGACTGAACTGAATGCTTTGTGCATACGAGCCAAAGGGCTCTACGACAGCTAATCCTCCAGGTCAGATCTGTTAAATTTTTAATAGCATTTTATGCATCCTGTATGTAATCAGCTGACCAGAAAATGTTCATATAGTAGTACTTGTAAACATAATTTACCCCACATTTATAATAAGTATTATTGTTTATTTGTAGGCAGTTTCATCTTTAAACTTTGATGTGAGAAACATATATTTCAATTTAAAATATCTTAAATAAAAATCCTCTAAAGTCTTAAATAAAATATGCAATGTGGAAGCCTTATTGACAGTCTGAAGACCCCTAGGAGTCACATAAAGAGTATGGTTTTAACCTTGTACAATCACTCTTTAACCATTTTTGATACATGGCTGTTAACCAAATCCTGCAGGAAACATTCCCTGAGCAATTCAATCCTCCAGTGATTTCAAAATAACACTCAGGCAATTCCCAGGTGTAAGTGCTGTGGCAAAAGCAATTCTCCCCGAGATCCCTCTTCAGTCACACGGGGCTCTAAAAATTCAGAGTAAAGGCAATGGATGTTTCATTTTCTGTGGGTCAAGTTTGGAGGTCAACATTGCAAAATCTGTGGGAGGCTCATTCGGCAATATTTTTTTCTCTTCGCTTTTAATGTTCGAAAACACATATAGGAGCCACCTACACAACAGGCTTGCTCAGAGTTCTTTGATGGTGATTCCTGCTGTGAAAAAAAATGCACTGACTATTTGCTGGAACAGATAAATCATGCACAAAGCTGTGGCCCAGCCTTGCTCAGGAGACTGATAGATAACATAAAAGAGAAAATGGCCTTAGAAAGAATAAATGAAGAATGAATAACTTACAAAACATAAAAAGAATGAATATCAATAAGAAGATTGAAAGAACAAGATCTCAAGGCTGAAATCTTAAGGTTGAGTTTGTCACAGTGTTCTGAGACTTACTTTTAATTATATTGGCATAAGTAGTTGCTCTATGCTCACACTATTCAATTGATTAGAAATGGACCTTGTAGAACGAGACCAGTGTTCCTCAGTCATTGAGAAACAGCACTTTGGGTGAAACTACATGAGTACAAGGGGGTAGAAAATCATAACTAGGTCCAACCACACACCTGCTACACAATTTTGCATTATTAGCCTCTTTAACACTAAATTAACATAAAAGACCCTAGAGTGAATCCAAACCATTATTGTTTCCAAGCCCTGTGTACATATACCCTCTGTGTTCTGGCCAGTTTCAAGAATAAAAGTTTGTTATATACACACACATCCACATCCACATGTCTTAATCTTGTGTATGGAAAGGGGAGGAAAGTAGTGTATATGCTATATTCTTCTGTATCCTTCCTTAGAGGAGAGATTAGATAGTGTGGTTTCAGTTGGTATCCTCAGGTCACCATTTGAGAAGAATCCAATTGTGGATTATGAACACATTTAAATTCCCTAATGGTCAAATCACGTTGGGATCAGGTGCAGCTTACTTTCAGGCAGTATGTGTAGGAAGAGCCACAAAGAAAGGTTACACCAAGATAAGGTGTTTCTTCTAAGATGAACAGTACATTACTTTTTTATTTCCTTGTCTTTTGCTTTCCTTTTTTATTCTTATTTTAATAACTCTTCTCAAATGGCTGAGAAACACTTGTCCAACATCCTTAGCCATCAGGAAAATGCAAATCAAAACTGCTTTGAGATTTCATCATACACCTGTCAGAATGACTAAAATCAAAACATAAGTGACAGATCATGATGGCAGGGGTGTGCAGCAAGAGGACACTCCTCTGTTGCTGGTGAAAGTGCCAAACTGTACAGCCACTATAGAAATCAATACGGTGGTTGCTCATGAAATTGGGAATCCATCTATCTCAAGACTCAGCTGTAGCACTCTTGGATTAGTGTGTGTGTGTGTGTATATATATATATATATATATATATATATATATATATATATATATATATATATATAAAGATGCTCCATCTGACCACAAGAACACTTGCTCAACTGTGTTCATAGCAGCTTTATTCCTAATAGGAACTGTAAACAACAAGATGCCCCTCAACTAAAGAAAGTTTAAAGAGTATGTAGTACATTTATACAATGAACTATTACTCAACTGTTAAAAAATAAAAGATTATGAAATTTGCTGGAAAAATGGATGAGCCCTGGTGCAAATGAAAAAGAAAAGAAAAAAGAAAAAATCACCCTGAGTGAGGTAACCCAGACCAACAAAGACAAACATGGTGTGTACTCACTTATAAGTGGCTACTAGTAAAGTAAAAGATAATCATCCACAAACTGAGATGCTAAGTAATAAGAAGAGCTTGAGGAGAAACTATGAATCTCTGAGAAGGGAAAATATAAATTTTGCAGATGGACTGAGGGTGAGTGGAGATGATGTAGAAACCTAGTACAGTGGACATACCCTGAAATCTATGAGGGTGGCCCTAGTAAAGACTCCTAATAATGGAGGATATGGAGCCTGAACCAACCATCTTCTGTAACCAGGCAATGCTTCCAGTAGAGGAGTTGGTACATCACCCTAGCCACAAAACGTTCAACCTACAATATGTCCTGCCTGCATGATGTGCTGAGGTAATAGTGGCACACAATTTGTGGGAGTGACCAACCAATGACTGGTCCAACTTTGTGGCCCATGCCAGAGGAGAGAGCCTATGCCTGACACTGCCAGGTTGGTCAGAAAACAGAGGCCGAATAGCCCAGAGACCTATGACAGAACCAGACAGGACTAACAAACAATTGAACAAAAAAGTCAATGAAATTATTTCTGATGACATTCTGCTATACTCATAGATTGGTGCCTACAGTCATCATCAGATAGGCTTATTCTATCAGCTGATGGGAGCAGGCACAGAAATCCACAGTCAACCATTAGGCAGAGCTCAGGGAACCCAATGGAAGAATGGAGAGGAAGAGTAGGAGTCAGAGGCGGTGAGGACACCATGAGAACAAGACCCATAGAATCAACTAAGCAGGACTCAGAGGGACTCACAGAGACTGGAGTCTGCATGGATCTGCACTAGGTCCTCTGCATATATGTTGTAATTGTTTAGCTTGGAGTTTTTGTGGTACTCCTTGATATGAGGGTTTGTGCCTAGTTTTATTGTAACTTCTTATGCTGTGTTTGGTTGATATCTCTTGAATGCCTGCTCTTTTCTGAGAGGAAACGGAGGAGGAGCAGATCTGGGGGAGAGAGGGTGGTGGGGGAGAACAGAGAGGAATGGAGGGATTGGAAACTCTGGTTGGGGTATAACATATGAAAGAATATAAACAAGAGAATAACTCATTGTAAGCAAGGGTGCAGTTAAATGGGTAAACAAGACCACTCGAGTGGTTAAAATAAGTGTTTATTGGGTATCCAGAAGACAAGGCTACATCTGGGAAGAGGCATGGAAAAGTAAAATGACAGAAAAGCAGGTGGATTCTATATGACAGTCAGCAGGTTGGGGTCTTTGTGATAATACAAACTATTCAGATTGATGGAGAACTAGATGAACTTGCCTGAGATAGTCGACTTTTGGGGCAGATTAATGGAGGCATAGCAAACAAGAACCCACCTTTAGGCTTCTGTTTACAGTTCTTATCTTTACTTGGTTAGAGTTCTACTGCTTTTTTACCAGCACTAATATTTTAGGGGCCAATTTTGGACCTAATACTCATACAAAAGTCAAGGAAGCCTCAAATTTATTTTTGTTGGACTTAACATTTTAAAATTCTTTGTGTGTGTTCCTGTTGATATATATGTGTATATATATTCCAGAAGTCACATTGAAGTGTTATTCCACAAGAACCATTCACCTTGTTCTTTGAGACATTGTCTCACCCTACACTGGGCCTGTTGATTATGTTAGGCTGGCTGGAAAGTGACCCTAGAGACTGCCTGTATCTGCCTCCCTTGTTCTGGCCTTAGAAGAATATGCCACTGTGCCCAGCTTCTCTCCATTGTTCTAGGGATGAAATTTAGTTCCTCACACTTGTATGACAAAATCTTTAAAAATTGAACTATTCACCCAGCCAGAATAATGCATTTGCTATTTTTATGCACAACAAATAAATACTGAAATTAAGTCACTAGAGAACATACTCTTTGTTGCTATATAAAAGGTCTCTAAAGCTTTCATCAAAATCCAACATAATTCAAGGTTAACCACACATGTCTGTGTGCAAAACTACCAGGCAATCTGATAGCCAGAAGAAAAACTCCTTCACGTGTGTCTTTTGGAGAGTAATATGTTCACAATTTATCTTTGAGTCTTATGGTCTCAAAGTTCTAAATAAGCCCTGATACTCCCAATAACCCAGTAACCCCAATCTGTCCTTTAAATATACCAAACTGTAGAAATGAGGTTCTCTTTTCTTGGTAAAAGAAGCCCAGAGAGTGTGTGTATCACTCTTACATTTCATTATTCCTCTTCTGTTCTAGGAACTCGACGTTTTAGTTTTTGCTGCATGGGGCACAATACTTCTTCACCAAGGTCAAAAAGCTAGGGTCATCAGGTAAAGGTTCTTATTTATATAAGACCATAGAATAAAGATTTACTACCATAATTTGATTCAAGATGTCTGTTTCAAGATAGAAACTCTCATAAATACTGGATATTATATGTCCACATTCTGAAGCAAAATATTTTGTTGCCAAATGTGAATCCTAAGAGATGACATAATTCCTTTTTTATTACTAAGTGTTTAAATGGCACATCTTGGATTTGGCAGTTTTATCTGATTCCTGAGATAAGATCAAATGACTATTTATTGCTCATTTGGCTACCTGATAAGATTTTTTGTTTTGTTTTATTTCTTCAGTTGCTATCTACTATGATCATGTTATATTCTTCTCACCTTTTATTCCTGTTTTTGAGACATTCATTTAATGGCAAGTGAGATGCATAGAGAAAAAGCACAGATAAATCATGCATCACATGATTATAATGCTAATTGATTATGTTAATTAATAATGTTAATTAATTCTTTTAGTTTTTGAGATTATAATATAATTACACAATTTCCCTTTTCCCTTTCCTCTCTCTAACATCTTCTAGATACCACTTCTTGCTCTCATTCAGATTCATGGCCTCCTTTTTCATTAATAGTTGTTACACATATTACATATCCACTCAACATCTAGTAATAACAGCACTGACACTATGGATCTCATACAATCTAACAAGTGATATGCAAAATTGAGTTTAATAAACATTAAAACTTCTTATTTTTACTCAGAAGTAAGTGGATACAAAACAAATTGAATAATATTTTCATCACTCAAATATAGGCATTTATTTATATGTATCCTAATAACTGTGCGAGTTAGAGGAAATAGGCAGAAATCCTTACCTAGTCTTGACTGGAATGTGGATGTTTATCTGTAAAAGACAATTAGAAGACATAGTCCTACACTAAGAAGGTCATGTATGCTTTTGTAACAACTCACACACCCACACAATTTATAATTTTCTTTGATAATTTTGTACATGTATATGATACATCCTGGTTAGTCTCCTAACTCCCTCTTGCTCCTGCCCACTCATAAGTTTCTCCTTAGAAGTCTCTTTTTCACATTGAAATCTTTATGCTTTGTTTTGTGACCCACTGAGTTTTAATCAGGCCTTCTGTATTACCGTGGATTTCTAATCATCCACTAGAGTCTTGTGGGCTAAGCTCTGGTTAAATAAGTGAAGAAAATGACTACTTCACTCTCAAAGGTAGCCAGTAGTTCAGAAGGCTGAGTCATGCCATGATGTCATGGGTCCCTTCCCAGGCCATGACTGAATGATAACGGACCCAATGTTATCCAGGCCTAGGGCAGGAAATTATGAAGTCTGTGAGATCTTGGACTGTGATACTTATGTAATGGTCAAACTACTTACCAGCCCTTTTCTAGACCTTATTCTTTTTATCTCCTGTTCTGTAATGTTGTGTGAGTTTCAGAAGGATGGTAAAAGTGTACAGTTTTAGAATTAGTATTCAATTGTTACTTACTCAGCTCACTAAGCAGCCACAAGTCTCTGCATTCCCTTACTTATATATGTGCCTTATTGCTCCATTTACAATAGCTAGGGACATAAAATCAGCCTAGATGTCTAACAGCTCATGAATGAATAAGGAAAATATGGTGTATATCCACAATATAATTTTATTCAAGTGTAAAGAAAATGAAATTGGGGAATTTACTGATAAATGGATGGGCATAGAAAAATTGTACTGAGTCCCCCCCAAAAAAGAAAAGCACACTGCATGTTCTCTCTCAAATGTAGATCTTAACTCTGAGTCTTTATTTGGGTGTTTAACTCAGAACACCTACAGAAGCCAAGGAACTAGAAAGGAGGCCTTGGAGTAGGAAATGTCTTAAGGGAGGGAGGAGAGTAGAATATAGGTGACATGAAATCAGACAGGTGGAACATTGGGGAGGAGAAAGTATGATCAGGGGTGGGGTGGAAAAATGGTACAGATGAGGAAGTGATGGAAACTTAACCAAAATGAAGAGTAACTGAGAAACTATATGGAAACTTACTACTCTGTAAGCTGATGAAAAAATGCAAATTAAAAAAGAAGAGAGAGCTCATAGACAGCTGTATCTGTATTTGTACTTCTGGAATCTGAGTCTCTCACCACTTAATCAATTAGCCTGTGTATTGCTCTTTCAACTTGGGGGAAGGGATGTGAATGAATGAGTATTTCCCTGTCCATGAAGATTTTGTTAGCCTAGACAATTTTATTACTTCTGGCTATTAATTACTTATTAAGCTTGCCCTTCCTATGTCTCCATTTCCATGACAACATAGTATGATGAACTTTTCAGATTTGAAAACTAGAAAACAGACAAATAATTTAAAAAATGTTTCTCAGTGTGTGTTCGAATTTATGAAGTAATCATGTCATTATAATTTTAACATTCAAAATAAAATGCAACATTGAGCCTAAATGATGAAAATGTTGTGTCTTAAAACAAAATTTTATGATTGCACTTCTTTGTTAATACTCCATGAATAAATTATCTCAAGTATTAAAAGTGATGGAAAGGTTTATTGATTATATAAAAAGGAGTGTTGCCTTTATGCACCTCAAAGTACTTATAATAATAATATTTCACAGCCTAACTGAAAATTGTAAGAGACATGCAGTAAAATTAATAGATCATGATATTATTTTCTTTTTATTATTGACTGTTTTATTAGAACTTTTACAGTCTTATTAAAGATTTTTCACAAGCCTAATTTAATAGCTAGATATTCAAATTAGAAATTGTTCCATTAATTTTCCTTTGTTATTTAAATTGTCTCTTTCTTTTTCTTCTTTACTTTTAGTTGTAATTATTATTAATGTGAGTGAAAAAATGTACAGAGAAGTGGACAGTAAAAAATAGTTTCTTTTTAATTGAAAGATATAAGAATTATCTTCCCTAGATTTAATTTTTTGGAAGTACAAGTTGTTGGAAATCTTGTTACTGCTTGAACTCTCAAAAATGTTTCTGCTTGTTTACCTGTTTGAAATAAATAAACATAAACTGTATAGGGGATTAAAAGTAATTAATTTGTAAATAAGCTGGCATACATTTGTGACAGAACAAAATTCTATTGGTCATTTTTCTTAGCATGGAACATAGGAGGCAGTTGTGTGAATTAAGTGTAAATGAGAACATTACATATTCTTTCCTACCTGACGCTACTCATCACATTCTTCCTTCCTTTCATAGTAAATGATAATTTCTAATTGACTAGTGACATGAATAATGGCATGGGCTGGCTCATTCATTCATTCATTCACTCATCCATCTATCATATGTTAGTAAAAGAGTTCCGATTTGGCAGGAATCTATGAGGCAAGAGGGCAAATAATTCAGAGTACAACAAATAGAAATTAAAGGAAGTAAATCCAAATTGCTGTCTTGAAGGGAGTATGATAACCACTGGAGAGAGTTTCCTTACCATTGTGGTAAGTACAGCTATAGAGAAGCAGACATGGCACTTCATAGAATATAGAGCAAGTGTTTTCCTTCAGCAGAAATGTCAAGAGCAACCCATGAAAGCTTGATTTTAAATGACAACAAAACCTGCTGTGGTGGGAAGGCCCTCACTGTAGCATCCTTACCTTTACTTGAGGTAATTTTTTTATATGGAATATAAACATGTGATTTTGTTCTTATGAATGTAGCTATTTCCCAAAGAATACTTATTTTGTCCATTTGTGTTCTTGGCCTCTGCTCCAAAGAGTAAGTGATAGTACCCAGATGCTTTACATCTGGATTTACTGTTGGTTCCATTGGTTTACCCTCCAGTTAACCCTTCAGTGTTAGTTGTAATGCTTAGGTCATTACAGTTTAAATCAGTTAGGGTAGGTCCTCAAACTTTCTTGCTTTTATTCAATACTGTTATTGTTACCAGGAATTTTGTTGTTTCACTTGAATTTTAGGATTACATCTTTATCTTCTGATGAAAATTTTCTTTGTACTTATCAGAATCTGCACCTCAGTTTGGATAAAGAAGACATTTTCACAATATCCATCATTATCATTCAGCAGAAAATTGAAGCAAAAGTTCCATAAATGCATAATGTGTATAAGAGAGAAAATTTTAAATGTTAACTACTGCAACATAAAGCACATGACAGAAATGAGTTAGTGATTAAAGCTGGACTGTTTCATCAAGACACTTAGGAATCTTAATTAGGAAGATTTATTTCTTAAGCAAGAAGTGGTCATTGTCTGACATCCCTGAGAGGTCGGTAAAGGGATCTTTACTATCCACCAATCTACCTATGATCTATCTACCCAACTTTCTAGTGAATAAACACACCCCTTATAAAACAAATCCCAAAACTTCTAAAATTCCTCTGCTTTTATCTCAGATGATGATGTAATAATCATTGAGGGAAGTCTCTATGGAGCCCAAAGATTTCTTTTAGCTTTATTGACTTATCTGTGACTGTCTGAAACAGTGAATAGGTAAAATTTGTCAGTCTCATTTTTAAAATTTTACTCATCAGTATGTAGTTTTGTATTCAAGAGAGCTTATATTCAGTCTCTTAAAATGCCCTCATTCTCCACCAAGTCTCCAATCCAAGGAACACCACATACTTTAAATTCATTCCGTTCCAATAACAATTGGAATTTTTTACCTTAAATTTCCCAGCATTATTCATCCCTTTTCAATAGTTCTCCCAATTCTAATGTTAACTTTTCACACAGATTCTTTTTAACCATCCGGGACAAAGCAGTATGTTCTTTGATTTTCAGTGACACTTTGCTATTTGGCTGGCACATTAGTAATAAGTGCCTGGAGTTCTGTTCATTTATTCATACATCTATTTATTGTTGGTTGACAACTAATAAAACAATGTATGTTTTGTGCTTTTGAGAATGGATTATTTATATTTGCTTATTTTATTTCAAGCACTTAGGATGATGTCTAATGTTAAAAGTTTGAAATATGCATGAAAAGCTTCCCACCACCTTTGTTTCTAGCAGAAAGAACAAATAAGAAGAAAAGTAAAAGGCAGAAGAAATGTGGAAAGTTTACCCCCTACTTTGAGAGAATGATCATTCCTGTATTTTGCTCTCCTAAATGTACATGTTTGTATATTGGCTGTCACATGTACCTTGTTGGCTAAAGACAATTGCAGTTTTTTGTCATATATATATATGTATATATATATATATATACATATCTATATATGATATGATAATATATATATTATCTTCACAGGTTGCTCTTTTAAATACTCCTACTCATGCTACTAATTAATTCATGGTTGACTTTTGCTTTAGCTTTTGAAACTTTTTTAACAGTAATTTTAGCAAGTTTTTTTGGATGTAATTTGTGTGCCAATAAACTCACCCATTGTAGATAATGCACTGATTTCTAGTAAACATATTGGGTTGTATAACTCACCTGCACAGCACTTTTTTGAATATCCCTTATTTTCATATGTTGCCTTGTGCCTACTTGTAGAAAGTTTCCATCTTTCTTCCCAGACGTTCAACAATTTATGTCTTGTGGATTTGATATTAGTTCCTATAAATTCACTGTATAATTTTCAATTCAATGGTACTTTAGTATTCATCCAAGAAGTAGCATGCATCCATATTCTATTTCTTTATTATAATAATGCTGAGTAATAATTCATTATAGTTGTGTAAAACATCGTTTTTATGTTTTCCAGTTGTGGGGTTGTTTTATTTGTGACACAGTGAGGAACGATACCCTCACATTCTTATGTCATCATTGTTCTTGAAATGGCATCTTATATTTCTTGGTTAATATATGATAGTGCACTTCCTGAATCATATGATTACATTTAAAATAATTACAGATCAGAAATGAATGCAATCTACCTCATCCTAACAAACTGAGGGGCTCTGTTCTCTTAATCTTTGCCAAGAATTGACAGTGACTGTGTAGACATGACTGATACAATATGTTTTAATTGTTATCATAATCTCCTAGTTAAAAAAATAACTAGTGAGTAAAATACTTTTAAATATATTTAATTGCTCATTGACTGTTTACATACTGGTGATATGTCTGTTATTTAAAACAATATTTTTTTCTTATTTTATGCATGTATTTATGCATGTATGTCAGGATTTATATGAAGAGGGTTGCATACATACATGTCACAGCACAGATGTGGAGGCCAGAGGATAACTTGTAGAGATGATTTACTCATTCCATCATCTGGCTCCTGGAGATGCAACTCAGGTTTTCTTTTCAGCAAGTGCCTTTATCCTCTGAGCTACCTTGTTGCTCACCAAACAAAATTCTTTCAAATGAGCTCATGAAGCAATTATTGCTGATAAAGACATTACACATATGCATTCTTCAAAGATACTCTCAAATGTTTTTTTTTCATATTCGATTTCTTATGATCATATGCAAGTAGTTGAGTAATAATCAATTAGAAAAGAGTAAGAGAAAGGACATCTTGCTCAGTGGTGTTAGCTGGCCCTCTCCAGGTCTTCATGGCATCTGAAGGTGAAGGTGGATGTGAGTGTTTACAGCTTTGCATCTCACACAGCTTATTGTTGGCAGTCAGTAAAAAGTGAGTGACATGATGATGGCTCCTTAGAGGCTGTTACTGAGGATAAAATTACTAGCCACATCTGATTGCCACCCTTCATCAAAAATTTCAAGTTAAATTTGAAAAACCTTCAAAAATAAAAACAGGATGGTAAAGCATGATTTAGACATTTTTTCAATAATAAACAATTAAACAAAGAGTTTTGTTGTCATTGATAACTCTTTAAGTCATACATTCTTTTCATCCTCATGACAATTCTCTCCTAAACACATGAATGGATCTGTAGGACTAGGATATTAATGTAAATAGTAATACATTTACATTTGTGATAATCTAGAATGTAAAATCAAGCAACTACTTTAATATCATAGATTTCTGTGGCTAATGGGAAACAGGTGTCTAGAAGGGATTAAAATATGGATTTTTATTCAAGATTTTGTTTTGGCTTCTTTTTATTCAAGCTAAATGTTTTGCAGTTGAATTGAAAAGGACTAAGCAAATCATGTAAATTTGTTATCAGGAAGGCAAAGACATCCTGAGTGCCAGTGACTGACTACACAGGTGCCTGAGAAGGCTGATCTTATTGATAGCATGGACCCAACAGGACTAACACTCTCAGCCAGGAGGCCCAAAGGCAAACATGGCTAAACAGGATTATTATTTTAATACAAATGTTTGCATTTTTTAAATGAGGGAAATATGATATTGAGAGGGCTAATATAGTTCAACATGACCTATTTAGACAGGATAAAAAAGACAGTAGGCCAAAATAGAAGGTGGGACCAGATGATGATAGAGCAAGGAGGAATTTTCCTGTTTTAGAATATTATTTTAAGATGTGATACTTTTGTTTATGTTGCATTTAACTCTGTGAAGCTGTGTTACTGTGCCTATCTAAAACACCTGATGACCTAATAAAGAACTGAACGGCCAATGACAAGGCAGGAGAAAGGATAGGCAGGGCTGGCAGGTAGAGAGAATATATAGAATTAAAAATCTGGGAGGAGAGAAAAAAAAAAGATGGAACCATGAAAGGAAGAAGGATTCAAGGGCAGGCCAGCCAACCAGCTACACAACCAGTCATGGAGAAAGATTAAGATTTACAAAAGAGAACCAGAGAAGCCCAGAGGCAAAAGGTAGACAGGATAAGTTAAGTTAAGGAAAGCTGGTAAGAAAAAAGCCAAGCTAAGGCCAGGCACTTAGAATTAAGAATAAGCTTCCATGTATGAATTTATTTGGGAGCTGGGTGGCAGCTCCCCCCTCAAAGAGTAAAATATCAATAACATTTTCCTATATCACTAATGAAAATATTCTGCACTCAGATGATTTAGTTCTACAGCTCTATTAGAGTATCAATTACAGATAAGAGAGCAACAGAGGAATTGAGTTGAAAAGGAATAGACTTATGTAAAGACAGAGATGAGTCAAGGTAGGTATTATGAACCAGACTGTACAATTTGTAGACATGGCCGAGAGGAGATTTGTTTTCTTTAAATATCTAAATCCTAAAGATACATTGAATGTAAATTACTCATCTTTTGGTTCAATAAAGCTCTTCTAGAACTAGGTTTCTTTGAGAATAAAGTTTTTTTTTCTAGTGTCTCTGAACGTATTTCTTGTTTCTAAACAACTTGCATTGCTGTCCTCTGAAATAACTGTGTTCAGTGACAGTCCTGTAAAATATACATATTTTAATTTAACTCCCTGTAATGTTATATGCTGTTTCACAGTCACTGACTTGTGCACATCTCTCACAGAATACCTAGATCATCAGTCACATGAGAATCAACAAAGAAATGGCAGTTCTGCCATAGCAAATAGAAGATGTGATATTCTTTTTGTCTCTATTTACAACTATCCTGATATTTTATATAACAATATTCTCCTCTTTCCAGAAGTCATGTATCTGGGGATTTGCAAGATGCTAGTCCTAGAAAAATTCATGGCAAGCTTTATCCTCAGGCTTTGGAATTCCTCACCTAGGAGCCTGATCTAAAAATAAGCATTGGTTTGAAAGCAGAATAAACTCAAATTTCCTAAAGGCTTTCTTCATAGTGCTGGATTTAACAAATCTAGAATTTCATATTTCTTAATTATGAAGATTGACTTTATTTGCTCACATGGCTGGCATATAAGTGAAACAATTTATTCAGTCTAATTTTGCTTTTTCAATTATTTGCCAGGGAATATTCCATGATTGCATAATTAGTCTAATTTAACCTGCCACGCCTTGTTGAGCTGCAATGTATACCCTGAGATAATCCACTATAGAGCCAACCTGAATGTTTACAAATTATAAGAAGGTGAATATTCTGTTCCTCTTGCTTCAGTTAGAAGAAATAAATGTTAAATTCAAAACTACATATCATCTTGAGGATAGGATTTAGATTATTTATGAATCAAGCAACTAGGTTTAAATCTTATCCTTAGAATATTTTATAGTTCTAAACATTATATACTGTCTCAATAAATTGTATTTATATGTCTTAAATATAATGTTATTTGTTATAGTAAAACTTAAAACTCAAATGTGTATTTACATTTATTTCTCTGGTTTATTTCTTTTATTTATCTTGCAAGACTCTATATAGTATTGAGTTTGGCAGCTCCAATAGCTTAGGACTTTTTTTTTTCCTGAAGAGAATGGAGGAACATTGTGTGGGGTTCTTTTCATGAAAGATGTTATTTTAATATACAAGTGTTTGAGAACTATGTCATCTGTATTTTTATATTCTAATAGAGCAAATGCATGGAGGGGGATTCACATCAAATTATTTGAATTACTGGTTCTCTCAGGACTGTCTCCAGAGATGTTGAAGACAGAGATTGTCGGATGACTTCCCTTGCTGGCAAGTTGATCTGCATATTTCTCTTTATTTTTACTTTTCAGAAGATTCCTACACTTGATTGATTTATAAATAAAGTGCTGATTAGCCAGTAGCCAGGCAGGAAGTATAGGTGGGACACGAGAGAGGAGAATTCTGGGAAGTGGAAGGCTGAGGCAGGGAGACACTGCCAACCACCATGATGAGAAGTAGATGTTAAGATATTGGTAAGCTACGAGCCACATGGCAACATAGATGAATAGAAATGTGTTAATTTAAGATAAAAGAACAGTTAGCAAGAAGTCTGCCATGGCCATACAGTTTATAAGTAATATAAGTCTCTGTGTGTTTACTTGGTTGGGTCTGAGTGGCTCCAGGACTGGTGGGTGAGAGAGATTTGTCCTGACCATGGGCCAGGAAGGACCAGGAAAACTCTAGCTACATACACTCCTCTGTAGGAATGAGTTGCCTCAATCCATTGCACAACTGTGTTGGCCTTCTCTGTGTTCTTGTTTTCTCCAGGACACAGCGAATATTATGCTTTCTGCATCTTGCCTGAAGGTGATTTGTCTTGGTGTCAGACCCAGCAATGTCCTGTCTTGTGGGATGACTCATCCCTAATGGGCTTGAGGGCCAGATGGCCCAAACAAGTAAAAAAGATACTTTCTGAGAGCCAACCTGGGTCTGCCTGATGGTCTTAGCAACAGAAGCTGAAAAATGATCTGGAGATGACCTGGACCAATGAGAGACAGCCATGTCACACCAGCTGATGCATATTCATCAGACCTCCCCCCAAGGTGGGGGTGGAGGTTATATAAGGCTTGCCTCTTCCTGTATAAGCTGAGCTTCTTGTTTTGACATTCTCCCGGAGTCTGTGTGGTTTGACTCTGCACCTACTTGGTCCCTACCCCCAAAAGGAACAACAGCAAGGACCCTGCCACACTGTCTTACATATAATGTTTATTTTATCTTTAATTATTTAATTATTTAATTAAGTTCATGTTCATTGTGATCTCTATTTTATATTATAGAAAACATCACCAAAACCACACACTTTTGCTGAATACATCAGTCCAACAAACATCTTTGCCAAGAAAACATTGAAGAAACTGTTTCTGCATAGGGTAGTTTTGTGCCACTGACTGAAGAAAAACAAACTATTCTAAGAACCAAATAGAGACCATCTTGTTCAGGTTTGAGACAAAAGCTCACCTAGAAACCAATGACAATTCCAACCAACTGGGTGAGGGAAGTTATGAATCATGAACCGGACCAGCAAAAAGTGCCCCTCACTGAGGCTTAGTTTGAGCCAGAGTACATAGAATTCTTGATTTGTTTGGGAGCTAAATCCTTGTATAGCAGTGGTTCTCAACCTTCCTAATGCTGCATCCCTTTAATACAGTTCCTCATGTTGTGATGACCCCAACCATTACATTGTTTTGTTGCTTCTATGTAACTCTAATTTTGCTGCTGTTCTGTATTGTAAGGTAAATATCTGATATGCAGGAATCTGTTATGCAACCCGTGTGAAAGTGTCATTCAACCCAAAAGGAATCACAACCCACAGGTTGAGAACCACTATTCCACCAATTTCAGTTTTCTATTAGTCTTTGGTCTAGGGTCCTATAGCTTTAAATAATTGCTAGCAAAGAAGTATAGGCCCTTGTGAGAGGACACTAGATATAAAGACTGGTGAGGCTGCTAGAATGAATTATTTTTAATGAGTTTTAAAGTTCTAAATTGTCATGTTATGTTTACATTTTTAAAAGTAGGCAGGACAATTAGTATATTTGCTAACAGCAATTCTTTAAACATGAAAGATGGAATTTCATGCCAACTGGCATGATATTCATCATAAAAAGAAACTGGTAAATGAAGAAAATTTTATCTTTCAGATGCAATCATCTCTCACATAAACCTATTTGGTCAATCTTTTCTAACCTCAAATAACATAATTAATTTTACTTAGTGGTAAGATTATTGTATTTTAATATAAAGCCAATATGCTCTCTGCTATAAATTAAAACGAGTATTCAGGAAAAGATTTAGATCAACTCTGTGCAATATCACAATAGAAATAATAGAAATAGTAGCCATAGCAAAATATGTATAGAAATAACCAAGAAGGACAAATAGCACTACAAAGCATTAGTTATTCCTGAGATATCATTCAACTATGTACAAATGATTAGATACTCAATAGCTTTGTTTATTTAATCTACAGGGAAATTTTTTATTGATATTTATGTCACCACAAATGGTAGTAATCCTTTAGGAGTGTTTTCATATGGCTTTGTTGGTCTTTCAATTGGAAAGTTGGAAAAGGGGATATATAATTAAGAAATTTAATTACAAATATGTTGAATTACTTTATATAGTTCTATTAATGTAGGAAGCAATATCAGATATTACACCTGAAATTATGTGATCACTAATTCTAGGTTAAATCTTCTTTTTATTCTTAATATTTCAAAGACTTTTGACCCAGCTATACATATCCTGTCTTACCCTGGTAGACAAATAATAAAGAGTATATTGACTTATACATAAAAGCAAATAATAAAAAGTACATTAACTTAAAAATAATAAAGAGTATATAGACTTAAAAATATGGAGTATATTGATAGCTAAATGGATTAATGATGCTGGAGGCAAACTTTGAGGAGTGACTCCCAGCTTTGAGAAGGATAAAACTGCTGCAGCAGGACCAGGAGATATTGTGTGAAAGATGAGTGGGGCTAATGTTTGCATTTTAAAATTGGCAGGAACGAGATCGGAGATAAAAGCACAGTGGAGAAAATGAGCAAAGCACATGAGAAAGATAATGAAGATAGCTATAGGCTCTCTCACCTAGGTTAAAAAGCACGTATTTCTGGAAACTGTGAAGCAGAACATGGATTTGGGTTAACAAAGAGGAATCCATATGCAGAGGTGTCTAAATAGCCATCCCAAGGGCCTAAATTGAACTGAACTATTTAGACTCTGGTCAGAATACTGTTTTCAGAAGATTTGGGGTTCTGGATGAATACAAGACTAGAAAAATTAAAAACAGAATGTCAATGTCATTTGTCAGTTAGCTCACATATTATGATACATTTCAATAAACTTCTTACTCAAATTCACTAGAGTTCAGGGTTTTATTTCAGTTAATTTTATTCATGCTTTGAATATTCCTTTTTTGATATATATATATATACATATACCAAAATTATATATATATATATACACATATATGTGTATGTATGCATATGTATACATACATATATGATCCTTAAATTCTCTCTATTCACATATGTGTGTGTATATGTATACATACATACATATATAGTCTTTATATTCTCTCTATTCAGGGAAAATGAGTGATTTATGAAATATTGGATAGTAATGGTCTATGATCATAATAGCTTATAGATGATGTTTAAACTAGACTTATACAGTAAAGTTGATATTGAATAATGGAGCCAAAAATTAACTGTGGGCTGGGAAAAATCAAATGGGACCAATAGCATAGATGGAAGTTAAACAAAGTTTACTGATATATTGGGAATAGATGACAAAGTAGTATCTAACACTAAGCTTTCATGCCAAGGAAACTGAGATTATAATTCTTTTGACTAAATATAGTTTTTCTCAGTATGAATTCTGACTATTTAAATCAGTTTATTGGAATGCCATTTTGGAATGTCATTTATTGAAATGTCAATTGATTTTCATGCATTTATTATCAAACAAGTGTCATGCTCCCCTACTTTTATTTTTTATGTCTCATAAGGTAATAAATGCCATTTGACCACCTGCCATATACCGAGGCTATAGACACTAGACAATGCCAAGTGTATGACAAATCATAAAATGTTCCCTGAAACATAATTTTATAATATTGGGCAAATGCAGATATAAATGCAACATTTGTTATCCTTGCATCTGTTTTAATACCAGATTTTTGAGAGGTGAGTCTGCCTGATAATATCAGAAAAGAACTATGCTTTGCAAACTGTACTATATGCATATGCCCTATGAAAACATACTGCCTTGACTAAATTATTAAAAGCTCATAGTGTTCACTTACCTCAAGAATATAAAACATGGTTTTCTATAGTGACATTTAATATGGAATTGTCAGAGCCCCAGGGTGTGCCTGTGAAAACAACAGGTGAGTGTGAAAAATAACAGTGGCATTACGGAGGTACATCAAACTACTTGTAGGTAAGCAGAATAAACTAATTAGATGGCAATAACAAGCTGCTGTGTAATGACATCTGGGGAAGAAATGAATTGTTACCTTCAAATGAAAGTCATAACATCTTATTAGAGCTTCACAATGCATGTGCAGCTGCTACTAACTCCCAGTGTCATTGTTTATTGTGCGCTTTTACTAGAATTTGTAAAAAGTAAGATGGTAAAAACAACATACATTTAAAAGCATGTGTTTGGGATGTCAATTAACTGAAATAACAACCTAACATGATGATAACATTTGTCTACCAATAAAATTACAAATTCTAGTAAAAGTGCACAATAAACACCGAGTGTTACCTGGAGTGGTTCCTGGGACCATTGTAGCACTATTGATGCCGTCTTCGATGCCATTTTCATCTTCACATCACACTTACAGATGTACTTGAAAATCTGTTTCCCATTGGAGCTGTTCACATCTCCATGTCTCTCTCCTATTCCCAGAGATTATGAATCTCAGTCTCTCCCCCTCTCTCTCTATATATATATCTATACATAGATATACATACACATATATAACTTTCTTCTTTCCATTCTTCTGATGCTTTTTTAAGTTTTTAAGATTTATTTTGCTTTTACATGGATGAATGTTTCTGGTTTTTCTTTTTTTCTGTCTGTCTATATGTATACCATATGTGTGTTGTTACCTCTGGAAGACAGAAGAGAGGATTTTATACACCCTGGTGCTAAAGCTACCAGTGTACGGGCAGTGGAACTCATGTCCTCTGCAAGGACAAATGCTCTTAAATGATGAACCTTCTCCAGCCCCTCCACTCCTCTGATTTTGATTCAAGGAATACCATGATAATGATGCTGGTGCTGGCATTTGCAAATCTTCATTATGACTGATTTCTGTGTGAAACTAATAAACAGACAAGTTAGAAATGTGACTAGATGTACATCTATGAGGTTCTATAGAAAATAGGAGTAAGAGCAAAGAGTCTCACATCGACATGGAAATTAGAGACAAACAGAACAAACTGCCCTTTAATCAAAGAAAAATAATATAAATGAAAAGGAATTTTTATGGTATAACCGTGAAAGGCCTAATTTTATTGGTAGATAAATGCTATCATCATGTTAGATTGTTATTTCAGTTAATTAACATCCCAAATACATGCTTTTAAACGTATGTTGGTTTTACCATCTTACTTTTTACAAATTCTAGTAAAACTACACAATAAACAATAAATGTTTATACATGCTAATCAACTCTCCATTTAAGATTTGAGTTCATTCTTTCTCCATGTATTATGTCACAATTAGAAATATCTCTTTCAATATGTTCTTTGTTTGTTTTGTTTGTCCATTTGAAGGAGGCTTTATAGTTTATAGGCATTGCTTTGGATATCACTGAAACTGCTATTACCAAAACTGTCAGGGCATCTTCAATTTCTTATCTGTTAGTTAACACACAAAGTTAGTTCAAATGAATCAGGAGAATAATGAACTTTCTCTAGCTAATTCATTATTCTGTTCAGCCTATCACAGAGACTAAGATTAAATGTCTGTACAAAGAGGCTGAAGAATAATAGCGTTCTCTGCTCCTATGTGGCAGTTACTTCATCCTGGTTTGTGTAAATGAATGTATTTTCATGTGACAAACATTTATGTGTGCTTATTAGAAAAAAAAATGCAATCTATCACGTACTCAAAAAAACCTCAAATGCAAGTTATGCATCTCTAAAATGAAGCTGAAGATATAATAAAAATACAACCATTAGCTAAAATTCAGTTTTTCATCATATATGTTACCTTTTCTGTTTCATATTGAGGATTTATATTATTTAATGAAAGAATTTTAAAAATATTTAAAATGTATGATCATTCCTATTTAGCATTTTGTGGGTGAGAGATATACTTAGAGAGATGTGATATTCAAAGGACACTTAACATCTGGTAGAGTACTTGCTTGCATTACAAAGTCATAGGTTCTATCACTGCCACCACATAAACCAGGCCCTCTAGCATACACTTGTAACCCAGGCATTCAGAAGTGTGACAAGATAGTAAGTTCAAGGTCTGGAATGTTTAGGAGTCTCTGGGACCTCATCGGCCAGCAGCTGCAAAGGAAAGAATCCATGTATTGTACTAGGGTTTTCTTTCTTAGTCTGTGGTGATCAGCAGGGGCATTGTTGCTCCATTGTAGGGTTACTCCATTTTAGCTATTAGCTCTTTTTAAATTTTTGTCTAGTTCTTTTTACATATGTGCATATAAACATATACAGTAAGAGATAGATTTCTAGATGACCTTTTCAAGGCTCTTTAGTGTTAGTTTCCCATCCATTTTTCCTTCCTCTGCCTTGTCCTTTCATCCTCCATCCCAACTTAACCTTCTTTGCCATTATTCTCCTTTGGGCCTTTGTACAATTGGGGTTTTCCCTTTCCTTTGAAAGTGGTCAACTGCACATTTCATGATTTCATTTTTCTTCACTTCTTAATAGTCTTCCAGGTCCTGCATCTTTAGTGCAGAGAACATCACAGGAGAGGGTGCAGAATGGTTATAAGAGCAAGAATACCAGGAAGTCTGCTGTGAAACAGTCTCTCCTAGATATAGCCACATAAACAAGACCAGAAAAATGCCAATGTCAATGGACATGTTAATGAGGAAGGGTGGAAAATTTTACAGGTTCCTACATGTAGACAGAGAACTAAAAACAACTAATTATACTGAGAGAAGAGCTAGCCTTTCTCAGAGATGAGCTCTCTTATTTGTTCAATGCAGAATAGTCATCCTTGGAACTCTTTACACACAAACAATAAAAACAGACTTATATACATATTTGTGTATATCATAATCAATGAAAAAAGGCTATCAACTTGAAAGTGTGGGAAGGATATAGGAGAAGTTCAAGGGAGGGAACCTGGGGAAGATGTATGTAGTAAAACAAGGGGAGAGATGATATAATTCTACTCCAATTAAAACATATTATAAAGAAGTGTAGCCTTCCATGGTCTCTCACTAATTTCTTGACTTCTATGGGTATTCCAAATGAAATAGACACATTTGAAGAATCAAAGCTAACATTCAGAAATGAGAGAAAGTATGTAAGTTTGTCTTTCAGTGTCTTCATCAGAATCATGGTTTCCAGCTCCATATGTTTATAAATAAATTTTACAGCTCTGGTTTGTTAGCATTATATAAAGATATCATATTTTAATTAGCCATTAATCAGTTGGTGGACATCTAGGTTGTTTCTATTTTCTAGATATTGTGAATAAAATGGAATATGAATGGGCAGTATCTCTATAATAGAATATGCCATTAGTTATCCTTAAAAACTTGGTGATGAGACCCTATTGATAAAGATACCACATATATGAGTCTTAGAACATGGAGATATCACATCAGTGCTGACTTTGGAGCTTCACCCCTATTGGCCACCATTTATAGTGTTGGAAAATGTTGTGCATACTATCAGAGAGGAAAAGCAATCATCACTCTTACCCAGCTGTGTACCCGATGAGTTACAGCAATGACCTACCTGGCCAGACCATACCTGGCACTATTATTGAATTAATAACCGGTGACAAGATGGGACTTAAGCCCTAGGGGTTAATTTATTACTGTTGTCCTTCCCTGATTCTTCTCACCCACTCTTTTTGTCAGCTCTTAATATTGTACCACATCTCCTGGTCTCTGTAATAATTTATAGTAAGGAATATCTGTCATTCAAGTAGTTTTCCTATCAAAGTAGAAAATGAAGCCGGGCGGTGGTGGCACACGCCTTTAATCCTAGCACTCGGGAGGCAGAGGCAGGCGGATCTCGGTGAGTTCGAGGCCAGCCTGGGCTACCAAGTGAGTCCCAGGAAAGGCGCAAAGCTACACAGAGAAACCCTGTCTCGGAAAAAAAAAAAAAAAGTAGAAAATGGATTTTTTCAAACATTTTCCCTTAGTTCTTTTTATTATTTTTAAGCTTTACATGTTTGATTATCATATGTGTTAGTGTTTATTTCTTTGAGTTTATCTTTTTTGTAAGTAGCTCATCTTGATATATGTGCACATATAGAATTAAGATCTATGGATATATTTTTTGTCATATTTACCATGCTATATCAATTTCCTTGACTACCTTCCAGCCTTTATAAAACTCAGTGGTGGAGATGTTAGGTTTATTTTAGTACCACAAATCTCTGAAACTGTTCTTTTTTCTAGTTCATTGTCTTTCATCTGTTAGCATTGGTGATAGTTACTCTTCCATCTTTGAGTTTAGTGATAAGAATGTTGCAACTTATCACTGACAAAGTTAATGAAGACTGCATTAAAATTTCTGTCAAATAATTATGACATTTTAATCACTAAAATGTTTGCTGTCTTTACTTCATTACTATGGGATTAGCCTGAGTTTTAAAATCTGTATGATGACCTGGATGCTTTTATATTTACTGTACAGTTAACTTCCTCTAAATCTCTGATCAGATGAGAGTCATTGCACTGTATATAGCATGAAGTTCATGTCCCCACTCAGTGACTTCATCGACACTGATAGCATTGGAACTTCCTAGAACCATAGACAGGATGGAGCTAGTTACCAGCTATAGACAGGTAAGCTCTGATGCCTTCACTCATGCTGTACTGACAAACTCAGCAATTGTGAATGTCTCCAGTGCATATTCTGCTCTCAGTCTTTGGTGGCATGGTTGGGTCTTTGGAGGGTTGTCAGGCTTTAACAGCACAGTGAATACCTAAATTTTTCTTTATTAGTTCTCCTTTTTCATTCTTGTCTGGAAAGGAAAGACTTTGGAAGCAGACTTTGTGTGCCTCCCTTGCTTTTACATTCCTCTTCAGTATCAGTCTGGCATTATGAGCCAAAGAGGATACCCATAAACCTATTTATTATGCTGTTTCTTGGGTCCAGAGTTCTGTAGACCATTGTATTGCTCTTGTATATGTTTCAGTTTTATTCATTGTATCAGGAATTATAGATATTTTTAATGTGAATAATAGGAAATAAATTATCTACTCTACATTCTTTAAGACAAAATGTTATTTTCTATTTTTAAAATTGTGATAGCACCTCCCTTTTATAAAATAAATTTATTCAAAATATGTAATTGATTCCACTTTCTCCTGATCCCTTTATAAAACCATGTTGTACTTCTCTTTCCTTGGAAGACTCTTCGCCCCCAGGTTCCTTTCTAGCTTAGTAACCTTTGTCATTATTCTGATTGAAACTCCCATATCTAAAGTTTAAAAGCTAACATCTGAATATAAGAGAAATGTGATATTTGTCTTTTGAGGTTTTTGTTACCTCGACCATGATGATTGGGAGAGGGAAAAGGAATATGATCAAACATATTTATATAAAAAAATGTTAAATAAAAAAGTAAAAAATAAAATATAACAAAAAGAAAAACATGTTCAATGACTTTTGACATTTATTTTCAGTTACAGTTGTATATAACTCACAATAATGTGATAAAATAGTTTGGGTGTTATATGACTCACAACAATGATATAAAGTTGATAGTTATGTTTTTTACCATAAAATGCATTGAACTATTACTCTACCTTTGTTTCTTCATTTTATCAAAATAAATGAAACTTTGACTACATTAACATAATTCTGGTCACACAAGTGCAATGTCTCTTGTTAAACTAAATATCTGTCGTTCTGTCCGTATTTGGATCTCCAGATCCTTTGGTAAAATATCGGAACAATAATGGGATTTTAGTATAATTTCAAGTTGATTCTAAGTACACATTTTCAGTCATTTCTATGTCCATCATAATGTCTCTGAAAGTTCAATATGTTTTATAAAAATATCTACTGGTCTTGAAAGCCAATTATAAAACATGTAGTTTCTTTTGCACAGCTTAAAATAGCATTCAAGTCTCTTCCCAGGATTCCAAATCTTTAGAGTTTTCTGTGCAATAGAGGCCTCCTGTTTGACCTGTCTTCTGAGCAGCAGGTAACCTTTATTTGCAATTCTAACTTGAGTATTTAATCATAATATCAGTCCAAAGAAGCTTGGGAGTTGTACAATAAACAGAAGACTCTTTAAAAATTTGAAAGTCTGTTATTTCTACTGATACAAGTGCAGAAAAGACTAAAATAGTATAGAGTGGGAAGTTAAATATGAAGTACACTGAGTGAATGCATATGTATTTAAAACTATTTCAACTGCTGTTACACAGCACTTCTGTTAACTTTATGCGAAGAAAGGGCATTGTGGGGGAGGGTAGGAGAATACATGAATTTAAAATGAAAGGGAAGACACTATGATGGTAAAAGCTGATGCCATTAGTGTTTTAAATATTCATATTTGGTGGCAATGTTTGGGTCATCAAATTAATATCCATTATTATTTTACTGATTTCCTTAGTGCACCTAGAAGAATAATCCATTATGGAATTCTGAGTTTGGTTATTTTTACTGTGAATTTTCTAATAAGAGAAACTTCAAAATGTTGACTTTAGGAAGATAGTGTTCTTTTTGTTTTTTTTTTCAGTTAGCATATATTGATAATACCTGATAATGGGTTATGTTTTGACATTTTCATATACAGTCATAAAGCATTTCAGTCATGTTTAACATCCCCACTACTCACCCTCTTTTGTCACCTTTTCAACTATTGCTAATCCCCTTCTTCCCAACCATCCCTCCTAGTTTCATGTCTCCTTCTCTCTTCCTGCTCTTCCTCCTACTCTTCACCCTCTTCCTCCTCCTTCTCCTCCTCCCCCCTGTGACCCAGGAACTTTCATTAGGGCTGCTTGCAGGATCACGAGTCAGGGGTTTTTCACAGGAGCATAGGTACCACATCAGTGGCTAGACTACTCAAGAAAAATCTTTCTCCCTCCCCTATGAGCCATTAAGTGCACATACATCCCCATGAAGCTCTCTCCCTTCCACCCCTTCCATGACAGGGTATTGACAGGCCCAGTCTTGTGAAGGTCTTGTGCTGATAACCACAGTTTTTGTGATTTCGAAAGTATAATGGCCATGTTGTATCTGAAATTCAGCATTCCACACTGCTTCCCTTAAGTCCTTCAGTTCTCACAGTCTTCTTGATTCTGGGACATTTGCTGAATCTTGAAAAGGGTGATATAGATGTCTCATTTGTGGCTGGACAGTAAACTGTCACTCATTCTTTGCACTGTGGCCTGTTATGAGTCTTTGCACTCACCACTGACCAATGCAAAAAGAAGCTTCTTTTACTGAAGTGGAGAGTAGCACTAGTCTATAGGCACAAGCAATTATCTAGAAGAGAAGTTGGCAGGCACATCACATCCATCTAGCAAAAACAAACAACAAAACAGTAGCTTCCCCACTGGGACCTATGCTCTCCCCAGCCAGGGTCTTTGATCAGGTTTATAGTACCATGTGTAAATTTCCTCCTTTGGAATTGGCATAAAATTCAACTAGAAAAGAGTCAGTTTATAATATAGTTGGCATTATTTCATCAGGGGGCACATCTTGTCTGGTCTCAAAGCCCTATCTTAAATATTTTCCATGTGTTTTTTTTTTCTCAATAACCACTAGAATCTAAGGGAGAATAAGTAGTATGTGTATTAAAAAATAAAATTTTATTCTCAGTTTTATGCCCATGTCTTTTTTTTTATTCT
Source organism: Peromyscus maniculatus bairdii (assembly GCF_049852395.1). Taxonomy (NCBI): domain Eukaryota; kingdom Metazoa; phylum Chordata; class Mammalia; order Rodentia; family Cricetidae; genus Peromyscus; species Peromyscus maniculatus. Next base: position 63,942,967 of record NC_134853.1, on the reverse strand, counting down.
GGCAAAATAATCACAGCTAAAGTTGCTATCTTTAAGTATATAACTTAGTGGTATTAAATATATGCACAATGATGTGCAAACCGCCCTCACTTCCCCTTTCTAGACCTTTTCATTAATAGATACAAATTCCCTATTCTTTCCTCCACTAAACCCAGGGAGCCACTATCCAACCATCCTAAATCGTGGGAGTAGCCAAGCAATGTTTAGTTTACTTTGGGACCCATGTCATGAGGGAGAGTCCATGTCCCACACTGCCTGGATGACCCAGAACTGGAAACTGAGTGCCTCAGAGACCTAGGGTAGAACTAAACACAAGTGGAAAATGAAAGGAAAAAAATCAATGAAATGGTTCCTAATGACATTCTGCTATACTTATAGTTTGGTGCCTTGCCCAGTCTTCAGCAGAGAGGCTCCCCTGGCAGCAGATAGGAGCGGGTGCAGAGACTCACAACCAGACACCATGCATAAAGAGAGTCAAAACTGGAAGTCTCCAACTGGTTCCTCCCCTGGGAAATTAATGAACCCAGTGAAAGTGATGGGGGGAAGAGGAGTGTAGGAGTCAGAAGTGATGGAGGACACAAGGAGAATATGGTCCATTGAATCAACTAAGCAGGCTTCACATGGGCTCACAGAGACTGAAGTAGTAAGCATACGATCTGCTTGCATCAGCACCAGGTCCTCTGCATGTATACTATGGCTGTTAGCTTGGTGGGTTTGTAGGACTCCCAGCAGGTGGAGCAGGTGTTCTTCTGACTCCTTTGTCTGTTCTTGGGACCTTTTCCTCCTATCATCTTGTCTATTGCACCTTGTTTTGCCCTGTGTAACTGTTTTCTCTTGGAGGACTCCTTTTTTTCCTGAAGAGAAAACAGAGGGGGAGTGGATCTGAGGAGAGGGGAGCATGGGAGAGATAGGAGGAGTGGAGGGAAGGGAAACTGTTTGGGGGTGTATTGTATGAGAGAAGAATCTATTTTCAACAAAGAGAGACAGACAGAGACAGAGACAGAGACAGAGACAGTGCCATGATGGACTGAGTAGGGCAACGAGACCCCCACACACAGGCTGGGGCAGTCTGCCCTAGGCTTCAAGGAAAAAACACATGCCTACCTGATACCTTGTGGTGCAGGGCAGTCAGGCACTATTATGATGAGCAGCTGTAGGGTGTGGTCTTGGAGAGAGAGAGAGAGAGAGAGAGAGAGAGAGAGAGAGAGAGAGAGAGAGAGAGAGAGAGAGAGAGAGAGAGAGAGAGAGAGGAGAGAGAGAGAGAATGGTTCATCTTCTATGGATAGAGGCATATCCGAAGAGGTGAAAGCAGTGAGGAGCTGACTAAGGTGGGTGGCTTGATTGCCACCCAGGGCCATGGTGGTGTCTGGGTCTAGGCTGCTGCTGAGACCCATGCCTGGGTTCCTGGCCCAGATGAAGCTATGGTCTGTGTTAATATCCCATGCTCCTGATTACCACTAAAGCCTGAAAGGATAGGGCTATTATGGAGTTATCCCCACCCCTCACTGGCTGCAACATTAGGGAGAACTAGGTTCTGCCACTCACCAGGGGCTGAAGCACTCAGGAAAAAAAGTGTCCTACACCTCACGTGGGCAGCAAAATATTGCTGACCATGTTTTCAGGGTCATGGCCCACTGTTTCTGAGGGCATGAGAATGAGAGAGCAGGTAACATCCCTCTTGTCTACCATGTGGTGGTGTGGGTGAAGGAAAGATGCCCTCCTCCCCTACCCCTCAACACCTGCAGCGGGTGGGGGACCTGACCCAACCCCCCATCAGCTGCAGCGCTCTTGAGAACAGTCCTTGTGCCTCACCTTGAAATCACAGTAGATTTGACTCTGTAGACAGGGACGTGGGTGAGCCAGCCCTGAGGGCATGAGAGGGGCACAGCTGGTACAGTCTCCCTCATCTAGAGTGTAGTGGCGGGAGTGAGGGAAAGATGCCCTCCCCACTTGCACCTCCTCCAGCTGGTGAGGGAGCTGACCTTCTCCTTTACTAGATGCAATACTCTGAAAACAGGCCCTGAACCTTGTCTGGGCAGCACAGCTGAGTTGACCCTGTTGAGGAGGGGTGGGCAAGGAGAGCCAGCCCCAAGAAGGTGATCGTGGGAGATGTGGCCCCGCACCTCATCTGCCATATGGTGGCATGGGCTGGGGGAGAGATGCCCTCCCCCGCTCCTGCACCACCCTTCTATGCCTGAGGCAGGTAGGAGAGCTGTCCCTGAGGTCATAGGAGCAGAACTGCCCCTGTCCCTCACCAACTGCAGCACGCAGGAGAACAGGTTCTTCACTTTGCCTGGGCAGCACAGTAGATCCAACCCTATTGGCAGAAGTGTGGGTGAGCCAGCCCGGGAAGTTGTGAGCGTGGGAGAGCTGTCCCCACTAATTGTGTGTCGTGCAGCGGTGTAGGTGGGGGAGAGATGCCCCCCTTACCCCTTGCCCCTCATTGCCTTTGATAGACTAGGGAGCTGACCCTCCCCATTACCAGCTGCAGCACTTGGGGAAAGTGGACCCTGCACTTTGGGCGGAACAGTAGAGCTCATCCTATTGAGAACGTAAGCATGGGAAATGTGGCCTCACTCCTCATCTGTCATATGGTGGAGTAGTGGGGGAGGCATGCCCCCTGCCCTTCCCTGCCTGTGGCTTGCAGGAGAGTTGGGCCTGCCACTTACCAGCTACAGCACTCTGGAGAGTAACCCCTACACCTCAGACTGTCGTAACCTCTTGCTCATTTCTGCATAGGGTAAACGAGCCAGGGCAATGCTGGAGAGCTCACTCTGGTCCTGAAGGCAGGGAAGAGCTAGTGGGTTGACCAACCCTGCAACTGCCCAGACCCAGCACCAGGGTTATGAGTTGGTTCACCCCAACATCCACTCCATCTATGATCTGCTGGAGCATGTGAAGAGGCCAGTTCTGCAGACCCAAGACTGCAGGATCTCCATGACAGAGGGCAACAACGGGATATCCAAGAGGAGTCTCAGAGAAGGTTCAGCATTGATAGAGAAACAGAAACCAAAGGCCTCAAACCAGACCAATGACTCTTTGCGAAGAATATTTGCACCTAAGGATATAGGGATAAAAGGGTTTACTGTGTGACTCACTATGTCACGCTACAGCTTCCATGACAAGATTTTTTCCTTTTTTTTCCCCTTTTATCTCAAATTTTATTTTATTTTTTTTTGCAGGGGTGGATTGGAAGGGCAGAGGTTGGGTACAAAGGGACAGGAAATGAATGGGATTGAGATGCACAACGGGAAAGACAAAGAATAAATAAGAAGTTTTAAATAGATAAAATTTAGGACTACTAAATGTAATAGTCATATCTAATATATTTACCTATTTTGTGGAAGCCCTGAGTTATAACCTTAAAGGTGATATCGTGTTAATATTCTATTTTATGAATATAGTCAGTTAAACTAAAAGTTCTTTGTAATTTTCTTTCAAAACATATATTGCTAAAAAATAGAACTTTGGTTTCACAATAAAAAAGAGCTCTTAATTCTCAAAAAAAAAAAAGAAAAGAAAAGACAAAAAACAAAAAAAAAGTGTGAGTCCATTTGAGGAACTTGCAAGATAGTGTTCTTTTTATTTTTATTTATTTATTTGGTTTTTTGAGACTGGGGTTCTCTGTATGATCCTGGCTGTCCTGGAACTCACTCTGTAGATCTGGTGGGCCTCAGACTCAGAGACCCACCTTCCTCCTGAGTGCTGGGAATAAAGGCATGTGCCACTACCACCCAGATCAAGATAGCGTTCGTTCTTAATCTCTTAATTCTGTTAGACATTAATATTTTGGGGAAACATTATTTCCAATAGGATTGAAAGATAAGGTTACAGACTCAAAAATTAACAAACTAAAAGTCAATAAAAATATCCTTAAGACTAAGCGATAATGAATAGTTCACTATATAAAAGAGCTGGATATCTTCTGCATAGACCCCACTGAAGAAGATAAGCAAGTGCGGAATAAGCACCTATAAAGATATTTAGAATTATTTTTTGATCAGAAAAAAGACTGTTAAAGCATAAATAGGAACCACAGCATGTGATTTTTAAATTCAGTGTATCCGATATTATCAGTTAATGGTGAGGATACAGCAGAACAGGAATGTAAAGACTCTATGTTGTTAAGAATGCAAAAGAGCAGCCACTTTTGAAAGCAAGAAGGCAACTTCTCACCATAACCATGCAGTATAACTACTAAGGTTCTACCCAGTTGGTTGGAAAATCAGGCTCACTTAAACATATGTTCACAGGTGAATGATTCTAACAACCCTCTCTATAACTACCCTAACATGAAGCAAAAAATGCCTTTTTACACAAGTAAGCAAACAATCCATTAAACCAATAAATAGATTAAAATTCAGCTATGAAAATGAGTTAATGTATCATAAATTTGAAAGAGCAAAAAGAGGTTTATGGGAGGGTTTGTAGAGAGGAACTACAAGGGGAAACATTGTAAATTAAGTATAATCTCACAAATAAAAGAAGTAGTAAAAAAGATATAGTTAAAACTTAAATGCATAAATAAAATCTCCCAATCAGAAGAGGTTAGGTAATACTGTGAATAATATGTTTTATTCTGGACTTAAAGACAAATCTATACTGGAAACAAAAATATAATTATTCAGGATACAGGAGGTAAAGGTGAGGGCTAATTAGGTTATACATAAAATAATGTTCAGTGTGATAAAATAATTTTGGTGTTATAACTGTGGGTCCATGACATTCATTATTTATTTAAACTGGTTGAACTTTACAGCACAGGAATTTAACTTTACAGTGGAAATTTGTAAAAATAAATTGAAGAACCTATGGTAATTGAAAAACAGTACATAATTTGGCAAATAATTTAAACTTTACATATTTATAAAGCAATAGTGATAACCCTTTTCTTTAAGAATTTTGAAATGTACAATAATGAATTGTGAAAATGTAAGTGCATGCAATATATAGTCAGAAATTCCAATGGTCAATAAGAAATAAAAATTTTGAAATGTGATCCAAAGTATAATATATGTGTGCATATGAATTCATACTGATATAAAAACTTGTTAAATAAATTAACTACTGGTCAGAGGTTGCTACTCTCCCATGAAGAAGAAAGACAGGAAAACTCTATGGATACCTTGCCTGCACCTGCAGTGAGGCCAAGCATTGTTCCCTGATTCTGTGTGAGCAGTTCTAGTGACTTCCAAAGAACAGAGCCTATAAAATGATAGAAAGAAAATGGCTTCATCATGGACAAAGCCAACAAGCATGTACTTATTGCTTCTTTTTGATACAATGATGGGAGAACAGTGCTTTATGATTTTCCTTTCCAACTACTTCAGGCCCTGTCTAATATCAGGAAAATTCTAGTAGGGGATATATATCCCCTATCAATATTATCATGGAGAAAATGAATGACACTCTGTGACATACAGAAGAAACCTAGACTTATGAGAACCAAGTACAAAGCAATAATGAACTAGAGATATTGGAAGGGGAAAAACAGGCAAAGGTAAGGACATATGAATAATAATAATGCATTATAACAACTCATACAAACTAATTAAGTACTTATAATAAAGCCACCATACTAATAAAATAACAATAGAAGAAACTGATGTAGGTGTGTGGGAAATCCTCATTATTTGCACACTGTTGATTAATCTAATTAATCCAAAATTATCCTAAAGGATAAAATGTATTTGAAACACAGAATAATAAGAACTTGATTGTTGTGCTGGCTGATTTGTGTGTCAATTTGACTCAAGCTAGAGAAGAAGGAACCTCAGTTGGGGAAATACCTCTATGAAATCCAGCTATAAGGCATTTTCTCAATTAGTTACCAATGGAAAAGGGCCCAGCCCATGGTAGGTGATGCCATCCCTGGGCTACTTATCCTAGATTATATGAGAATGCAGACTGAGTAAGCCATGGGAAGCAAGCTCCTAAGCAGCTCCCCTACATGACCTCTGCATCAGCTCCTGCTTCCAGGATCCTGCCCTGTGTGAGTTCTTGCCCTGATTTCCTTCAGTGATGAACAACAGTGCTGAAGTGTTAAGCCAAATAAATCCTTTCCTCATCGGCTTGACTTTGATCAGGATGTTTTGTCACAGCAATAGAAACCTTAAGACAGTTGTGAATTTCTGCCTGAATACTTTTTGATAGCTTCTCATATAACATTTGATTTAAGCAATATCATATTGATTTCGACAACATCATGTTGATGAAATCCTTATCTGACCTCATTACGTCTGTGGGCAAGGACAACCCTACATCCTTTTCTTTAGATCTCAACAGATGCTTTACTAACCATCTGCAAAAATTCAAGTCCAAAGTTGGTTCCTCCATTTCTGTATGTCACTTCCCCTTCCTGTTCTTCTAGGAATGGAGCCTAGATCCCATGTAACCTTGTCCCTCTCACAGACCTTAGGGATAATAAGGAATTACAACAATAGTATTAAATCTACACCTTTGGACATGTGTAAAGTGGTGATTTGAATATTTGTTAACTGTGTCCAAGAATTTTGAATATAAGATGTCTTGACTTACCTACAGCCAAGCTCTTAAAAATGTTTTGCTTTGCTTTCTTTCTATTACTTCTTATGTAGTTTGTCTCTTCAAATTACAGAGAAATTAAAGCAATCATTAGGCTATGTTCAGTTGTGTACTCATGAATGTAATAGTTAAGATTTTGATCATTGTCAACTTGACTAATTAATTTAATTGCACCCCTTTAGTCAATATTTAAAGTTAGATTACTCTGCAAAACTGAAGAAGGCATACACAAGTTAAAATATTGCTGACAAATCACCACTTTTCAGTTGATGATTTATTGATAATTGACCTCAGCCAATAAAGACCACGGATCAGGGATTATAGTCCTTTTCAGGGGTGTCTTGAAAGCATTGAGTGATATATAAGATTATAAAAAATTTTCTGATATTACAAGTTGGGATAGCTCCCGAAGGGTCAGTCACTGCTTGTGTAAATGGCAGCTACCCTTTGTGACTTTAGTGAAGTCCTATTCTCCCTCTATGGAGTCTGATTCCTTCACTTTCCCCAAATTCTGAAGTATTGATCTCAGCAACATACCCTGAGAGTTCTACAAAGCTCACATTTATCCCCTAGATCTGCATACTGAGAAACACAGCTTGTTACCGTAGTGTTAATGGTGGTTCCCCACAGAGCTTTCAAATTGCTTTTGGAACTGGACCACCAATCAGTTACTAATAAAGAGAATGCAATTACTGGTGTTACTCTGAATACCACTAGTCAGAAGCCTAATGGAGGAATTCAGTTCTTTGGACCTTCAGTAGTGGTGAATAAAATGTGATACTGATAGAACAAATCCAATAATGTGCTTAATGTACCCATCTTTTCACATTTAGAGTACCCAAAAAGGAAAAGGAAGTTGACAACTGTGGCTATTTATAAAGAGAGGTAATGAAAAAAAAAAGTGGCTAATTATTAATTTAAAAATCTCAAAATGAAAACCAGTAGGCTTTACTTGTGGACATATAAGAAATTTTGATCAGTCCTACAACTAAAGGTAAAGGAAAATAAATAAGTGGTACAATTTTTGCTCTAGTCAGGGCTGTAAAGAATATCAGCGCTGTCTTTAGTAAAGAAAAGAATCGTACAGACAAATCAAGGATTTGTGCATTGATGCATCTGAACATCTTTATGTCCAGATGTCTCTGAACTTTCTGAGAAGCTATTGCCAGTGTATTCTCTAGCTTGACATGCAGAAATTGTTCACAAACAAGCAACATAAACCTTTAAAGATGTGCATCAAGGGGTGCTGAGGTGACAACTAGTGTTTGACACGTCGACCCACCACATGTGTAGCTCCCTGATGGGGAGCCCCACCTGGCAAAGTCCTAGGGTCACTGGCTGTGGAAACCAGTTGTTTGCTGTCTGTGACTTTCTCAGGTGCCACTGCTATGCCTCCCTAATACGAACAGCTGTGGGGTGCTTTCCACAGCCCATTGGCAGTGTGTTTTACATCTCTGGAAACACATTTAGCTGTGGATTTCTGTTTAAGCTGTATAATTCAGATGAACAGAAATATTACCAGAATATTCTTTACTGACACAGGAAAGTAACAGTACTCTCAGTCTCAAAGACAGCCTTTACATGTTTTGCAGAGACCTTAGAAGTAGTCCAAAACAGATCAAGCTGCCCCTACAGAATAAACACAAAGACTAATTCTCGGGTGTTGTTTATTGCTAAATCAAGGCCAGGCTGTTTACATCAAGACCCAGTCCTTGCAGTAGCTCCCTTTCTGCATGTACCCTGACCACTCAAGGTTCAGCCAATTGTCTAATGTCTGCGACTCCTCACCAACTTCGAGCTACATGCATGGGTCAGTGTGACATTACTAGCCTAAGAGAAACTATGTGACTTATCCTGTGTTTTGAGAATGGGTAGAGCCCTGAAAATGTAACCTATAATTGTCCAGATTTTGGCTGTGGGACAGAGCAGAAGTGATGTAGAGAGAGGAGCTGAGGAAGAGCAGCAAAGGAGAGCAGGGCATCGGAGGTGCAGAGAGAGAGAGAGAGAGACAGACAGACAGACAGACAGACAAGGAAAGTTGTAGAGAGAGATGTGGAGATAGTGAAAGTGAATTAGAGAAGCTGTTGAGTAGAGAATGAGAGAGGATGAAGACCTAAGTAGGAAGCTGTGAAGGGAGATTTTTCAGAGAGAATTTTTCGAGATGAAGTAAAGAGAACGTTACCATCAGAAAGCTTTTGTGTTTCTTTATTTTTCCCCTCAGATAGAAAAGGTTTAGCCTTCAGATAAGAATTTTTCCTAAACCCTCGCTACTCTGAGGTCTTTTGCTGCCCTGGAGCAGAATGGGAGCTGGTCTCTCAGTCTGTGATGAAGGGATGAGAGAGGTGACTTGGTAAGTATGAGTGCTTACTTCTATTGTAGAGGACCGGAGGTTGGTTACCAGCACTTACATCCCCAGCTCACAACTCCTTCTGACTCCTGGTCCAGTGGATAAAATATGCTCTATGGCCTAGTAGGCCTAGTATACACACACACACACACACACACACACACACACACACACACACACACACAAATAAATTAAATCTTCTAAATTATAAGTTAAATTTATAATTAAAAATAGCAGCCTGGCGACAGTGGTACATGCCTTTAATGCCAGTGCTCAGGAGGCAGAGGCAGGTGGATCTCTGTGAGTTCGAAGCCAGCCTGGTCTACAGAGTGAGATCCAGGATAGGCACCAAAACTACACAGAGAAACCCTGTCTCAAAACAACAACAACAACAAAGATATATAATTAAGAATAAACTAAATCTTCTAAAAATTATAAATGTATGTGTTTTTCTCTGTTCCTAGTTGATGTCCTATTAATTTAGAGATTTATTTCTTGTGATACTGCCTCAAGAAATTTATGAGTATATAAACTTACCCAGTGAGGATATATACAAGGATCATGCAAGGTCAGCCATTCTTATAGACAATATTTATAGAAATACTCTTTTTTTAAATCAAAGGCAGAGTTACAAGGATTTTGTTATATAGTTGCACTGAAGAATGAGAATTAACCATGTCTTCATACATGGCATCTGAGCTGAGGCAGTCCGTGTCAACTCAATTCCATCTCCCATGACCTCTCTTAACCTGTGTACAGAAGTTAGAACTCATACTCAAAAGTTATGAGATCACTGCTACACATCCATCTTCTGTCTGTGTTGCATAATTGTAATGGTATTCAAACCTGTTTTATTACAATATTATACATATCTCAATTTCTCAGCTAAAGTTTCATCAAGATGATCAACTTGTGAGATTGTGAGTTCTCATTCACAAGTGACAGACAATCATAAGCTTTTACCACTGATTTGCTGCCTTGATAACTCAATGAAACTCAGGAATTGTTTTCTTTTAAAACTTTACATGTACACATTCATATGAATGTTATTACAACAATTTCAGGTGACTTAACTTTAATACACTTAGTATCATAAATTTATGTTTGACATTTTATATCATTTATAGCATACTCACATACAAATGTCAAGGCTGTGGCTCAAGCCCATGTGTTAGAAAGAAGTTCTCCAGCTATATGTTTTGTTCCTGAGATTTTTTGTTTGTTTGTTTGTTTGTTTATTTGAGACAGGGTTTCTTGGTGCAGTCCTAGCTATCATGGAACTCACTTTGTAGACCAGGCTGGTTTCAAACTCAAAGATCTGCCTACCTCTACCACTGAGCGTTGAGATTAAAGGCCTGTGCCACCACTGCCTGGCTATATTCCTGAGATAATTAAGAAGTAATAATTCCAAAGAATTACTATCAGACAAGATGGTTTAGTTAATTGAACAATAAGGGACATGATTAGGGGAATATTCTGAAATGGTAAGTGTGTTCTATCTAAGGGCCATTTCCCACACCGTACTTAATGTATGTGAACAGAGGTTAATAAAGGAAAGAGTGAAAATAAGAAATGGTGAGAATTTTTAGCAGGCTGTTGGAAAGTATTTGTTATGCCGAAATACCTGTTTCTTGATTTTGTTATTTTAAGGACCCCCAATGAATTATAGTTTATTAAACTTATACCTTCAAAATACACTCATTGTAGTGAATTTCTCATTGTGAGCATAGTTTATAGTAGCACTTGGCCCATATCATTAGAGGATGTCTTTTCTTAATAATTTAACAAACATTGACTTCCTGGTGTGAAATGAGCCAATTAAAGTCATTTTAAAAATGCAAAAGTTGGGCTGCTATCAATTTTAAATAAGAGCACTATGTAATATCCTGCAGCTCAGTTTTTCTTTTTAAAAATATAGTTAACCTCATAGCAATTACACTTTTCTATCACTTTCACAATTGAATTGACATTTCAACTCATACATTGTCTTCCTTCTGACTTGGTATGAAAGCACATAAGAAGTCAGGCTGAAGGATTATATTTCTAGTTTTTTTTTATCTCTGAATCAAATTTATGTGTGGCTTTTATTCTTTCTGCTTTTCTATTGTAAACTCATGGAAGTATCAACAGACTAGAACAAATATCCCTTTTTAGTTTAATGGGCATTATGACCAAAGAAGAGGCCAGTTTTAGTACCTCTCAGAGACTGACACTAAACTAAGAAATGAAACAACCTGAAGAAACTTCGAAGAAACTGATCTTGACAGAGAAAAGTAAGTTAATAAGGCTGGCCCAGTAAACAACCTCTATTCCTGTGAGGGACGTTCCGTTTTGAGTAGGGCAACAAAAGAGTAAAAACTCTGTTCTTTGAGATTGCCAAAATCTCCTTTCATCAGCTGACTCATTAGATCTGAAGAACCTAGGCATCTAACAAATCAGTCCTCTAGATCACAATATATTTTGAACGTGACATAAAGTCTAGCCATCAGGTTAACAGCCTGCATATGCTTTATTCTAATTCTGACTCTTGCCCATAGCTCATCAGAGAAAGGGACTCAATTGCATGAGCTAGGCCAAATTGTAACTTTAGCATAATTTTCATAGTGTTATTATTGAAAGTAGGGTTAACATTTTGCTATTTTCCTTTATATGAACATCTACAATATTGAATAAAATAAATGCAATAGGTTTCTAAATTACAAAGTTTATATGATTTGTTTCTAAAGTTGTACAGAACAATCATCAGAAAGGCTCTGCTGAGCTAATGGTGCCTAGTACATGTTACTATGTCAATTAGTAACATGTACTTGAGGAAGTGTTTCTATTTGAGGAAGTCCGACCACCAAACTTCTAACACCCAACGCTTTACATCTTATTTAACTACCAATGAACCCATGACTATGCTTTGGGAAGCAGTTCTGTTTGGAAAGATTTATTTGTCAATATAGGAAATGTAGTTTCAGTACTTCTGGGTACTTGGCAGACCTACTGTATTATTCCCTGATAGGAAGTAAAACAAAATTAAAAAACTTAGTAGAGAATGACAAGTCTATTTCTCCCACTTCAGTATAGTACACAACAGAGCTGCAGAGCTGTAAAAAACTCAGGGATTCTGTGGCAGAAGTTAAGTATAAGCAGTTAAGTTTTGTAGCAGTGGCTGGGCAGATGTGTGGCTGTGACCTGGGGGAGGTTGTGTTGGTTCAGAAAGCATTACTGAGGGGCAAAAATAGAAGAGAGAGAAGTATAGAAATAGATGAGCTGAGAGCATGAAACACAGTAACCACATCCAATAAAATGATTTATGTTTCTCAAAAACTGCAGGAGTTAGTGGAGGTAGCTCAGGTGACCAGTAGTGATGATGATGTCTGAGTGTTATAGGAGGAGGTGAAAATGAGAATATCCAGAAGTAACTGCAGAAGTAAGCTGGTGGGGAGAGCATACAAAAGCAACACTGAAGATTCTATCTTGTATTTGTCTAGACTTATGAGAAAGTCAAGAAAATCCATGGCACTGCTCCCTTGCCATGTTGACTCCAGCTGCCTCCCCACAGTACCTTCACCAAGGAAAATTACCCATCCATTTATAATTTAAAATTTTCTTAATCTTGTTCTATTGCAAGAAAATATCTTGCAATTATATCCATTAGGGTTCTGAATCTTTCTAAAATAAAACAATAATAACGCTATGGTGTAACGTGAATTCTAAATGGTCTTATAAAAACAAACAAACAAACTTGGAGCCAGATATTGGGGTAAATGCTGAAAGATCAGAGAGACAAAGGAACAAGCCATTGCCATGTCTCACCTCGCCATCTCTATGAATCCTCTGACTGAACGTCTCTGGGTCCTCAGCTGAAGGGGGTCTAAGCCAAAAAGGGCTTCAGACAAAAAAGGCTTTAGTTTTTGTCTCCTCATGCCTTATATACCTTTCTCTGCCCACCCATATTGCTTCCTTCCCAGTGCTGGGATAAAAGGCGTATGGCTCCCAAGTACTGGGATTAAAGGTGTGGGACACTACTGCCTGTCTTTTTTTCTCCTCTAGACTGAGTCAATCTCATATAGTCCAGGGTGGCTTTAAACTCACAACTGCCTCTGGAGTGCTAGGATTAAAGGTGTGTGCCACCACTGCCTGGCATCTATGTTTAATCTAGTGGCTTGTTCTGTTCTCTGATCTTCAGGCAAATTTTATTAGTGTACACAATATATCAACACACTATGGCATTGTTATTTATTTTTAGTTGAAGATTAAAAATTGTGTACATTATTCTTCAGATGTCTCATAATTTTTTATAAAGCCACTTAGGGTGTCCTGCTAAAGGGTTTGTCCACAAGCTATTTAATTCCCTGAAATTAACCATTTCTTCTTCTCTAAAACACACACTTCAATTTCTGTCCTGATCTATATTGGAGTGTTCATTTTTTAGGATTTTTAAAATCATTGTGGTTGTTCAAATACAGGCAAAGAATAACCACCAGCCTTCCATTTTGACTGTTAGTGGTGTCCCACAGGGTCAGATGTTTCAAATTTTAGTGAACACCTCAAGTTTAGGGAGTTGTGAATGTTTGCAAACATTAATCCCAAACTTGCCAATGATACAGAATATATTAGTTTTCATTTTATATTTGAGAAAATAATTATTCAAATATTAGGTGAAGTCTGAAGAAATGAGATAATTTGCTAATAAGAGCACACTTTACACAGAGAGTCTGATGTTCTTTAATAGTAGGGACAGGTTTTCAGAAATGCATTGTTAAAAGATTTTCTCCTGTGTGAATGTGAAAGTACACACCTGCAAAATGAAGGCCCCTATACTATAAATGATCTAGTTTGACACTGATTTATTTATTGATGTGTGCTTATGTGTACATGATGTGTGTGTGTGTGTGTGTGTGTGTGTGTGTGTGTGTGTGTGTGTGTGTGTGTAAAAGGAGAGTTTTCTTAATTTTCTGTAATTTCTACTTTGTCTTAACATAAAATTTTTGGATTTGCTCATTTTCTGCATGGCTCTGTGTTTTCAATAATCCCCCATTTCCTCTGAATGTAGGTATATCTTTTTATTACTCTCCATCTCTTTTCTATTGAGCTAAGTCAGGTTAGCTACACATTTCCAGAAGGAGTTGCATAAGAGTTGTTCCTTGGGATAAATATGAAAATATTTCACACTTGAAGTAGTGCTTTTATGTGTGAGGCCAGTTCCCACTTTTCCCCCAGGGTACTCTTGAGGAGAGAGGGATAAGAAATATTAGGTAGAAATGTAATGGGGAGTGAAACAGACAGAAACACAGGATAGCTTTGGGAGGGCCTGGATCAATATCCACTGGTTCCTTCTGTCTCTTCTAAAGGGCTTTTTATAGGATGCCAAAGGGTGGAGCAAAAGACCTCCCTCTAGCACAGTCAAATGTAGACCCTTCCAATCACCTGGTAACAATGCATGTGGTCAAGCCATCCTCTAAGGCAGCCCTTCTAGGTAAAGCAAGCTCAGATCTCACTGGGAAACCTCTGTGGGCCCCCACATTTTTATTACCTAATGCAGTATTTAATATCAACTGTCCATCTATACATGCCATTGTTCCTTCTAGTCATAGTCAATTTTATTAAGGATCCTTTAACAAGAAAAACTAATTCACCTCTTTACAATTTTAAATTTCCTTAGTATTTTTCTGTTGCAAAAAAGTTATCTTGCAGTTATATTATTTTGCAGGACTTTCTCTCAAATGATACTTTGGGCAATGGTTTTAACTTTCAGTATGATGTTGTATAACACATTTGATGATTCCTAGGTATGTGTCATATTGGAATAAAAATATGTACTTCATTAGGTAATAAAGCCTGTATTCATTTGCCTGTCAGCTATCCCTACAAGTGTTATTCACATTCCTTCAAATATTTCCTTCAAAATATACAAACATTAATTAACTTTCACATTTAATTTCAAATTAGTTGTTGGCCTGCCTTTTTCAAGGTCGGTTAGGTGTGTCATCTCTTCAAGGATCCTATCCTTTATTTCAACCACTTGGACAGATGGTCCCTGCTCTGTCTTGAAAACAACTAACTCTTAAAGAAGTCTATCACTGAACATACATCTAAATAACTTAAATTTCTTTTATATTATAAACACTGGCTTTACCATCCTGGTCCAGAATATCTCAAATTTAGCAGTATTGATAGTTTAGTCTCACAATTACTCGTTGTAGGGAACGGTCAACCACTGCATTTGTAAATTAACAACAGTTTCTCAAGCCTCTATGTTCTAGACCCCAGAAGACCTTCCTCTCACCCCAAGTTATGACAATTATAGATATAACTAGAAATTGTCAAATTCCTTCTGTTCTAAATCTTCTCCATGCCTACCCCAGCACAAGAATCATCTATGCGGCTTAGTGTAGCACAAATGTTAAAAGGTCTTTTAATAAAAAACCCAGAGCCAGACATTGGGGTAAATGCTAAAAGATCAGAGAGACAAAGGAACAAGCCACTGCCAACTCCACAAATCCTGTGACTGAAATCCTCTGCCAAAAGGTCCAGCCAAAAAAGCTTCTAATTGAAAGGGCTCTGGCTGAAAAGGGGCTTGCTTCCTGTCTCCTCACTTCTTATACACCTTTCTCGGCCCACCCATATTACTTCCTTCCTAGTGCTAGGATTAAAGGCATGTATGCTTCCCAAATACTGGTAGCAGAGGCATGAGATCTTAAATGCTGGGATTAAAGGTATGTGCCACCACTGCCTGGCTCTGTTTCTCTCCTAGACTGAATCAATCTCATGTAGTCCAGCATTGCTTTGAACTCAGAGATCCAGACAGATCTCTGCCTCCTGAGAGCTAGGATTAATCTAGTGGCTTGTTTTGTTCTCTGATCTTCAGGTAAATTTTATTAGGGTACACAATATATCACCACAGTTTAGATCACAAAATAATATATATTGACATAACTCAACAGATAGGTATTTATTTCATTTTTTGTTTTGTTTTAATAGAAAACTAGCATTGTTACAATATGCCTGAATAATATTGTAATTATAATATGTCCTGATAAGAAATTGTATTTTTTAAAAAATATTTATTTTGAAATATCAAAAGTATTGTATTGTGTTTCAGAAGGATCTCTAAAACTGGGAATATATCCAAAGGACTCTATACTCCACTACAGAGATGCTTGCTAACCCATGTTCATTGTTGTTCTATTAATAACTATCAGGACATGG
Source organism: Peromyscus maniculatus bairdii (assembly GCF_049852395.1). Classification (NCBI taxonomy): domain Eukaryota; kingdom Metazoa; phylum Chordata; class Mammalia; order Rodentia; family Cricetidae; genus Peromyscus; species Peromyscus maniculatus. The sequence continues at coordinate 63,926,877 of NC_134853.1, read as the reverse complement.
AAACAGCCTGGATGTTCATCAACATAATGGATAAGGAAAATGTAATATATTTATATAATTGAATATTCCTGAGTTATTAAGAACAATGAAATTGTGACATTCTCAGGTAAATGGATAGAGATGGAAACATTACCCCTAGATACATTACCCAGGCACAGAAAAAATAATGTCACATATTTTCTCTAATATGTGGATGCCAGCTCTGGTGGTTTGAATAGGAATGGCCCCCATAGGCTCATAGATTTGAATTCTTGGTTATCCTGAAGTGATACTATTAGGAGGTATGGCTTTCTTGGAGTAGACGTGGTCTTGGAGGAAGTGTGTCACTAGAGGTGGTGTTTGAAGTTACACAAATTCAAGCCAGTGGTCCAGTGGCTTATTTTCTCTTCTTGTTGCCTGTGGATCCAGATGTAGAACTCTCAGCCACTCTCCAGCATCATGTCTGCCTATGTGCCACCATGCTTCCTATCATGACAAAAATGGACTAAAACTCTGAAATGTGAGCCAGCCCCAATAAAATGTTTTTCTAAGAGTTGCCATAGCTATGGGATCTCTTCACAGAAATAAAAATCCTTGCTAAGATACCAGCTTTGAAATCTTCAGAGATATGTTTTCTTTAGAACATCCATAGTGGTCAGGAAGTTACTAAGGACCAATAGAGAGGTGTTTTCAAGGAAGGAGAGGTATAATGTACAGGTATAAAAGATTGAAAATACAATATGAAACAAGAAGAGTTAAATTGTGGTGCGGAGGAAGGTCAAGTAGAAGAGAGAAATTGGAAGGGATAAATAAATAATAATAATAATTCACACTGAAACCTTTATAACTGTAGAAACCTACTAACAATGTATTTTCACACATGCATTAGAAAATTAAAAATGGAGTTATCCTATAATGGTACCAGAGGCTAATAAAAATTACCAGTAGTAGGAATGGGTTACGACTCTTGTAGGTGTTGGCCAGTGATGTCTCAAAGGCCCTCCAACATTTCAGATTATAATCAATACTCTTGGTTACCTTACAGAACTTAACAATAAGACCCTATTGTTGAAGATACCATGTGCTTAACTCAACATGGAGAAACCAAACTGAATCTGCCGTAGAAACATCATCCCTATTGGCTAGCTTCCATGGCACTAGAAAGACAGAGGAGAAAAGCAATCAACAGTTTTTCCACGTGTGAACTCTGTGAGCTACAGTGAAGGCAGGCCTGGTAAAAGACAACTACGGGTGCAAGAGTGGCACAAATGTCACGGGAATAACCAGCTAAGTCCTGATTGGATTTAAGTCCTGCTCCATAAGATGAAACTGGTACCTGGTACCATTATTGGTCCAAGTGCCTATGGCTAAATAGATCATAGACCTTGGGAGAGAACTTGCTACTATTATTCTGCTAAATGGACAAGGTATTAAACCAGATTTTTTAATATATATATATATATATATATATATATATATATATATATATACTCTCATCAGAGAAAAGCTTCTGTTTGTAGTAGATGCTGATCTACACAAAGAACTACAACTGGTCAAAGTACAGAATACCTAGCCTTAGTAGAACACAGATATCTTTTTAAAAATAAATAAATACATTCATTTATTTATTTTATAATCCGGCCACAGTTTCCCCTCCGTCCTATCCTCCAAGTCCGTTCCCCAGCCTCCACTCTGTTCCTATACCCCAATCTACTCCTCCTCCATTTCTATTTAGGAAAGGGCAGGACTCCAATGAGTATCAACAAAACACTACATATCAAGTTGCAGTCAGACTAAGCTCAGTATTAGTGCTGAGCAAGGTAATCCAGTATGAGAAGGAGGGTTCCAAAATCCAGTAAAAGAGTAAGAGACAGGCCCCTGTTCCCACCATTAGGAGTCCCACAAGAGGACCAAACTACACAAACTGTTACATATATGAAGAGTGCCTAGGTCAGTCCTGTGCAGGCTCCCTCATTGTCGATTGTGTCTGTGAGCCCCTATGAGCCCAGGTTAGTTGATTCTGCAATTTTTCTTGTGGTGTCCTTGATCCCTCTTAATCCTACAACCTTTTCTTCCCATTTTCTACAGGATTCCCTGACTTCCACCTAATGTTTGACTGTGGGTCTATCAGTTGCTGGGTGAAGCCTCTCTGATGACAATTGGGCTAGGCACCAATCTGGTCATAGGAGAAACCAGTTCAGGCCAGTTTGGGCTATGCATTTGCTATTGCTAGGAGTCTCAGGTGGGGTCATCCTTGTAGATTCCTGGGAGATTCCCTTGTACCAGGATTTTTACCTGACCCCAAAATGCTCCTCCTTTCCCAGTAATTTCTTTCAGTACTTTCCCACTCTTGTTTGCCAACTAACCTGAGCACTCATGTTCCCATTGCCACCTTCCCTCAGTCTACTCAGGAAATTTCTTCTGCTTCCCTTTCCCAGGGGAGATCTAGGCATCTCCTCATGAACACTCCTTGCTACCTAGTCTCTCTGTGTCTGTGGATTGTAGCATAGTTATCCTTTGTTTTACGGATAATATCCACTTATAAGTGAGTTATACTATGTCTCTTTCTCAATTTGGGTAACCTCATACAGGATGAATTTTTTCTAGTTCCATCTATTTAACTTCAAATTTCCTGGTGTCCTTGTCTTAAACAGTAATACTTCACCACATTTTCCTTATCCATTCAGTACAATCCCCATTAAAATCCAAACACAATTCTTTGCAGACCCTGTAAGAATACTCAACTCATCTGGAAAACAAACAAACAAACAAACCAGGATAGTTAATACAATCCTGTACAATAAAAGAACTTCTGGAGGTCTACCATCCCTAATTCCAAGCTCTACTACAAAGCTATAATAATAAAAACCTCATGTTATTAGCCTAAAAACAGAGAGGTAGATCAATGGAATTGAAGACTGAGACATAAATCCACACACCTATGGACACCTGATCTTCGACAAAGAAGCCACAATTATAATACAATGAAAAAAAAAGAGAGCATATTCAACAAACAGTGCTTGTCTAACTGGATGTTGTCATGTAGAAGAATATAGATAGATCCTGCACAAAACTAAAGTCCAAGTGGATCAAATACCTGAAGATAGATACCTTACATCTTTTTCCAAAGGCCAAGGGATCATTGTGAAAAAGGAGGGCAGAAAGAGTTTAAGAGTCAAAGGTGGTGGATGATCATAAAGAGAAAGTATCTTCTGGACACTGGAGGGCAGCTGTGCCTTTGAACTCACAGCAGCTGTTACTACATGCATACCACCTGTGCAAGCCCAAGACATGCCAAATCTCACCATGGCGGGGGAAGCTGGGCATGAAGTTTCAACTCTGTCCTAAAAGACATTGGCAATTCTTAGCTACTTAGGGAGAAAGGTTCAGTTTTATCTTAAAACTTTGCCCATGATTACTGAACCAAAGTCCAGTTGAAGAACACAAACTAAAGAATATTTGTAGAGCATAAATTGGCTTTGTTGAGTGAGAAGGGAAGGGAGAGTAGATCAGGGAAAATTTGGGGGAGGAAAGGGGAATATGTGCAACACTTGTCTGAAATTCTCAAAGAACTAATAAAAAATTATAAAAAGGAGATTTGTAGAGGAAAACACAGAGTTAACTTGCTGTCTCCATATCTGTGTTCTGACATGAACACACAAGTACACAAACATGTCCATATACGTACATATATGCATATACATACACACAAAAATGGTTATTAATATGATTAAAAAATGTGGTGACTTATTTTATAATCCAAAGATTTTGTGACTAAGAATTAGCCCCTTAACAAACCAAAACAAGAAACAAAAATTAAAACATGAAGATATATATGGAATTATATGATTTCAATTATTCAGTCACTGAAAGGAGTAACCATTACAAAACAACTTTATAACACATACAACACTAAAATTTTAAATATAAAGACATAACCACTGTGTTTTGTGTCATAATAGAGATTTTTTAATGAATACTTTTAAATACTGACTTAAAGAAAACAATATGTACTATATGATCTTACCATAACTATAGTGACCGTAAGTGGGCCAGCAAAACATTCCCAGAGAATTACCATATACCTGAAGTTTAATAGATACAGTGATCCCTGAAAAGGTATGAGCTTGCTGAGGTGAGAAATTCAATGTTCAAACATAAAGATAATGATGAAATAGCTCTCTTGTGTTGATTGCTGATATGTGCTTTGCCAAGCACTTTCATTTGCCTCAGGTCTGACTTTGTAATTTCCATTTCATCTTTCTTTTCAAGTTGCCTTTATTCTTACCATTTAGAAATATGGATAGTATAAATAGGGGAAGGGCAAGGCTTCTCTAAGTTATGTTAGGCAAGAAGCCCTTATCTGACAGCTTCTGAAATCAGGATCCTTGAACAATCATTATATTATGTCATGTTGTTATATTATTTCAATTTAAGAAAGAAGTGGGCAATCCCTGGAAACGAGTAACAGAAAGGAAAAGTTAAGAGTCAGTGAGATGAAAGGAGGATGCAAAAGTATCCTTAAAATGTACTTTACACTGACACCAGGGCACAAAAAGGATAAGTTAGAGAGGTAAGGCACTACCTGCCAGGTCATGAAAATAATACCCAAGTTTTATCCACATGTAGTCAATTAATTCAAATAAGAAAATAACACCAATCTGTCTACTCTTCACCTTCAATTTCTGTCATTGAAGGCTAGCAATCACCCTGCATGCCAGAGTCCTTAGAATTTGTCTTGATTTGGGGGCTTCCAAAGTTGAAAATCATTATTTGTGTAATTAAATTATGTTAATTTAAGTTGTCAAAGGTTTTCTGTCCTCCCTAGTTTAATGTCAACAGGATACAAGATAGAGAGTCATCAGAAAAGAGACAGCTCAATTAAGAAAACTTTCATAAGATTAGGCTGTAGGCAAGCCTGTGGGGCATTTTCTTAATTAGTGATTATGTGGAAGGGCTCAGCCCATTGTGGGTGGTGCTATACCTGGGCTGTTGATAAGAAAACAGGCTAAGCAAGTCACACGGAGCAAACCAGTAAGTAGCACTACTTCATTGCCTCTGCATCATCTCCTGCCTCCAGGGTCCTGTCCTGTTTGCGTTCCTGTCCTGACTTCTTCAGTGATGGACTGTCACCTGGTAGTATAAACCATGTAAACCCTTCCTTTCCAAGTTGCTTTGGTCATGTTGTTGCATTACAGCAATAGTAACCCTAGCTAGGACACTGGCTTTCTAACTGGTAGAAAGCAGATATCCAGGCGAGAGATCATATGATATATAGGAGGTAACTGGATCTGGAGAAATTTGATGTGGGTAAAATTTAGTTGGGTCATTAAAGTGGCAGATGTTACTGACTGACTTTCCCAGGAAACTAAGTTGGAAATAGGAATCAACATTTACGGAGGTAATGAGCAGTGTCCTTGAGAATTAAAACAAGAACAGCAATGGTGGAGCAGCAATAGAATAAGATGGAATATAAAAGTGAATCAGTGCTACAACACAGCGTTAAAATAGATGTTGCTGTGATCACTGACCATTCAGGGCTGCTCTTGCTTGGAGTGAAAGTGCTCAGCATTTGCTGGACTAAGACTCCTCCCTGAAAGAGGAAATGAATTCCAAGAAGCTCTTCCATCTGTAAGAGTTCACAGCGGATGACTTTAATCTGGCAGCCATTCTAGCAGCTTCAACCCTGAAGAGCTCTCTGTATAGAACAGTATAATGTCTTTAAACAGAACATTCTCTGAAAAAGTTGGGAGGAACTGTGCATAAGTGATGGGAAAGACATTTCAAATGACACACAAAGATTAATGTTTCAAGTAATGTGACCTTCCTTGTTTTTTCTCTATTAAGAATTTTTTTATTCATTTTACATACCAATCACAGATTCCCCCTCGTCCCTTCCCCCACTTCCCACCCCCTAAGCCTTCCCCCCAACCCATTCCCCAGCCCCTTCCCTGAAAAGGTAAGGCCTCCATGGAGAGTCAGCAGAGCCTGGTACATTCAGTCAAGGCAGGTCCAAGCCCCTCCCTGCTGCATCAAGGCTGTGCAAGGTGTCCCACCATAGGTAATGGGCTCCAAAAAACCTGCTCATGTACTGCTACCTTTCAAAGCTGCAAGGTGATTTGTCAAGAAAAATTAGTTAAGTAGACACAAGTTACAAATTAAATTCTGATTAACATGAAAATGGAGGCATTGTGAAATGTCTAAAAAAATATTGCAGCTGTTTGGATTTATGAATCTGAAGTTTATTGAGGAGAATGGTATTGTTAAATACTTGGAATTACAATTGCTCAGATGTTACATTCAGGAAAAGTTTTTAAATAACACAAAACTACTGTAATTTCATTTAATGTCATTTACATTTAAGCCAAGGAGACATCAGAAATGTTTGTTATATTTTTTTAGCACATTGAGTTCATAAACAATTTTATAAGCATTTTATAAACAATTTTATATCATTTCTCAAAGCATCCAATAATTAAATAAAACATACAATTCACTAGAAGTGTATAAACAGCAAATAATAAAAGTGCAAAATCTAACAACTGTAACTTTTCTGGAGTGATATTTGGGTGACCTTGATTGCTCCACCCACAGACTTGAGACAGGATCCCCTGTATTTTGGTGTTGGTTTCTGATGACACCTGGAAACTTAACTTTATAGGTGCTCAATCTGTTTGCTTTATTTTCCTAACTACTGGATACATTTCATCTGTGTTTTTGATTTGCTATTCATTGTGAAATAGCATGGCAGCACCATAAGTAAAGCAAGCTCTAACAGGGTCCAAGATAAAATCTTGTTGCCTCTTTATTGATTGATTGATTGATTGATTTGTTTGTTTATTTATTTATTGCTTTCAAATTGTTCCTGCTTTTTTTCTTTCCTCTGATGTGTCTTTGTCGGCCTTTTGTAATGGAAGCACCTGACTTGGATACTATAATTATTGCTGAATACTATAACATCTCTTTAAGCTTATTAAGTTTGTCCATTTTTTTTCACTAAAATTATTCAATTGTCCAGCACATAACGATAAGAAGAAGAGGTCTTTTAAAAATGAAACTTTGAAAAATTATGATCAAAATATACATGTATTAGCTGTTCTTAATAAGGATAATTTTATAAAGGCTTTTTTAAAAAAATTAAGGGCAAGGGTCGAGGGAAAGAGAGCTTAGGAGAAAGGGAGATCCCAGCTGGTTCAAGAACAGAGAGAGAGAACAAGGAAAAAGAGACCATGAAAAATGAAGACCCCATGGGAATAGGAAGAAGCAAAGTGCTAGAGAGGTCCCCAGAAATCCACAAAGATACCTCCACAATAGACTACTGGCAATGGTCAAGAGAAAGCCCGAGCTGACCTACTCTGGTGATAGGATGGTCAGACACCCTAACTTTTGTGCTAGAAATCTCATCCAATGACTGATGGAAGTGAATGCCGAGTTCCATGGACAGGCCCCAGGTGGAGCTCCAGGAATCCAATCAGCGAGAAAGAGGAGGGATTGAATAAGAGAATTGTTGAGACCAAGATTGGAAAAAGCACAGGGACAAATAGCCAAACTAGTGGAAACACATAGACTATGAAGCAATAGCTAAGGAGCCCCAACTAGATCAGGCCCTCTGGATAAGTGAGACAGTTGATTAGCTTGAACTGTTTGAGAGGCCCCCAGGCAGTGGGACCTGGACCTGTACTTAGTGCATGAGCTGGCTGTTTGGAACCTGGGGCCTGATGCAGGGACACTTTGCTCAGCCTGGGAGGAGGGATCTGGAACTGCCTGGACTGAATCTACCATGCTGAGCTGAATCCCCAGGGGAGTCCTTGCCCTGGAGGAGATGGGAATGGGGGGTAAACTGGGGTCGGGGGAGGATGGAGGACAGGGGAATCTGTGGCTGATATGTAAAATTAAATCAAATTATAAAATTTAAAAAAAAGAAGAAAAAATTTAGTCCAATCCTTGAACAATGTTTTTATATGTTAATTCAGAACATCTGTTCAAATCTCTAAATCACAAATAACCATTAGAAAATAATTTATGGTGAGACAGTTGTTTAACTTGAACTGTTTAGGATGCCCCCAGGCAGTGGGACCGGGATCTGTCCTTGGCACGTGTGCTGGCTTTTTGGAACCTAGTGCTTATGGTGAGACACTTTGCTCAGCTTCGGTGAAGGGAGGAGGGGATTGGACCTGCCTCAACTGAATGTACCAGGCTGGGCTGACTCTCCAGGGGAGACCTTGCCTTGGAGGAGGTGGAAATGAGGGATGGGATGGGGAGGGGAGGCTGGGGGGCAGGAAGAGGGAGGACAGGGAAATCCGTGGCTGATATGTAAAATGAATAGAAAATCTCTTAATAAAAAAAAAGAAAATAATTTACGGTAAGATTTATAGTTACTGTATAGCAATAATTCACTTGTTTTACTATTTAGAACATTGAAATCTATCCTTCAATATTCATTTTATTGGCACTGACCATACTTCTATAACTTCTGTCTTTTTACATGCATTCAAATATTGCCAATCTCGCGTTATAAAGTTTTTTTAGATTACAATATAGCACATTATATTTCTTATTATAAAACCAAAAATTATTTTGCCTTTATCTTCTTTAAATATTTTTTCATCCCTCTGCATCCCCACAAGGTAACTAACAGATTATTGTCTCTACAAAGAGTGTTTGCCTCACACAGTTCCATTTACTTCTCTAACTCAAATAAGACTAGATTGTGACTGTTGATACCATTTCGATCCATTTTCATATGAGGCCTCTTTTCACAAGGACAACAATCAGTTGTCACCTCATAATGTGCCATCTTTGAGATGCTTCCTGCTGTGTTCTTTTGGCTTCTGGGATCTACTTTAGCTACTTATCCTATTCCATGGCTGGTCTTTCATCTCTTCCCCTTCTCTTCTTTCCCAAGATGCCTTTGATATTCTCAGGAGCATCATTTTACCTTTTCCTTATTATCTGCATTATCTTCAGATTATTCAAAGAAGGTTCAAATTCTGACTATTCAGGATATAAAACTGCATTCTAGATTTGGGGTCATTTAGAGTCTAGTTTCCCTTCCTTCCAATAAGTTCCACATTTGTCTACTTGATTTCTTCTGTAATATCTCTACTTAAATATTCCAATGAACCTCTCTTGGTCCATTTTTTATCTCCTAAAACATCTAGTATGATTTAGTCACATTCTTTGCAAATAAAATATCTCTTAAGCACAATTGCTGCATGCCAAATCCAAATGACTGTCATCAAGCTCTAATAATATCCTCATGACTTATTCCTCAGCCTCTGTTATTATACTTAGCCAATTAGTATGTTTTTGCCTTGATAGATTTTTTACAATATGATTATCATTTTTATCTGCATAAACTATAAGACTCTTGCCCTTCCACGAAAGAAGATCCAATGCCACAGACCTGACTACTTTGCCAACATCATCTCCCATTTCTTTGTTAGTAATTTGTTTTTGCCAACATTTGCCTTCCTATTCTTAAATCTGTAGTTGGTTTTCCTCTATGTCTTTCTGTTTAAATTGCAATTCCTGTAATTATTTCACAGCTCTATATGCACCTAATAGGTTTACATGCTGATATTATTTTGCAAATGTCACCTCCTTGGATCTCAAATTATACTGTGTAAATATTCTGTTAATTATTGTCTTACCTGTCTTTGTTATTTTCCTATTACATTTACTACTGTTGAAATTTGTATTAACTATTCATTGATTTTATTTTAAAAATGTCACTTACCTAACCTACTGTGAATTTTATGATGGCACATCCTGGTCTTATTCACATCTCTAAAATATTCATGAATAGTAAGTGCTTAATATATATTCTTATAAATAAATAAATCATTAACATGTATTTCCCACTTACCTGATTCACAGAGAATTAAATATTTAGGAAGAAATCTTTGGAAAATAATTTAAACTCCTTCTGATTTTTCTTGGGTTGTATGTTTGTGCACACAACATATCAGAGAACATTCACAGATGCCATATGAGCTGGCAGATTGATTTTGGACTTCTCATTCTCCTGAACTGTGAAAAATATGTTTTATTGTTTATGAGCTACCCAGTCACAGTGATTTTGATGTAAGAACCCAAATAGATTGAGCCATATAAGGAACATCTAATTATATTATGTGACACAAATTAGAGAAATACGTTTTTATATGCATTTTAGAATTCAGCCTGTTTGTGAGTACTTATATATAATCTTCATTAATTGCTAAATTTTTACATTCTTTAATTAATTGTGAGTTCCCACCTACTTGCTGTGTCTTGGCTATTGCATTTTAGGATAGTAATACAACCTTCCTAGCAAAGCAACAGATATAGAAGCTGACTCCATGGCTGGAAAACACTAGTCTCTTAGTGGAACACCCATATATATTAATTATTATCACCTTCTTCTTATTATTCTTTTCATATTTGTTATTGACCTATCCTTTAAAAATGTTTCATTGGTTGCACCTCAAGTAAAATACCATACTCTTCATGCATATTTAAATTTAAAATTATTACTTCATGAAATTATTTCTTTTTTGTGGATTTCCCAAGGTACTCACAATGAGTGCCATCCTTTCCACTGTGACATTGAAGGACAATTGAGTTCTATTACAAGCTATGTATAAATATTAGTCCTTCCCATATTCATAATTACTCTTCATCTGTATGTCAGCCTTATGGGAGAATACTGAAGCACCAAGGAAATTTATAAGAAAATTGGTTTATTATTTTTAAGGAAAATCTATATTCTTTTTCTGAATTCTATACAGTTAAGCCTAATAAACACTTGTTTGGATAATTTTTTAATAAGAACAAAGTTTAGTTTCATAAAGCAGAAGAAACAAAGTCTCCTTTTGTACAGAACTTAAAATGTAGCAAGTAGTAATGGCAGCAAGTGTGTATGCAGGTGCATTTAGCTTACTATGCTATCCATGCAATTAATAAAACTAAATGTTTTGTTAGATTAACTTAGCCAAACCACTGTGGGCATAGAGTAACACAATGAACCAAAGTACAGTCCATCTAGTAAAGTCATTAGAAGAGGCCTCCATGATACTGTCCAGGAACAAGCTAAGGCAACCTGAAATCTCCTGGAGTCCTGTGTAGCACAAATCTGAATAGGTCTTATTAATAAAAACAAACATGGAGCTAGGTACTGGGGTCAACACTGGAAGTTCAGAGAAGCAGAACAAGCCACAGCCACCTCACCTTGCCATTTCCTCAGCTGATCCTGTTTCCTTAGACTGGAAGCCTCTGAGTCCTCATCCAGAATGAATCTCAGCTGAACTGCTGCTAAAAGCCTAAAAGCTTAACCAGGCCTAGTTCCTGGTCCTCACTCCTTAAACACCTTTCTGTTTCCTGCCATCGCTTCCTGGGATTAAAGGCTCTTGTTACTATGTCTGACTGTTTCCAGTGTGGCTTTAAACTCACAGAGATCTCTGTCTCTGGGATGCTAGGATTTTAAGGCATGTGTGCCATCATTTTCTGGCCTCTATATCTAGTGGCTGTTCTGTTCTCTGACCCCAGATAAGTTTATTAGGGTGCACAATATTTTGGGGAACACAAAATCACCACAGTCGTGCTTTTACAGATGTTGTTGATGAACCCTAGCAATATAGTCCCTATTTTCATTCTGTAATTCATTCTGTAATTGACTTAAAGTAAATACTGTAAGCATACATGTAAATAATGATGAATAAAAATTACACATAGACTCCAGTATCCAACAAATGGAAGGTTTTATTTGTATCTGTTATTATGTCATGGACTTTAGTATAAAGCTTTTCCCTTCCTTATGAAATTTTCTTCTAACATTTAATTAGTGTGTAGTATAAGTCTCTTCTTTAAAGCATTTTCATCCATGGTTTTGCATAATCCCCTCAACTGTCTCTCTGTCCTGCCTCCCTCCTCAACTCCCAGACTTTGAGTATGTCCTTCTACTTGCAGTGTTCTTTTCTACCTCTATGTGTTCTATTACTCCCCACAATTCCTTCCTTAAAGCCTCTTTCCTCGCTCATGGGCCCCATTTTGATTTACTAACATATACACAAAATCAATCCTACAAAAGCACACTCATATAACTTTAGAAGTTAGAATCCATATATGAGTAAGGAAATGCACTCTTTTTTCTTTCTAAGCTTACGTTACCACACTTACTATCATATTTTTTTTTTTCAGTAATACCACCATGTTCCTGGAAAATTTATAATTTTATTTAGTTTTTTCCATGGTTGAAATGTTTTTTAGTCATTCATCTGTTGAATGGAATTGATTCCATTTGCTTGATACTGGCAACAGATTGCTGGTGCTGTTGGGTTTTTACTCTTTTGAGGGGGCCTGCTACCCATCTCCCAAATAAATCACACTTGCAGGCTTATTCTTAATTATGAATTCCTGGCCTTAGCTAGGCTTAGTTTCTTACCAGCTTTTCTTAACTTGAATTATCCCATCTCTCTTTTGCCTCTGGGCTTTTCCTTTTCTCTTACTTCTGTAAATCTTACTCTTAGTCTATAGCTTGCTGTGTAGCTGGATGCCTGGCTCCTGGAGTCCTCCTCCTTCTCTGGCTCCTTACCGATCTTAGATCTCTCCTCCTAGTTTTCTCCTTCTATTTATTCTCTCTGTTTGTCAGCCCTGCCTATCCTTTCTCCTGCCTTGCTATTGGCCAGTTCTTTATTAAACCATCAGGTGTTTTACACAAGCACAGTAATACAGCTTCACAGAGTTAAACAAATTCTACATAAACAAAAATAACACATCTTAAAATAATATTCTACTACAGAATGGTCAGTGTTGGTCATATGACAACTTTTAACTTGTGCTTTTTTGTTTTGTTTTGTTTGTTTGTTTTGTTTTATTGAGACAGGGTTTCTCTGTGTAACCTGTTACCACCCTGGTTGTCCTGGAACTCTATCTGTAGATCTGGCTGCCTTGAACTCACAAAGACTTGCTGGGATTAAAGGAATGTGTCACCATTTCCTGGTCTAGTTGTGCATTTTAACATACATTGTATTTACAATTGTCAAGCTGCACATTTTCCATTCCTTCAAATCCCAGGGCAGAAAGGCACATGAGTAGAGACTGTTGATAGGATAGGGCTTTGCCATGCCTCACAATACTATTTGATGTGTGAATTATCATATTTTAAAAATGCAATATAAACCACTAAATGTGTAACTCTTTAGTTATCCATATTTTTCAGTTAAATATGAGTAAAATTATCTATCCTGTGTGATTCTGATTAAGTTAAAGTCAGATATTTTTAAGAAAAAAATATTCCTAAGAGAAGTTTTAGCCCTGTCCCACTTGAATACATATTTTGGTCACAAGCACACTCTGACATGTTATTACACATGTTGGCACAGATAGTGAATAGTCATAATGAAAATAAATGATTTCACTTTCACCAGCAAATATCTGATAGAATATTTTAACATTTTTTCATTGAGAATAATTTTTCTTTATATTTGCAGCACAAGGGAAAATTTTCTAAAAGTAAAGATAATGTACTGTTTAACATGATTAAAGTTGGAGCTGATTCAGAGTCTATCAGTAGAGAGAAAATATTCTTGGCTTGAAAGTTGCACCTCTGTATGTGCCAATCTTCCTGTCTCCCAGTTCACAGTCTGAGCTACAATTTTGTCATTTAAGAGTTTGAATAGCTGTATTCTTGAGTTGAAATCTGAAATAATAAGTGATATATGAAGAAGGATAGCAAAGAGCCTTTTAAAAATTAGAACTGCTGTCTTCATTTTTACAGTAAATTATGATTACTTCTTGTTACATAAGGAAATTTGATCTTTCAAAGCTAACTAACTAACTAATATTTTATGCCAAATGTTTTTTATACTTTTTCAATCTATATATCTTGTACATGAATAAAACTGTTGTAATGTCAACCACAATCAAAGGCATTTGATTTAATCATCAAGCTTCAATGTAAATACTATATTTCTCTATTTCTTAATTACTGTTTACTGCATACATATAGTATGATAAATGCCCTACTTTGAAAGTAAGGCAAATTTGGTTTCAATTTATGGTAATGGTGTTTTTATCTGTTGCTTGATAGAATTTAGGGGTGCCTTAGGCTGCTGCTGAGGTACACCTGTACGTATGTCTGTGTGTGATGGCTTTGCCAGAGATGGTTAACTGAGAGGGAAGACCTGCCCTGAATGTGAGTAGCACCTTCCGTGGCTTGGGAACCTGAATTAAATAAAGGAAGAAACGAGAAATCCATTTAAGCATCAGAATTCCTCTTTGTCTTTTTCTAAGTCCTCAGATATAAGGCTTCCACACGCATGTCTGTGGTGCTGGACTCTGGTGTGTCTTCCCCAGCATAATGGAGAATTCCCTGAAGTTGTGATCTGAAATAAACCCCTCTCCCCTAAACTGCTTCTTGCCGAGTATATGTTAACATCAATGAAAAAAGTAAATATATATACATTTTAGTATAATATCTTCTTATTTTAATTTTAATGTTTCCCAAACATTTTTGCTCTCTCCCCTTTAACATCATTCTAATGAAACAAATTTTGATCCCTTCCCTCACCCTCTTATTTTTTAAAAAACAAGGAAAAATATCTATTTGTTACAATGCAATGAAAAGTACCATCTTTTCTGGGAATTCACTATCACAAATTGGATAAGTTTTAACTTTATAGCAATTGAAATGTGTGGTTTATCCATTTCAATAATACTATGTTTCATCAAATGGAATACTTTTAATATAACAGTGGAGAATATCACTACTTTTTTAAAATAAACCAGCGAAATACCAAAAAAAAAAAAAAAAAAAAAGTACCATTAACTTTGCCTCATTACCATTTGCTTCTTTCTTTTTCTTTCTTTCTTTCTTTCTTTCTTTCTTTCTTTCTTTCTTTCTTTCTTTCTTTCTTTCTTTCTTTCTTTCTTTCTTTCTTTCTTCCTTCCTTCCTTCCTCCCTTCCTTCCTTCCTTCCTTCCTTCCTTCCTTCCTTTCTTTATTTCTTTCTCTCTTTCCTCCTCCTCCTTTTTCTTCTTCTTTAGTTGATTTAATGCTTTATTCATTTTCTTTCTTATGAAAATAGATTATTTTCTCATACAATGTATCCTGATTACAGTTCCCCTCCCTTCATTCCTCCAAGTTCCTCCCCCACCTCCCCTACTGTAGATCCACCACGCCCTTTTGTCTCTCATTAGAAAAGAACAAGCTTCTAAGAGATAGCAACAAAACATTAAAAATAAAATACAATAAAATGGTGCATGCCTTTAATCCCAGGACTTGGGAGGCAGAGGCAGGTGGATCTCTGTGAGTTTGAGGCAAGCCTGGGCTACAGAGAGAGTTCCAGGAAAGGCACAAAGCTACACAGAGAAACCCTGTCTTGAAAAACCAATAAATAAATAAATTAATTAATTAATTAATTAATAAAATAAGATAAGATAAAACAAAAGTTCTCACATCAAAGTTGGACAAGACAAAATAACAGAAGAAAAAGAACTCAAACACACAAGAAAGAGAGACCTACTTGTTCACATATTCAGGAGTCCCCTATAAATGTTAAACTGTAAACTGTAATATATATGCAGAAGACCTGGTACAGACCTGTGTAGGCCCTGTGCTTGCTGCCTCAGTAATTTCATATGAACTTTGCTCAGTTGATTTAGAGGGCCCTTTTTTCCCTGGTACTCTCCATTCCTTCTGGCTCTTACACTCTTTCTGCCTCCTCTTCTACAGAATTTCCAAAGCTCTGGGGGAAGAGATTTGATGAAGACATCCCATTTAGAGCTATGTGTCCCAAGGTCTCTCCATGAGATTCTGGCTGTGGGTCTCTGTATTTGTTACCATCTACTACAGGGTAAATCTTCTCTGATGATGGCTGAATAAAACACTGGTCTATCTATTAGTATAGCAGAATATCATTAGGAAACATTTGCCACTGTACTTTTTAAGACCAGTAGTATTTGGTTTTACCCTAGGTATCTGAGATATCTTGTTTTTGGTTCTTGGCTACCTAAGCAGTGCTGGGTATAGGTTACTTCTCAGTGGAGTGTACCTTTATGGTGGTATTTTATTTGTACTGAAATGTGATTTTATTTGTTAATAAATAAAGTTGCTTGGGGGTCAGGTCTAATAGCAAGCCATAGCAGAGCTGGGCATTCGTGGTGCACACCTTTAATCCCAGCACTCGGTAGAAGAGCTAGATAGATCTCTGTGTGGTCAAGGATTCAGCCAGCATTGGAGACACATGCCTTTAATCTCAATACCATAGAAGACCTAGAGGGCTGTACATACAGGCAGTGATGAGGCAGTCATGTGTTTGGGTTTACAACCAATGAGAAGGCAGAACAGAAAGACTATATAAAGACAAACACACAGGAAGTAGATTCCTTTCCTAGAGGTCTCTTGGCTTAAGAGGCTAGCTGCAGCAGGCAGTAAGGCTCTTAGCTCTGATCTCTTGGCTTTCTTCTTTGCATTGGTTCTGTGTTTCTTATTTAATAAGACGGTTGGTTACATCTACAGACCTTAATCAAGTCAGATGTTAGTTGGTTACTTCCACAAGCTTGGTGCCACTGTTGCCCTAGCATATTTACAGGCAGCACAGTACTGTAGATCAAATGCTTTATTTTCCTATCCTGTAGATTGAACATAAGATTATGAATTTGACTCTTTTATTTTTGCCTTTTTGTTTTTGAGGAAGGGTCTTACTTTTTATATCAGGCTGCCCTCAAATTCAAGAACCTGTGCCTCACAGCCTTGATTTCTCGGATCAGAGAACTGGCCTACTACATCTGGACTGTCTTTCCTTTTCTTACATTAACTTGGTCTGCTCACCTAGCCTGAGCTGAAGACTTGTATCTTTATATATAAACTCCAGATTGCTGAAGCCCAGTAATCATATGCCACTCTCAACTTCAACTTAGATAATGTTCTGCTGAGACCTTGCACAGCTTACAGCTTGACTCAACCAGGGTGTTTGGGAATGAAGAAAGGACAGACACACAGTCACACATACAAAAAAAATGGGATCAAGTGAAATCTGATAGAGACACACCAGCAACATCCTAGAAACACAGTGTATTTATTGTATATCTCCTAATGAAGAATGCAGGGTTATTGTATAAATTTGGACAATAGGATAGGTTTATTATACTCAGCTGAACAAGGAGGACTGTTTAGCTAATCTTGGTAGGAATTTCTCTGTAATGGAGCAGTCTTAGGTTATAAATACCCCCCCAAAAGGAAGCTACAGTTGACACATGGTGTATACACTGTTAGCATCTGCATATGGATCTGGGAAAGGCTTTGCCACTTCCTTAAGCCTGGCCCAGAGAAGACTTGGTCATTCCCAAGGGTCTGGAGTATTGGGGTTCTTGACATGGCTATGCTCATGTAAACAACACACATTCACTCAGGGCTTTCTCCATTTTACACATTGATCATTTACTCAGCTAGTGTACAGAACCATCTCCACCAAAAATGAAACATTACTAAAAATCTAATTGTAATTATTTTTATTCATTTTCACAATACTAAAGCAGATATACTAATTTACCTCTTTATGATTTCGCCTCTGTGGAAAAGGTGTGGGAGTGTGTGAGTATTCATTCTTCCATAAGTACTAGCAACCTTAGTGGTCAATAGGATGTGGTTATTGATACAGCAAACATTATATCTTATGTGGAGAATAATTAGAAACAAAGACTTATATGTAGCAACCATAGAAAGCAAAGTGTATATCTATATCTATCTATGTAGGCACACACACATGTATTGAAGCATAGCTATTAACAAAGTGGGAGTCAACTCAACCATTTTCTTAACAGGCAGAAGTACTCACACTGACTGTTATCCATTATTATGTGATAAAATGATGTAGTTGGGCCTTGGTACATAACAAGCATATCTATGTGGTGGTATTGTCTTCCCTGAAATATTGTGTACCCTAATAAACTTATCTGGGGTCTGAGATAGAACAGCTACAATATTAAACATAGAGGATAGGCAGTGGTAGTACATGCCTGCCTTTGAATCTAGCATTCCAGAGGCAGAAATCGATGTGTTCAAGGATACAGCCAAGCACGGTGATTCATGCCTTTAATCCCAGAAAGCAAGCCTTTAATCCCAGGGAGTGATGGTAGAAAGCAGAAAGGTATATAAGGCATGAAGATCAGAAACTAGAAGCATTTGGCTGGTTAAGCTTTCAGGCTTCTAGCAGCAGTTCAGCTGAGATTCATTCTGGATGAGGACTCAGAGGCTTCCAGTCTGATGAAACAAGACCAGCTGAGGAAATGGCAAGATGAGGTAGCTGTGGCTTGTTCTGCTTCTCGGATCTTCCAGCATTCACCCAAATAACTGGCCTCAGTCTTGATTTTATTAATAAGAACTTTGAAGATTCATGCTACATATCTAGGAGTAGCAAAGATTAAAATAGTTTGCAGAGTTTACTTTTTTTATCCCTAGGTATCTTATAAAGTACACTGTGGTGTCCCGGCCAGCGGGATCTTCAGCAGAGACCCTAGAAGGGGGAATGGCAATGGACAAGAGAAACAAAGAATTGACAGCAAGACAGTATTCTGATCAAGCTGCAAAATTTTATTTTTCTCAGGTGAGTTTTATAGTAAGCAGACCAGAAAACTTTCTTTGGAAAAATATCAGGGGACTGTTGAGTTGCCAAGCAACCCAACCAAGCAACCCAACCACAAAACATTGTTACTAATGGTCACTGTAGCAGAAAGATAAGGAAATGTTAAGTTATTTTCTAATAACTCAGGACTTGTCCAGGCATGTCAAAAGATTCTGGTTAGTGGCTCAATACTGGACAACAGAAACTTAACTCAGGCAGGCAATATGGCATGGCTCTTGAAATTGCCCTCGGCACTGTGGTGTACCACTTAAACTGTATACCAGGATTAAAATGTAGACTGTAACTAACTTGTATATGTGGCATAGAATTTCATTCCATATTTTTAGAGAATTCTAAAATGCAAATATGTAGTTGGAAGTTTTCTTGTACCCTGGCCAGCAGTTGAGACAAATCTCTCCCACTCGCATGCCCTAAGTAAGCACACAGAAGCTTATACTAATTATAACTGCTTGGCCATTAGCTCAAGCTTATCACTAACTAGCTCTTACACTTAACCCATAATTCTTATCTATAGTTAGCCATGTGGCTTGGTACCTTTTCTCAGTTCTGCCTTGTCATCTTCCTTCCTCTGTGTCTGGCTGGTGACTCCTGACTCAGCTATCCTCTTCCAAGAATTCTCCTTGTTTGCTGATATTGCCTATACTTCCTGCCTGGCTACTGGCCAATCAGCATTCTATTTATCAACCAAATCAGAGCAACACATATTCACAGCATATAGAATGACATCCCACAGAACTAATAATAGGTATGAGTTGGCTAGTCAGAGCAGTGCACTAAATTTCTTTTCCTCTTTCTGTCATATCAAACTCTGGAATGGAAGCATATGGAGAGGTTCTCACTGTGAAAACAGATGTGAGAGATAGATATATGTACCAGTCATTGGTCACCAACTGTTTTAGTTAGTGTTTCCATTGCTGTGATTAAACAGCATGTCCCAAAGAAACTTGGGGAGAAAAGAGTTCATCTTATTTACAGTTTTAGATTCTTTATAATCAAAGGAAGCCATGGTAAGAACTCAAAGAGGCTAGGTATCTGTATGCAGGAATTGATTCAGAGGCCAAAGTGAAATTCTGCTTACTGGCTTGCTTCTAGGGGAGCACTAGTCAAAATAGGCTAAGTCTCCCACATCAATCACTAATTAAGGAAATTTCCTACAGACTTGAATAGAGCCCAATATTATGAAGGCATTTTATCTATTGGGGTTTTTCCTCTCAGATAATTCTAGCTTGTGTCAAGTTGATGAAAAACTCGCTAGCATATCAACTACAATCTGATAGTATGGGATGAAGTAGTAATACATAAGATTGAAGACACAATGAGGGACTAGAAATATAAAAAATATTGAATTATTAAGTAATATACATGGAATCTAGAGAGTGAGTAGTTGAAAAATTGATGCTTTACACTTTTGAAAACTTGATAAAGTATAGAGACAGAATTGCAAGTGAATGAGTATTTTAAAGAAAAAAATAGCTATTTCTGGAGTTATTTGCCTTCAAAGAAAAATATTAGTAATATTTTGTGATGAGAAGCTGTTGTACATCACTAGGATTGGATGTACATTCATAAATATGCAGTTGACTTTTCCATTCTCTGTATAGATTGTATTTCCCATGATGTTCTTCTTTCCTGTGACTTCTTTTTAATGTACAAGCTGGGGTGTAGCTGCAGAGTCAATTTCCAGTCAGAACCCAGTAGTATGTTTACCACCGATTCATATGTAGGAAATGTGATAAAGAAATAGCAATGCCCATGACTGCTAGGAGACAGCATCACTAGCAGAGGTATCAAGCTGAGAAAAAAATAATTCTTGTTACAATAAACTTACCCACGATTTCTTTCAGAAATCATCCTGGTGAATGAGTTCCATTTGTTTGACACTTTTCTTTTTCCCCCCAAGTAATTGATAATATTAAAAAAAATATTGTTTGTTCAGGCAGGTGGTTCATGCCTGTTAGATTCTCCTGGGAGTGTGGCTATAATTTCACAGCCAGCCTGGTCTACAAAGTGAGGTCCAGACCAACCTGGGCTACAAGAGTAAAACCCTATTAACACTAACCCCTTAAATATTATATTTGTGAATATTTATAAATGTAATGTTTTATTTTGCCTTCTTATGCCCCTCCAAATGTTACTCCATATGAGTCTTCTTCATTACTCCATGAAAATTGTAGCAAAGCTCAAACATTCTATTTACATTCAGGTATTTGACTTCCTTGGTACTTTTACATTGGGCTATTTAAAAAATAAAAATGAGTTTCATTTCAGCAGTTTGAATATTCAATGTTAAGACAGTGGCCATTTCCCCTCAATAGTAACTTGTACATCTTTCTGGATAATGAAGGTGACTTTTCACATTATAACTTCACCAACCACATGGGCTTTGGGGGACTAAGAGCCTGGAATACATAACTCTTCAAATTAGTGTCTTCATCTACAGTATAGCAACAAGTTATTATCCTGGCTGTAAACCCTACAAACTGAGCACCAAGAATACTACTTCCTTGTAAGATGTAAGAGCTAACTTGAAAGTAGGACATCAAATCAATTTATTCAAAACCTAATATTTTACAACTACAAAAGAGCTGTTGAGTTAGCATATCACCTTGATTCTTCTAAATAAAGATATTTTGCCTAGATAATGTACAGGTAGTATTTTATTCATTATAATAAGTGAAAAACAACATATTACCTATTTTATATATATTGTCAAACCATAATGTGTAATGCTTTTTTAATTTTAATTTTTTTATTCTTCTCTCATACATAACATCCTGACTGCATTTTTGCCTCCCTCCACTCCTCCTGGTCCCCACCCCAACTCACCTTTCCCCCAAATCCACTCCTCCTCTGTTTCCCTTAACGACTTCCACACTTCTGTATTATCTTTTAAGAAATAATTTCTTCAAAGCCTCCACAACTTACTGATTTACCCAGTTTTCTTTGATAAATTTCTGCCTTATACTTATAAATAGCATGCACTTTCACACACACAACTAAGATCATTAAATGGTAGGCAGGTAATATAACACAACAAGAAAGTTGGGTATGCATTACCATTATTGATTAATCTTTCTGTCACTTGTAATCTTAGGCAGCACTGGGGTGATTCCTATCTAATTCTCTTGAAAAATAAACACTGATGTCTTCATGAGTATGTTTGGAAATTGAAACTAATAGTAGAATAATAATGTAGAGTGTCAGAGAGAGAAAACAACAACTTAATAAACTAAAAGGAAAATAGAAAGCCAGTGAATATTGATTGAAATGTTAATATTAAAAACACCATTGGTGTTTTAGATAGGATTAGACATATCACACAGGTTCTGAGATCTGTAAGTTTATTATTTTATTTTTAAAATTGTTATAATTGCTGGATAATTTTTGTATTTATTATGTCTGTTTGGAACACATTGTGATATTTTCACACACTATTATGCTGTTAACTAGTTAAATACAGTAATATAGAATGATCAGACATACTAATTTTATGGGGGAGTACAGTAAGGTGTGTTCTTATATCAGAATATATAGCATGATCTTGTTTTTATATTACCATCCTGTGACACAGATCTGAGTAGTTTATTGTTCTTATCTAATGGATAATTTTTTACCCAGTGATCAGTGTCTATCCTTCATAACTCATTCCTCTCTATGGTCTCTGGTAATCACAATTTCAATCTCTTTTTCTGAGAGTTGAGTTTCATAGATTTCATCTATAAGTGCAGTCAGGGAACATTATTCATGCTGTGCCAGGGTTCTGTTAGGTAGCATCATTTCCCACAGGTTTAACATCTATGATAAATAACATTTCTATTGTTTATGAAGCTGAATTCAACTCTACTTATGTATATATTTCAAATTATACTCACCATTTCCTTTTAATTTATGTGGTGAAAGAAGCATAGAACAATCAAATGCGGGGTTTATGTTTTTGCTTTCATTTGTAATAAAAATAGATTTTCTTAGGATAGTTAAAAGGGAAAGCAAAGGATTTTAGGTAAAAACATGAAACATTAGTAGCCACACAAAGTGTCACCCACCACACAGTGAGACAGAAAGCACTTCTATACTTGAAATTGATCTATACAATTTTCTTGTTTGCTTTTGCTTAGATATTTCACTTCTTTTCTAAACTAATTTAATTACACAAAACTGTTACTTTGGTAAAGTACTTTATATCGAATATGAACATTTGTACTGACAGTGATTCAACTTAGAGCCATATAATAAGGAACATGCTTTAAATTTGAATGTAGAAAAATCAAATAAGAATTACTTAGGTATAAGCTTTGAGTTGAATACAAGGGAGGAGAGTATGTTTGAAGGACATACCTTTATGAAACCCTGTGAGTAGTTCATGGCAGAATAAGAAATAGAATATCATCACAACTCTAGGTCTGGTGATATTATTTGTCAGGTTTATCTTAAATTGCTAAGACTAAAACAGTCTTTGTAGCTTCAAGAAACCAACCAATCAGATTCCAGAACTTCGTAATTTTTCTTTATTTTTTTCCTTATTTAACTAAAAAGTCTACAACATTTCTTTAGGCATATGTTGAAGGCAAGAGGGAATTAATATATTGCATAGATTGAACAATATTTATTCATGTATTTTGGAACCCATTTATATACATATATTGTAAACATATCCTTATATATACATACATACATACATACATACATACATACATACATAAAACAAGAGGGTATTTTTTGGAAAAAAAAGTCCCTTACTTTAAAAGAGAAAGGAGGAGTATATGGGAAGCTTTGGAGAGAGGAAAGGGGAAAGGACGGAATATATAATATCAAAAGAAAAAAAAATCTGTTCGAAACAATGTTTCTCTGTGTAGTTTTGGTACCTGTCCTGGATCTCACTCTGTAGACCATGCTGGCCTTCAAGTCACAGAGAGTCACCTTACTCTTCCTCCTGAGTGCTGTGTTTAAAGGCGTGCACCACACCCATCTGGCACAAAAGAAATAATTATTAAAAAGGATAATTAAAATCTATTTTTAAAAACTATGATTTTCACCATAATTTCTTTGGGTGATTCTTTGGAGATTTCACATCATACACTTAATTATGCTCACTCCCCAATTGCTCCATATCCACCCATCACCAGTGCAGATATCCCCCACCAAAAGAAAATTAAAGTGGTTACTTATATTGTTCTATTATTAAATAAAACTTGTGGTCATATATAGGGTTAAAAACCCTATTTATCAGTAAAGTAGCAGAGAAGCAACCAGTGACCTCCTCTCTCTCTCCTTTAATCCAAAAGAACCCACAAATCTTTCTAAACTGCTCCTTACTACATGCTCGATCTCTCCATATGTCCTGGGTCTTCCAAAACCTCTATGGCTAATTCTGGCCAGCTAGTAGCTAGTTCTTCCCTCTGATTCAAGGTAAACTTTATGCCAGTCTTGGGAGTTTCAGAATGCAATCAAAATATCCCAAAACATTTTCCCCTTTATGTCTAAATAATAAGGGAAGACTTTAAGTTTATCATAATAAATCTATATACAATAAGAACAAATATCAGGTATTATCTAAAAATAAAGGAAAGGTTTTAAACCTACCAAAGTTAAACTATGTACAATAAGAAAAACTACAAAGTACAGGACTACATTCACAATGTTGAGTCCATTTGCATTTAGCAAATTCAGAGGAAATATTCCATTATCTATCCTATCTTTGTGAGTCCAAAGTTTTGTACCTAATTAACTTTCTATCCTAACTTATATTACCAACTCAAAACTATCTTTTTAGACCTCAAAACATTTTCTTAGATAAACAACTTAAGCTTTTGTCTCTCAGCCTTATACCCTTTACATGTCTTTTGTAAATTTCTTTTCTGAATTTGGAAACAAGGATAACTATAGCTACAACTATCTAGTCTTCAACTCCATCAAAGACTGGAGAAGTAGATGACATTACATGAGTAAATAGGAAGTGTAGAAAAAACATCTTCGAAAACTATAGAAATGACAGAAACTTTTGGCCACCTACAGAGTCACCCAAGGTTCCTCTGCAATATTTGGGCATCCATCTTCAGCTTACAGGCCTAAATTACCTGATAGACTCTTCTGTGAAGCAGGAATTTTGAAGGACTGTCCTACCTTGTCTTTGCTAAGTCCAGCAGTTGCCTTCTTTTGTGTCCTGCTTTTCCAAATTGGAAACCATACTGTCAGCTGTTCTGGCAAAGGAAGTTTCTTGCCCAGGGGCTAAATTTACCACAATAAAAGAAAATTCCACATGGAAGGTTTTTGATGCCATTCACTATTTTTTGACATAAATTGGTGCTGTCAGGAGCAGATATGTCTCATTGTCATGAAAAGCCTTATGTTATTAAAATATCTTAAATGCCATATTTTGTAGGTCTCTGAAGTATTTGGAAATCATTTGTCTATCTAAACTATATCTCTGTTTGACCTTGAAACCATACCTAACATGGCAATAAACTTGATTGGTAGATGATCAACTACTAATCTGTATTTCTTATTTATTCTAAATAGTTATTAATAATAACTTTTAAGGACTAGAAATTTATATTACCTTGTTAAATGAGGTGCATACCTTAAAGAAGAGTAGAAACATATATACAGTATAACAAAAATGACCTTAAATTTGTATCATTATACAAAAATATTTAAGACTAGTAGTTGCTTTTTTAGTTTAAATGTAGATTCAACAATATGCCCTATTATTATATCATTCCTCTACCCCCTATTCTCTTTTCAGAAAGAGATCTCTGAATCTAACCTCCTTTTCTTAGTTTTTTTTTTCTCTGACTTCACTGGTAAAATCTTGCAACTAACACTCCTGCCCCCAAACAATGATAACATCTATAATCCACCAAACGAGCAAAAATCATCCACCCAATTTCCTGGGAAATGTATGTGTCCTGTTTTAAAATTACTTCCTGTTTTCTGAGGGGAACAGCATCTTTAGGGGACCTTGAAAAACTTGAAATAATTGATCAAGTCCTGGGAGTACTAGCTGTTGTCCAATCTTGGTCAGTTGAGGAAGCACATGCTTATCTAAATTCCTGGCTGGACCATCTGAGCTAAAATCCTTGAAATTGTCCTGAATAGTTTGTAGTCCAAAGCTGATCTTTGGGTAGTGTTTGTCAGCTTAGTGGTATTAACATAATCCTGGTGGAATCATTGTAGTGGGGCTTTGTCATTCATTTAGAGACTTCAAAGGTTTCTGTTAGGAAAACTCAAACATTTTATTATTTATTTAGTTTTATTATTCTTTTTTAATTTTATAATTTAATTCCCCCCCATTCCCATCTCTTTCAAGGCAAGGACTCCCCTGGGGATCCAGCTCAGCCTGGTAGATTCAGTTGAGGCAGGTCCAGTCCCCTCCTCCCTTCACCCAGGCTGAGCAAAATGTCCCAGCATAGTCCCCAGGTTCCAAAAAGCCAGCTCATGCACTAAGGACAGGTCCTGGTCCCACTGCCTGGGTGCCTCCCAAACAGTTCAAGCTTATCTACTGTCTCACTTATCCAGAGGGCCTGATCCAGTTGGGGGCTCCACAGCTATTGGTTCATAGTTGATGTGTTTCTACTAGTTCGGCTATTTGTCCCTGTGCTTTTTCTAATCTTGGTCTCATCAATTCTCACTCATACAGTCCTTCCTCTTTCTCATCGATTGGATTCTTAGAGCGCTACCTGGGGCCTGGCCATGGATCTCTGTCTACATTTGCTTCCATCAGTCATTAGATGAGCTCTCTAGCATGACAGTTAGGGTGTTTGGCCATCCTATCACCAAAGTAGGTCAGTTCGGGCCAGTAGTCTATTGTGGGAGGTATCTTTGTGGATATCTGGGGACCTCTCTAGCACTTTGCTTCTTCCTATTTCCATGGGGTCTTCATTTATCATGATCTCTCTTTCCTCGTTCTCCCTCTCTGTTCTTGATCCACCTGGTACCTTCCGCTCTCCTAAGCTCTCTTTCCCCTGACCCTTGCCCTCCATTACCCGCCCCACATACACATCCAGTTTGCTCCTGTAGATCTCATCCATTTCTCTGTCGTTGGGTTATCCCTGTGTCTTTCTTAGGGTCCTCTTTACTAGGTAGCGTCTCTGAAGTTGTGAGTAGCAATCTAGCCATCCTTTATTTTACATCTAGTGTCTACCTATGAGTGAGTACATACCATGTTTGTCTTTCTGAGTCTGGGTTACCTCACTCAGGATGATTTTTTTTAGATCTATCCATTTGCCTGCAAACCTCATGATGTCATTGTTTTTCTCTGCTGAGTAGTATTCCATTGTATATGTGTACCACATTTTATTTATTCATTTTTCAGTTGAAGGGCATCTAGGTTGTTTACAGGTTCTGGCTATTAAAAACAGTGCTGCTATAAAGATAGCTGAGCAAGTGCCCTTGTGGTATGATTGAGCATTCCTTCGGAATATGCCCAAGAGTGGTATAGCTGGGTCTTGGGGGAGATTGATTCCCAATTTTCTAAGAAAGTGCCATTTTAAATGTCATATGTAGCAGATCTCAGAGAGGTTAAATTCCCAAAATCTATTAAATCTGTCAGGGTATAGAAGCTTAATTTCTAGTTACCTGCTTTAGACTCAAGTCTGAAATCATGTACAGGAAGCTAGATGAAGCCTATTTCTAAAATTAGTTAGTACTCTATATTGTTATCAATATCATGACAGAATATATGTATATATGTTTAATATATATATCTTTGACATATTTGTTACTAATCTCTCCCAAGAAATTACTGCAAGGACTTTCCAATATAGGTGAAATTATTAAGGCCACTCCACATAGTTTAAAAAGAAGATTTATTTAGTGGGTAACTTACAAATGAAGGGATAGGTAGGTTGCGGGGTCTGGGAAAGGTGTATTGCAGTCCAGCGGTGTTCTCTGGAGCTCTGCTTGGTCAACCTCCACTGTCCAGGGTCACGGATCAGAGAGAACGCTTGCCCATCCCGTTCTCGGGTCTCTAGGCGCCTCCCTTGGCCCCACCTTGTAGGCATGACAATTGCCTATGCTTCACTGGGGGTTGAAACTTCCAGATCAAAGCTGGAATGGCTACCCACTACATTCCAATGTCCATTTTCTGCCCATAATGAAGCAATTTCAGCATTAGTAAAAGCTACAACAATTTCTGTTAGGTCTATTCCTGCTAATTTACAAAGTCTCAATTTTCCTTTTAGTAGTGGTAGCTCACACCTTTAACCCCAGCACTAGGTAGGTGGAGACAGGATCTCAGTCACTCAGTCTAAGAATTCATAGGGGCAGGATCTCGCCCTTTCAGAATCTCGGTGAAGATCAGTATGCTGATTTGCAAAGATAGTTTAGATTTGATGATCATACCTTGGCCCTATGCTTCACAGCAGCTTTGAATGCTTGGGACAAAGTTAAAGAATCAGGAAAGAGGACTAAGTCATTTACTAAAATTATACAAGGCCGAAAAGAAGCCTTCACTGATTTTTTTTTTTTACAAAGATTGACTTCAGCTGTGTATAGAATGATAACAGACACAGTAACTAGACAAATATTAACTGAATATTTGGCTTTTGAAAATGCTAATTAAGAATATAAAAGGGTGATTAGGCCTTTAAAGACAAGGTCAACACCAATAGAGGAATGGATCTGAACTGCAGCTGGTATTAGATCTCACACTGATGATAATACTTGGATAGAAGTGACTTCTACATGTTTTAAGAAAAATCATGAGGTCAAATCTTTTAATTGTGGTAAACAAAGTCATCTGCAAAGGGATTGTAGACAAGGCATTCCTAGAAACATTATGTTTTCTAGAGATAATCCAAAAGAAAGCCCCAGACTTCTGGCATATGCATATGCTATGATAAAGACCAGCATTGGACTAATGAATGCAGATCAACAAGGGACAGGCAACATAATCTTTTGCCATCAGGAAATAACTTAGGGGGCCTCTCACAGGCCAAAATATCAAATTTGTTTCAATTGTTCTCTGTCAGCATTGGGAAAACTCATCCACAGGCAATTTAAAGACTTGCTGCCTATTGTTAAAAACCATACTGCTCTTAATGACAAAATAGCTTCAGTAGATAAAACAAAATTTTCAGTAGAGACCATAAAACAAGTATTTTGGAAAACTTCTATAAATGATCAAAGATCAAAGCTAAAAATACAAATAAATGGCATTGTAATTGAAGGTTCAGTAGATACAGGCATGGATGTAACAGTAATTTCACCAACATCTTCGCATCTAGATTGTACTCTTCAAGAGGTAGATATTCAGTTTCTAGGGATTGGAACTTTATCTCAGCTAAAGCAATGTACAAGGTAGGTCAAATATATAGGACCAGAAGGACAGGCAGGGAAATTAAGGCCACATGTAACTAACATAGCAATGAATTTATGTGGATATGAATTATTACAGCAATGGCAAACACAGATGAAAATTTCTCCAGTCTCAGAAAGAAACTATAAAATAAAGAATGCATCTGAGAGAAATATTAAAAAGTATGTCAAGGACAGTACTGAGCATTCAGGTTGTACATAAACAAGGCACAACAGCTGTTTATCTTTCAAGTGTATCAATACATCTACCTTTAAAATTGTTAATTGACAAACCTGTCTGGATGGAACAATGGCCTTTGACATAAGAAAAATTACAGGTATTAGAGAAGCTAGTACAGAAGCAGCTAAATACTCAACATATTGAAGAATCAACCAGTCCTTGAAATTCTCCTATGTTTGTCATTAAAAAGAAATCTGGAAAAATTAGAATGGTAACAGAGCTATTAATAATGTGATCCAGCCCATGGGCTCTTTACAGCCTGGAATTCCATTGCCTTCTTTATCACCTAAAAGATGTTATATTATGGTGATTGATTTAAAAGATTGCTTTTTACTATATGTGGGAGCCTACAAACATTCCAACTTGTAGTTTGACTCAAGGTCAGAGAGTCAGAGTTTATGTTGCTGTCCAAGCCTGCATAATAGGGTGCAATGGCATGGGGCTGGCTCAGTGTGGTCCTCACATTTCATCATACATGATTCTGACAGTCCCTTTGGGTAACACAGAACATAGACATCAGCACAGACTTCAGCTGCAGCAGGAACGTGGACCCAAGCATGGTCCTTGGCAGCTGCCTGGGCCAGCAAGTCACCATGACCCCTGTAGGAGCTCAGGTCATCCACATCAGTATGACCCCAGTGGTAGCATGTCTCCTAGTTACCAACATGGCTGACCAGACCCCAGGCATCTGCATAGCCCTTGGTAGCAGCAGAAGCCATGGAAAACTGTGATGTTTCATTTTTCTAGTGAAAGATCCTCTGGGAAATGAGTGATTGTCCTGTCCCCCTCAAAAGTTAAATAAAATGACATACACACACATAGGAGAGAGTGTGTCATTTAGATCTGCTCATAATTTGTATTTCACTTATACAAATAAATAACTGGATAAAGGTGGGTTACAATCAATAGTAATAGCAGTACTCTATTAATTTTGATGTTACCTAGTTCCAAAAGATACCTGCTTTTTTCTTTCCCTCCTGTTTATGTAGCAGTAGAGGTGTTGTTTGACAACAAATATGTATGTAAGGTAAAGGCCATAAAGAGGAAGGCATTGCAGCAGAGTAATTGTAGGTAGTAATAGTATTCTGTACACATTTAAACACTACAAGCATGACTTCTGACAGCTTTTGGACATGAAGAATTGTTAAGCATTTAAGGAGAAATTTAAATCTTACCTAACACTAAATAATGTATATCAAAACACTGCAAGCATATAATCAACATGTAAAATTTCATATATTTGTGGACAGGTTCAAATAAATGTAATTAAACATGAAAGTAGAGCATGCCTGCATATGTATCTGTATATAAGTCCTCAGTCCAAATATTGATCCTGTCCCAAGGGGGGAGAATTTTGAATTTGAGATTCTGAGAGATAGAAGAGTGAAAATTTAGGGATTTTTTTATGTTAATTCACTTTATTAATATTTGAATTTCCACTATAGCTACCTGTTCACATGGATGAACAAGAAGGGCATCCTGTAAGATTTCAGTCTCATTCACCAAAACAAATACTTAAAACTTACCAAGTGCTGACTCTGTATTAAGCATTGTATCAAAGGGTACATTGAAATGACCTCCGTTGGTCTTCAGATCTGCCGTAACAAGTCAGAATCATTTTTCCTCGTTTTATGTAAAATGCAACCAATGCACAACAAGCTGAAAGCTAATAAGACACGGGTCTGAGAGGAGCTGCTGGGCTGAAATTTTGAAGTCTTTTCTTTTTTTTCCCTGAGGGCCAAAGCTTAGTTCTTCATTTTATTATTCTTTCTGTCGCTTCTTCAACTCTATTCTTTTTCTGTTCTGTTCTTTTACCCTGAAGTTTCCCTTCTGCCTCTCTTGGTATCTTCCTTCTAGCTTTCCTGCTACATCTTTCCTGGTGTATTTCTTTTCTCAGGTCTTTATTTTTCCCCTTACAGCTTATATACCACAGCAAACCTTTCAAACAATATAAAAATTACAATGTGGTTACATTCCAATTTTGAGTGAATGATTACAATGAATACAAGTAAAAAAAAAGCATGTTTTAATAACCCTTATGTGATTAAAATCTTATATATTATAGGTGAAAAACAAGTTGTCCCAACAACCCACATGCATTCATACCCAAGAAACTTGTTAAAGATTAACAGAGTGTAAGCAAGCAAGGTATTTTTCTCAGCCAATTCTTTTGTTGGTAGGCTGCATTTTGCAGTTACCAAAAAAAAGATACATCACTTTATTATTTATCTCAAAAGGCAATCTTATAAGAAATCTTAAAAGAATCACAAATCTAAACTTTTATATATGAAAAACAATCAGTCAGCTCTACTTTAAATCCTCAGGGTGCACACCCAGGGTGCATTTTTTTATATCAGGAAGCTGAGGGCAGAAATGCATACTTTAGGGAATTTTAACAACAGTACATGACCAACAAATTATTATTTACCAAGGGTGTTATTAAATGATAGAAAATATGATTTAATGCAACACAGTTGTAAACAAGTTTTGCGGGAAATAAGTTTGTTATATAATTTAATATCCAGGTTGAGAAGACTCTCTCCAAAACCTGTTTTATTAACACAAATGTAATGATGAATTACTAGGTGATGTTTATTTGATTGGTTTATGATTTTATCAGGGAAAAACAACAAAAGGTAGAATGAAATGTTCACAAGAACATCAAGAGGTTTTAGTTGTCACATAATATTTAGTTGTGTTTGTGGGATAATAACAAATGCATGAAAAATGTTCAGCATCATGGATCAACCAAAAAATGGGAATCAAAAGTAAAATAAAACATATCATTTCTGTTACAATGAAAATTATCATAAGGAAAGAAAGCCAATACTGGCAGAGAAGGGCAGCTACAGGGCATTTTTGAGACTTTCGTTTTCACTGGTTTACTGGGCAGAGGTCCTCTGTGAAGAGTCAATAGCCTGACAAGTGCACTTCTCAAGGATCAAACAGATCTTCATGATGAAAGGCATCTTCAGTACCAAATCCAACCCTGACGAGATGACGTAGGAGATGAAAGAAATGCTTGCCTCAAGATGGAACCATCTTACCCCTTTTAGAGCACAGACTGAAGTGGTGACAAAAGTTCAATGCACTGCTCTGACATTTTAAAGAAGATCACAGGAGATTGTGGGATTTCTTAGTTCCTCCTCATTTTATTGAACTACAATACTTTACTCTTGGATTTTAAGCAATATGGGCCATCCATCCAGTGTGTGTGTGTGTGTGTGTGTGTGTGTGTGTGTGTGTGTGTGTGTGTGTTGGTGTGTGTGTGTGTGTGTATTTTGTTATGAAATATTTTGATACCTCATATTCTAAGTTCTTCATTGACTTTTTATTTAATGATATCATTTGCCTCTGATGATTTTTAATATTAACTTTGATGGAATTTTGAATACATTTCATTATATTTATATCCCCTTTTCTTTTTCTTCTAATGTGTTTATGTGAGTGTAGTATACCTGAATATTTGTATGCATGTTCTTGTGTATGTGGGTGTGGTATGTATGTGGCTGCATAAGTGCGTGTGGGTGTAAGCATAATTGCGGCCCAGAGTGATGCTGGCCATCTTATAGAAGCTGATTTCAAATCTGCTTCCATTGCTCTCTGCCTCGTTCTTTTGAGGCAGTGTGTGTTATCCAAAGCCAGCAGACATGTACAGTGCTAGTTTCACTGGCCAGATTACTTAGGGAAACCCTGTCCCTGAGGTCAAAATAAGAGAACAGCCATCAAGCACACTTCACATTTTCCATGGGTTCTCAGAAGTCCTATCCTCTCCTTTGTTTGGTAGCATAGAGAATTGTCTCAGGCTCCAAGTCAAGGTTTCATTACACTATTCAAGGCTAAAATGATTTTATATTTGTTATAAAACTTTCTTTAAAACAATGTCCTCCTAATATTGTAATCATTAATAATTTATAAAAATGTATGTTGCAGTTTCTTGTGACTTGTACAAGTTTAAGGGAAATACCCTGTGATAGCCAATTGAGGTTTAGCCCATGGTGGTGTCTCCAGCAGTTTACATCTTGTTTCACTAACTTATTGTATTTTGGAAACTTTCCTCTTTGAAATGAATTTTTAAAAATATAATTTTGTACTACAAAGTGTATAGAACTTCTTTCTTTTCCCTTTTATCTCATGAATTGCATGTTTATTGCAAGTATAAAATTGATATTTGTCTACCTTGTTCCCTTAGAACAAGAAAAACTATTGCCTGCATCGGTTATAATTCTGTTTTCCACTCAATAAATTAATGAAATATCAACCTAAATTTATGCTTATTGAATTGTATAGGTGTATTTATTCATCTCCAAAACAATCTGGGAAATATATATGAGCTGTAGAATGGAAATACCACTAGAGGTTTGGTCTTTAATCAGACTGACTTTAATTTGAATATACTGTTCAGTAACATACATTTTCATTGTGCTTTCATAGCTCTCAGTGGTCTGTGTCTAGAAGCCACTGATTTTATTTCACCATAATCCTAAATAAATGATTTAATATTTAAATAATGAAGACACACATGTAACTTATAAAAATTCAGAATTTTTCTATCTGGGAATTGAAAAAATCTAGTAGTATTTAAAATATCTTGTTATTTGATATGATGGCTTTAAAAATAATTTATGATGCTTAATTTCAAATGCAGGTATCTTAAATAGCTTATCAAATATCATTGGAAATATTTCAGTGATTTAAAGGATTTAAAGGATTTCCTGGAAGGATGAAAATACAACCTTCAAAAAATAAACTGATGTGTATTTACAGCAATATACTGAGGCATAAGGTATAATTACTCCTCTTTAGTTATTTAATGTCATCAATAAAACTAAACAATTCCATATACTAAGAGATATTTAGATTGGTTAAACCAGACATTATGCAGAGAGAGTGTCTAAATTGGAGGTCTCCATTGGGTCCCTCCCCGCATAGCCTGAAGAACCCCAAGGAAAAGGGAAAGGAAGGATTATAGGAGTGAGAGAGGAGGGCACCAGGAGAACAGGGCTCGCTGAAGCAACTGAGCAGGGCTCATGTGGGCTCGCAGAGGCATGGCCTGCATGGGTTTGTGTCAGGTCCTCTGCGTATATGTTGTGGCTTTTAGCTCAGCATTCTTGTGGGGCCCCTAACAGTGGAAACAGCTCTGTGTCTGACTCTTTTTCTTCCTCTTGGAACTCTTTTTTTTTTTTTAATAGTTTATATATTTTTTATTTTATTTTTATTTTATTTTACAATACTATTCAGTTATACATAACAGCCACAGATTCCCTTGTTCTCCCCCCTTCCTGCCTCCCCCCAGCCCACCCTCCATTCCCACCACCTCCAGATCAAGGCCACCCCGAGGACTGAGATCGATCTGATAGACTCAGACCAGGCAGGTCCAGTCCCCTCCTCCCAGACTGAGCCAAGCGTCCCTGTATAAGTCCCAGGTTTCAAACAGCTATCTCATGCAGCGAGCCCAGGAACTCTTTTCCTCCTATTGTGTTGTCTTCTACAGCCTCTTGTATAGTGCTTAGTCATTTTTGGTTGTTGTCTCATGGAGGCTTGCTCTTTTCTGAAAGGAAACAGAGGAAGAATGGATCTCAGGGAGAGGGGAGGTTGAGGGGAGCTGAGAAGAGTGGAGGGGAAAAAATTGTGATTGGGATGTGTTATCTGAGTGATGAACCTGTAAAAAATTAAAACAAACAAACAAATAACAAAACCTGTGTGTATCCAAATAAACATAAGAAAAATGTGGTTTGCTTTTGATTTATCTTATTATTTTCTAATAACTGTAATAACAATCTTTCTTTCATCATTCTGAGTTAAATATGTTACTTCATTCAAGGAGCTAGGTTGTTTTACAAGAACATCTTGTACAATCATCAGTCTTGAGTGGAAGATTATACTAAGAACTATAATTTACAGAAGATTTCATTTAAAAAAAATAAACCTCACATTGAAAGTTCTCTTTTCTCATAAAACTCCTTTAAGTACTTAAAATCTTCTAGTTATGAATCATTGAAAAGGCAGTTCTTACATATATATATATATATATATATATATATATATATATCCACATCTATATATCCATATATATCCTATATATCCATATATATATATATATATATATATATATATATATATATCCATCTGTGAATAGATGGAACGTACCTCAGTATAGGCTATGTGCAACAAATCTATAGCCAATAATATATTAAATGAAGAATGACTGAGAGCATTTCCTCTAAAAGTGGGTGTGATTGTGTTTTGGGGTGGTCTTTCTGTATGCCGTGAATTTGTGTTGCTACCTTTGGTTAATAAAGAAACTGCTTTGGCCTATGGAAAAACAGGTTATAGCCAGGCAGCAAATCCAAGCAAAGATACAAGGAGAAGAAAGGCAGAATCAGGGCAGATGCCAGCCTATCACTCAAGGAGCAACATGCCACCAGACTGATAAAGCCAGAGCCATATGGAAATACATAGATTAATAGAAATGTATCAAGCAAGAAGCCTGAAACATAGACCAAACAGTTTGTAATTAATATAAGCCTCTGTGTGTTTATTTGGGACTGAGAAGCCCAGGTACACAGGAAAACTTCTGCCTACATAATGGCTATTCTTGGTTGTCAATTTGACTACATCTGGAATTAAGTAATATCTGAAAATAGATGGCTACATGTGTGAGAGAGTTTTGCTTAATTTCCTTTGAAGGAGGAAAATTCATTTCTGGAACTTTGAAGTAAGAACATACACCTTTAATCCAGATCTTTTAAGATAGGAAAACCCACCTCTAATGTGGGCCACACTCTCTGCAGAAACCCTGTATAAGGATATGGAAGAAGGAAACTTTCACTCTATGCTATTTATTCTTGACTTGCTAGCAAGTCAATTCCTTCACTTGAATTAAAGCCTACTTCTTCAGGATTCTAGAATATACTGAAGATCAGCTAAGACATCCAACTTCATGGACTGAACAACAACTAGATTCTTGGACCGTACATAGGCCTCCATTTTTGGACTACATTTTTGGACTAGCTGGACCCCAACCTATAAGTTATTCTAATGAAATGACTCTTTATCTGTCTTTTTCTATATCTCTCAGATAGAGACAGAGACAGAAAGGTTCATTCTATAAATTCTGTTACTCTAGAGAACCCTGACTATTACAGCAGAAATAAAACAG
Organism: Peromyscus maniculatus bairdii; assembly: GCF_049852395.1. Lineage (NCBI taxonomy): Eukaryota > Metazoa > Chordata > Mammalia > Rodentia > Cricetidae > Peromyscus > Peromyscus maniculatus. The sequence goes on along the minus strand of NC_134853.1, from coordinate 63,890,577 downwards.
GTGTGTCTACTCTCCCCTCTCTTATTCAAAATAATCTTCAAAGTCAGATACAGCAATTAGAAAACAGAAATACATGAAAGGGATAACAACAGGAAAGAACGAGTTAAAAGAAAGAGTTTAAAATAATTCCCACTTGCAAATGACATGATTCTTTACTGAAAACACTATTGTGTCTACAAGAAAATTCTCATTCCTAATAAACACAATGATTATATATATATATATATATATATATGTATGTATGTATATGTATACATATATATCTACCTATCATCTATCTATCTATCTATCTATCTATCTATCTATCTATCTATCTATCTATCTATCTATCTATCATCTCTATATATATCACTACCCTTTATTTATACCAGTATCTACACTCTAAAAAAGAAACTAGAAAAACATATTACATTAAATTAACTCTCCTAAATTAATTATTTAGGAATGTATCTAACTAAAGAAGTGAAAGGTCTCTATATTGAAGATTCAAATATATTGATAAAGAAAAACAAAGAAGATAAATGATGGGATAATATGCCATGTTCCTGGAAAGGCAGAATTAATGTTGAGAAAATATCTATATTACCAAAATAAATTAACAAAATTAATGTGATATTTATCAAAATTCCCAAGTTATGTTTCCTAGGTTTAGAAAAAAAATCAAGAATTTATGTGGAACCACAAGAGATCATGAATAAGTCAATCAATCCTAAGAAGTAAGGTAGAGGAATAACAATACTCAACCTCAGATTACCCTATAGAGATATAGTGATTAAAAAAAGAAAAACAACCCAATGTTGGTACAAAAATAGACAAATAGACCAATGAAATACAATACAGGATCAGGAAATAAAACATCGAAGCTATGCCCACTTAATTTTTGACAAACGAAACATACTTTGGAAATAAGATAAACATATTTACCAAGTACTGCTGGTACAATTTGATTTTTCCTCTTCCATCCTCCATCCTGTCCCTTATACCCCTTCTCCCAGTTTATTTGGGAAATCTTAACTATTTTCCCTTCCTGGGGCTCTCTATGTGTGTCCCTTTTAGGGTCATCCTTTTTACAGATGTCTTTGGGGGCCTGCTTATCTTTTGCCTTGCATTTAATATCCACTTAAGAGTGAGTACATACTGTGTTTGCTTTTCTTTGTCTGGGTTATCTAACTCAGGATGATTCTTTGCAACACATTCCCTAGGCTGGAATACTTTGCTCAGCTTTGACAAGGTCGGGTGTTGGGGGGCGGGTGCTTGGTCTTGCCTCAATTTAGTATGCCAGACTTTGCTGACTCCTTAAGGGAGGCCTTACCTTCTCTGAGGAGAGGATGAGGGGTGAGATTGGGGGAAGCAGAGGTGGGAGGCTGGAGAAGGGGAGGGAAGGGGAACTCAGATAGGTATGTAAAATAAAAAAAAACTTTTTAATAAACTAAATTAATTTAAAAATGCAAAAACTTGAATTTTTATCTGTAGGAAATAAAGTTCGATTTAAATCTTTCACCGTGTACATAATCAAATAAAAATGGATCAAAAGCTTTAATTTAAACCTGAAATACTGAATTTTTTAGAAAGAAAATACAAGGGATACCTTTCAAGACATACAGATAGGCAAGAACTTTTAAATAGAACATCAAAAACACAAGAACCAACTTCAAGTATTAACAAATGTCACTACATGAAAACAAAAAGTTTATGTATAGTCAAGGAAACAATCTAAAACATTAACAGACAGAATTATACAACAGGAGAAAATCTTTACCAGCTACTCAAGGGGCTAATATCCAGAAATTACAAAGAATTGCAAAAAAATTACATACCAAGGAAATGAAAGTGCCAATCAACTAACGGGCAATTGAACTGAATAAATAACTTTCAAAAAAAATCTAAGTAACCAGCAAATATTTTAAGAAAGTGTTCAATATCCCTTGCCATCATGGAAATAAATATTATTTAAACTGCTTTGAGATACCATATAAACCCAGTAAGAATGGCTATCAACAAAAGATCTGAAAGCAAACATAGAAGACTTTGTGGATAGATAGGAACCCTTTCTGTGTGGACGGGTTGCAACCAATACAGTCTTTGTAGAAAAAGTTACAATATCTCTCAAAAGAATAAAAAATAGATTGGTCAGAAGACTCAGCTATTTCATTCCTTGACCTAACTGTTATTCTAATTCAAAACTGTCATGTATTTTTTTGTTTATGGATAAGTGCATAAAATATCTTCAACACTGAGAGTAAAATGCAATGTGAAGCTCTACAGCTTCTGTTCTGAATGCCAGTTCTGTTGGGGCAATTCATTGAGCTGTATGGACTTTGGGTCTTCTTAACTGGTGTTATTTTTAAAAATCTGTTATTGAATTTTTAAATAATAAAGTTTTATATTATAAAAATAACTGAAAGGTAATAATTATAAAAGATGTACATTATATAAACTCTAAAGTTTATGCATATTTGGTTAGGTAAGGGGTCCAAATTGCCATATATATATATGTATATATAATTGAATGTATAATATGTTGTTATTTTAAGGATAAAATTGCTTTTTTCTCTCAGTGTTTATATTTTTTTCAGTCAAAACTTTTCCTTTAATTACATTTTTTTTTTTTTTTGGTTTTTCGAGACAGGGTTTCTCTGCGTAGTTTTGCGCCTTTCCTGGAGTCCTGGAGCTCACTTGGTAGCCCAGGCTGGCCTCGAACTCACAGCGATCCACCTGGCTCTGCCTCCCGAGTGCTGGGAATAAAGGCGTGCACCACTGCCGCCCGGCTTCCTTTAATTACATTTTAAAGATATTGTACATATTTATTTTAAGCACTTCACATTTATTTCGTTTTTTCATCTCGAATGAAAACACATTTCCAATCTTGAAATATAACAGATAGTTTTCTGTGAAACAATAAACATTCCTTGATTAAAACAATCTTTCCCTCTCTCAATAGGTAAGGATTGCCAATAGCTCCACAGATGGCTAAGGGTAGTACATTATGTCCACATCCTGTCTCCATCCTGAAATTTGGTCTGGCTAAGAGCTTTTGCAGGCCTTATATGTGCTATCACAGTTATTGTGACTTCATATTTGCAGCTTCCACGTTGTATCCAGAGGAAACCGTTTCCTTGTATGCATCCACTGCCTTGGGCTCTTCCAGTCTTTCTGCTTCTCTCTTCTCCAATGATATCCGAGCCTTGGATAGAAAGGATGTAATATAGGTGTTCCATTTAGGCCTGAGAATCCTACAGTGTCTTATTTGCTATACCTTGATCAGTTGTGGTAGAAGCTTCTCTCATGAGAATTTAGATGGCTTAATCTACAGATATACCAATAAGTCTTCAGGAGTTATTTTAGCATTCTGTTCATTTATCAGAATAATGTATGTAGAGATAGATTTAGGCATCTATATCTCAATATGATAAAGCATAGCTCAATATGATAAAGGCAATATAGAGAAGCTCACAGCCAATGTTTTGCTAAATGGAAATAAAGAACAACTTAACGCATTTCCGCTAAAGCCGGATACAAGACAAGTATGTCTACCACCAAACCCCTAACATCTTTGAGCAGTAAGACAAGTGAAGGAGAAGTATCTTATTGTTTCTTTTCTCTGAGGCCCATAGTTCAGTATACTCTTGCACATATTCCAGTTCATATTCCCTCTCTCTCAGAACTCTAGATCAGAACTTAGTTGTGTCCTATTAAGGATCATTACAAAGTCTTCCTCATAGAAATTAATACAACTCTAGGTAACTGATATTACAGGCTTTCATAAAATTGGGGAAATTTTTGAGAAATTTGAAATGACCACAAGATCTTGAAAGGACAAACTATCAGGAGAAATGTGCTTCAGTGATAACATATTTAGCTCTAGAAAATATTTATAGAAAAGCAAATAGATGTACTAATAGCAAGGAATGAGGCAGAAAATTATCTATAATAAAAAAAACCAATAATATAGGAATGCTGTTAATTCAAGTTCAAGTTAAAGAGAGAGAGAGAGAGAGAGAGAGAGAGAGAGAGAGAGAGAGAGAGAGAGAGAGATCATAGAGACAAACACAGAGACAGACACAGAAAGAGACAGAGGACTTCTCTTTGACTTGGGACTTAGATATCAGTGACTAAGAGCAACAAAGAATTCTTGAAATTTGTCCTGATAACTTTGATACCTATTTAAGAAAATAAAGAAAAATAATTGGGCAACACCTGTCAAACCACCTAAATATGGAGCAGGATGGTTGATTTGCCACTTTGTTTTTATTATCACAAAACCTTATTAACATTGAGAGCTGTGTTTTAAATTTATCCATGATGTTAAGATTTATGTACCAAGAATGGATTTGGCACTAGACATTGGAGTTTTCTTCGTCATTGTTAAATCTGAGAGTTGAGGGGGTGGTTGCTTGAAGACCAACAATTCTATGTTCTAAGATTGACTGGGGAAATCACAGTGTTCTAAGAGGCAACAATTTAGACTCAGCTGTATCACTGATGGGCTGATATGTATCCTCGTGTGTACTCTTAACATCACTCCTGACTGTACGCTGCTTCTTCCTATGCCTAGCATCAGGAATGTGAAAACTAAAATATTCATGTGCAGTTTAGGTTTTCATTTCTGCTAGCAATCCACAAAAAAGGGAAAGTGGAAATGGTAACTTCTCTGGCACCAATAGGCAGCTCACAGCCCCAGAGCATAATGCCAAAGAAACAAAGCTTCTGGGAGCTCCAGGGAGAGGAGGCAAGGATGCGACAATACTACTACTTACTTTACAGGCACCAAAACTACATGGAGAAACCCTGTCTTGAAAAACCAAAAAAAACCAAAAAAAAAAAAAAATGAGCAAAACAAAAGACCTCCAATGTACTCCCAGCATTCTTTTTTTTTTTCTTAACAATACTGTGGGGAGACACAGGAGGGTGGTCACAGGAGGGTGGTGTTGAGAAACAAAACAGCACTGAATAGACTGTATACTTTTAAGCTTTATTATTACAGTTTTTCATTACTCCTTTTGTGGTTTTCCATATAAAAGAAGTGTAAAATATGTACAAGCTTATGCCTAACTTTTTCAAATATCTGGGTATCTTAGATAATCTCTTAATACATAACTACCAAAATTATTTTAGATCTTACTAGCAAAGAAAAAAAAAGACAAAGAAGGGAAGAGAAATAGAAAAGAAGAAAGGAAGGAAGGAAGAAAGAAAGACAGGAAGGAAGAAAGAAAAAGAAAGGAAGAGAGACAGAAAGAAAGAAAGAAGAGAGAGAGAGAGAGAGAGAGAGAGAGAGAGAGAGAGAGAGAGAAAGAAAGAAAGAAAGAAAGAAAGAAAGAAAGAAAGAAAGAAAGAAAGAAAGAAAGAAAGAAAGAAAGAAAAAGAAAGAAAGAAAGAGAGGAAGAACATATTTCCTAGTTTGTTTGAAAGAAAATGGCCTCCAAAAAGAGTAGCACTCTTAGGAGGTGTGGCATTGTTGGAGTAGGTGTGGTCTTATTGGAAGAAGTGTGTCACTCATTGTGGGGGTGGGCTTGGAGGTCTCTTTTGCTCCAGCTTCCCTCAGTGTGATACTCAGTCAACTTCCAGCAGCCTTTTAGTCAAGATGTAGCTAGTACCACATCTGCCTGCACACCATGATGCTCCCCATCATGATGGTAATGAACTAAATCTCTGAAACTGTAAGTCATCACTTCAATTAAATGTTTTCTTTGTAAGAGTTGCCATGGTAATGGTGTCTCTTGTCAGCAATAGTAAACCCTAACTAAGGCAGAAGTTGGTACCAGGGACAAGGAATATTGCTGTGATAAGCCTGACCATGCCTTTGTTTAGAGTAATATGGACTTCAGTACTTTGAGTTAAGAAAGCAGTGGTATGCTTTAAACACTGATTAATAGGACATACTAGTAGGAGCATGGAACACAATGGTGCTGAGAATAATTTGAAATGTTGGGAGCTGAATCAAGAGGGTTCAGAGAAGAATTTTAGTGTGTGGCCTAAAAATTGTTCTTGTGATATTTTGATGAAGGAAGTGGCTGTCTTTTGTCCTTGTTCTAAGAGTCTGCCTGAGGCTAAAGTGAAGAGTTTTAGATTAATTCTATTGGCAGAAGAAATCTCATAACAGCCTAGTATAGACTATGTTGTGTGGATATTAGGGTAACTCTAATGAAGATAGATAATAAAAGGAGCAAGCCTAGCAAGAAAAAAAATATTTGAGGAGAAAGGGGCACCAGAAATTGGAATGGAGCTAAATCCTCTGTTCAAGGAGATAAACTGATTAGGAAATGAATTAAAAGGAGTGGTGACCCATTGTGGAATATTATTTTAAGATGTGCTACATTTAATTGTGCTGTGGGACATTTTTTAATGATGCAAAAATGTGTTGCATTTTTTTATGTTTCATTAGTTTCACTCTATGAAGCTTTGCTACTTTGTTTGCTAAAACACCTGATTGGTCTAATAAAGAGCTGAACAGCCAATAGCTTGGCTGGAAAGGATAGTCAGGGCCAGCAGGCAGAGAGAATAAATGGGAGGAGGAATCTGAGGATCAAAAGCAAGAAAAGATGAAGGAGCAAGAAAAGGAGGAGGAGGACTCCAGGGGCCAGTCAACCAGGCACCCAGCAACACAGCAAGCCACAGAGAAAGAAGTAAAGCATGCAAAATGGATAATGGTAAAAGCCCAGAGGCAAAAAATAGGATAATTTAAGAAAAACTGACTAGAAACAAGCCAAGCGAATGCCAGACATTCATAAGAAAGAATAAGACTCTGTGTGGTTTATTTGGGAGCTAGATGGTGGGCCCCACAGAGAGCAAAAAGTATAAAGTGACCTCAGGTGATGGTGGCACATGCCTTTAATCCTAGCACTACCACAGCAGAGACAGGCATATCTCTGTGAGTTCAAAGCCAGCCTGGTCTACAGAACAAGTTTTGGGACAAGTAATCTTAAGCAGTGAAACACAGAAAGCTGGTAAAAATGTAATTAAGTAAGGGGACACATGTTTTATCTCTGTCAAGCAGCAAAACTTGGAAATTTTGGTCGTGTGGTTCTGGCATTAAAGTTATGGATAGAAGAAAGGAGTTAAGATACTGTCTTTGGTGAGCTGAGGCTGAAGGATTGGCTGTGTTTAACAAGATACCAGAACTACTAAAGCAAATTTTGCTTTCCTGGGATACTTGTAGAAAAGCTACTTTTGTAAGCAATGAAAAGTTACATAGATCAGGATATTCTCCACAATATCCCATCCATAGTCTCCACTAGTTGGCTGACTGTGGATACTGTGAAGTGTTCCTTGGATGCAATAACTCCCATCCCAATAAGGAAACAATGATTGATCACTGTCTCATATCATAGATTTAGATGGATACCTATAATAAAGAACTATTGTGTCATTTTCATGTTCTTTTTTGTATATGATACTGAAAATAGGCAACAACCAGACTATTCTTAACTTTACATTTCTCAAAGAGGTTGACTAATTTCAATGGCCACATTTTACCCAAATAGCTTCTTCTATTAAGACATTATCTCATGTAGAAAGAAATAAGAATAGGCTTAAACATCTAGAGATATTTTCCAAACTTGGAATTCTTTAGACTACTCTGGAAATATATGGGTAAAAATAAACGCACATGTACAACCATCTCAAATATCCCATATGTTGTACTAGTGTTCATATGGGAAAAGCTTCACCTTCTTTGAAGAATTTTCATGTTCTGTCATTCAGTTCATCATACAAAGTTCATGTTCAACTGCCAGAAAAACAAATCTCAGAAACCAGTTCCTTATTTCTCAATAAATGGGTATTTGCCTTTCAATAAATAATTCAACTAATAATTTTACCATTCAGATTCTTTGTGGCTTTCCAGGTATTTGAGAAATTTTCAATATTGGCTTGTCATTTGAAGAAAATATTTTGAAAATGAGTCAAGATTTCTTTCAATTTTCATATCTATTATAGCTGACCATAGGTATAAATTACCTCATAGTAAACATCAAATGACAAGCTATTGGTAGCAGAGGATTGTGTTAGGCAAGTGATAAGTCCTCAGTCTTCCATACAGCATTCCATAGGCTGAGTTTGTGGCTCCAAAAGTTTTGATTGTGTGAGCATAATAAATTTCAATGGTTAACTTCAAGTTATTTCAATTCCAGCTTACTAAATTTATATTTTCAACATGTCATACTGATAATATCACAAGTAGTGATGTTTTCAAATCATTCAAATATTATATGTTTTAAAGCCTTAAGTAACATTCACCTTAGTTATTGGAGTTCATTATGTGGCAAAGACCTATGAGTAATCAATGGCTGCTGAGGAAGGGAAAATCAGTCTTCTTCAAGGATGAACCTTTTGATAGTTTATCCAATTGCAAGCAGTCATTCAGAAACACACACATACAAGAGTAATACTAACAAACTGATTAGGCTTTATTTAAATACATATGTATGTGGTGGTATTGTGTTCCCCAAAATATTGTGTACCTTAATAAACTTATATGGGGTCAGAGAACAGAAAAGCCACTAGTTAGGCAGTGATAGCACATGCCTTTAATCCTAGCATTCCAGAGGCAGAAATCCATCTGAGATCTCTGAGTTCAAGGCCACATAGGAAACAGCCAGGCATGGTGACTCATGCCTTTAATCCCAGGAAGCAAGCCTTTAATCCTAGGGAGTGATGGTAGAAAGCAGAAGGGTATATAAGGCGTGAGGACCAGAAACTAGAAGCATTTGGCTGGTTAAGCATTTGGCTGGTTAAGCATGTGGCTGGTTAAGCATTTGGCTGGTTAAGCATGTGGCTGGTTAAGCATTCAGGCTTTGAAGCAGCAGTTCAGCTGAGAGCCATCAGGATGAGGACACAGAAGCTTCCAGTCTGAGGAAACGGGACCAGCTGAGGAATTGGCAAGCTGAGATAGCTGTGGCTTGTTCTGTCTCTCTGACCTTCCAGTATTCACCCCAATAACTGGCCTCAGGTTTGACTTTATTAATAAGAACTTTTAAGATTCCTGCTACATATGTATGTACATGTTATATATATGTCTTACACACACACACACACACACACACACACACACACACATATATATATATATTTATACATATGTACATATATCAACAATAACTTAAGAAGAAAAGTCATGAATTTGAAAGGGTTTCAGGAAGCATAGCTGGAGTCTGAGGTGGGAGAAGGAGGGAAATGATTTAAATGTATTTCTCTGTGAAATTCCAAAATAATTAAATTTAAAATATAATTGCTCAAATACAACAAGCATGGATCTCTTCCATAGATTTTACTCCTTGACATCGACTGTGAAGATATAATGCAAAATATTTTCAGAAGTTTCAGATTGCTGAGGGCTTTCAATTTTTACATTGTGTTACCAATTTGAGGCTTATTGTATCATATTGTATTCTCTCATTATCTCATAATTTGCTTAATTTAGTATTTGTGCTATTGGCATTCAGTTGACCTTCAACATAGTTTTTTGACTTATTTATTTTATCGTCACCTAATTATCACTGCATTTTATACCTACACATACACACACACACACATACACATACACACATGTAAATAAAAGCATATAACTACAGTTTTGTTTAAAAGATAAAATGATGCTATTTATTTCAAACTCAATTTATTGTTTTATTATTAGTCAAATTAGTCATGGTAGAAACTTTAATTTTGATGTGATTTAAAGCCATGTTTTTTTCACAAACCATGATAACTTCTTGAGCTTAACATTTATTTTCATTTATCCTTTGTATTTTCATCTTAATCACTTAGTTAAACAACCAATCTCAGTTACTACTCCCATGCTGGTAATTCCAAACCTCTTCACTTTCTGCTGCGATATGAGGAGAGTTACATGAGGAGCCTGTTCTGCCACTTCATCATTCAGCCTTTCTAGATATCTTCAATAACTCAACCCTTTCATGCCTCTGTTCTCATTAAATTTCTTCAATTTCAACTTTGGTTTTATGAGTGGAGACTATCTAATAATTTTACAGAATATGGTTCACATGTCTTCCTATCATGTTTGTTGACCTTTCTTATCCAATTAAATGGAATTATTAGCTCCCCTGTGAATCCCCTGCATTTGTCTACATACTTCTGTGATATATTACATAGATTATTTTATTTCATTCACAGCCTGATGACATGTAACTATGGCTTTTTTATTTTATATCCATTTAGTTTATTGTGTGTATGGGTGTTTAGCTATATTTGTGTCTCTGTACCACTTCAGGCAGAATAGGCTCGGTATTCAAAGGAACTAGAATTATAGATGTTGTGAGTCACCAGGTGGATGCTGAGAATCAATCTCAAGTCTTCTGGAAGAGCAGCCAATGTTCTTCAAAACTGAGCTGTTTCCCTAGGCCTGTGTTTTAATGTACAATATCAAATTAAAAAAAAAAACTAAGAAGGAAGCATTCACAAATGAACCAAAGACTCAGATTGTTATGCTGGGGATGTCTTTCTGTAAGCTGTGAATGTGTGTTGCTCTGATTTGGTTGATTAATAAAATGCTGACTGGCCAGTAGCCAGGCAGGAAGTATAGTATAGGCAGGATAAGCAGAGAGGAAAATTCTGGGAAGAGGAAGGCTGAGTCAGGAGTCACTAGCTAGATGCAGAGGAAGCAAGATGTGAAGGCAGAACTGAGAAAAGGTACCAAGCCACGTGGCTAAACACAAATAAGAATTATGGGTTAGTTTAAACGTAAGAGCTGGTCAGTGGTAGGCTTGAGCTAATGGCCGGAGCAGTTTTAATTAATATAAGCCTCTGTGTGTTTACTTGGGTCCAAGTGGCTGCAGGAATGGAGGGTGAGAGAGATTTATCCTGACCATGGGCCAGGTGGGACACAGGAATAAAAAAAAAAAAAAAACTTCAGCTACATTGTTATTGCAATCTTTATCACAAAAAAAACTGACACAACACAAATTCTAAGCAACAGAGTTTTATTTCTCACAGCTATGGAAGATCACAGATCCAAGACCAAGGGCCTGACAGGCAAGTGTTTATTAAGGGCTCACTCTCTAATTTCAAGATGTTGCCATGGAGGCTGTATCTTCCTTTCACCATGTCCTTTCATGTAAAACAAAAGAAAAGAAAGGAATCAACAACAACAAAAACCAAAAACACAGAATGGACCTGGCTATTTCACGTCTGTCTTTAATGAATATCTCTGAAAATGGAAAACTTAGTCAGAACCTGAAAGACCCACTGAATGCAGTTATTTTGAGGATTAATTATGAATATGAATTTTTGAATGCACACAAACATTCAAATGTATTAATAAATTACCAGAGATGACTAATATACTTGATAGTACTTGAGTTCTGTGATTCTTAGGTACTTGGGCTATAGGGATCTTCTTTGGCCTTTCTGATAAATTAAATCCCTTTTCATTGTCTTGCCTTCAGATTTTCTTCTCTTTCCCACTGAAACTTCTCCAGTTAGGCTAGTTAAGGAATTTATTTACATTGGTCATTTCTAGATGTTTTGGTTAAGTTGATACTAGGTAGGACATGGGAAAACATTAGGTACCATTTCCTGTAAAACTCGATGCAACAATTATTTCTGTTCTACATTGACTAACGATACTAAAAGTAAAATAAATGAATAAATAGATAGATAAATAAATAAAAATAAATAAATAAATAAATGGAAACTGTGAATCAATCAAGACCAAATAAATGCCTTGTTCTTTTCAGATGATTTGAACTATCTATCAAAATGTCTCCATGCCAAACTACAGAGTTTTAGTATAAAACCTTGAATGCTAAAAATGTTATTTCTCACATTTTAAAGATTTTTTTTCTGGAATAAAGCCATGTGCTATTCATCTTTGTTGGAAAGTTTCTTAAATTAGTTTTAACAAATGACAAATGATAATTTTAAAATGCTACAAAGAAGATTGACTTACAAATGCTAGTAAATGGACTAGATTGCCTTGTTTATCCTCTGTGTAAAATGAAATGAAGCCAGATGTGTAGCAGATCTGCACAGATATGTTTTAGGTAGAGTATTCTGTTTCCCTATGTACCTTGCTACTTTTAATTTTGTATTTTTTATTTTCAATTCATGCCTCCTCTTTTTTTTGTTTCTGTATTATCTGTATTTATATCCTAATTTATTGTCTATTTTAATTGCTCCTCCTTATTATATTTCTAAATGTAGCTCTAAAATATTTTGATGGTTAAATAACTTTATGATTAAATTTTATCAGCATTTTGTCTTTAAGCCATTTATATTTAATACGATATTGATGTACTCATGTGTAAGTCAATTACTTTGATTCTTTGTTTTACTTTCTCCATATGATTTTGCTTAGTTAGTTAATACTAATTATTTTGATTTCTTATTAATATCCTAATTTTTCATTTCTTTAAACTTTTATAAAATACCATAGAAATAACAACAGGCCTCATAAAACAAATCCTGTCCTAGTTTTATGACTACCTTAGTATTTTAATTTTTAATGTGACTTGATAATTTCTTACGTGTATTTATAATTTGAGTATGAGTCATCCAATTATTTGAAAGCTACTTTTTGATGTCTATTTATAGTTCCTCAAATATTTATTTATTAATTATTTTTTTCTTTATTATCCCTCTTAATACCATCATTTATGCTTCTATCATTTACCTTTTCCTTTGCTTTAGAAGGCAGTTTAACTCAGCAGGAAAAGATACTAAGAGAATGTGTAGCAATTCCTTAGAGTCTGAGTGAAAAAATATATGTTGGTATGAAATACAAATACTTTTAAAATCTTTGTAAGCAAGGGATTCTATTGATCTTTCATTGCCTGAAATTATCTATGTCATATGTACATTTTTAAAGTATATATTTACTTAGCGTAGGATATAGGGTAACAACACATTTTTAAGATGTCAATTTTTCTTTCTATATTTTGTGTTCGTAGAAATACTTCTCATTTACTCAAGACAGATTTCAGTTTGTTTGTGTACTCTTGGCATCATCATACTTTAAAACAGCTCAAGAAGTGTTTGTTTATACCACAAGTAGTGTAAAATTTAAACAGCTTAGGAGTGTGCTGTGAACTTTGACAATACACTAGTGGATGACAAAGGGAAATCACTAGGTTATACAGCTGCTCATCAGTAAAGTTAATCACTGTCCATGTTTCTGTAATTATTAACAAATTATTTTTTTCTGAATATCTTAACATCCATCAATTATATTAATTTACTCATTTATTTCTTCAATTGTTTTGTTTATTTTTTTATTTCATATGTGTATGTATTTTACTTCCATGTGTATCTGAGGACCAGGTGTATACAGTGCCCTTAGAGACCAAAAGTGGCTCATGGATCCCCAGGAACTGGAGTTATAGGAACTTGTTAAAGCTGTGTGGATGCTGGGAATCAAACATAGGTACTCTGCAGGAGCAAGTGCTCTTAACTGCTAAGCCATTTCTCCGGTCCCTCATTTGTCTTTATTTGACAAATAGTAAGTCGTCCTATCAGAGATCAGATACTAAGTGGGGTGATTTTATATTTATTTCACTTCTTTACAGTTTTTATATATCAACCTAAATGTGAATTAAAAGATTTTGTTCTTAGCATAGGAGAACTTAGTCTAATCTTAGGAAATTATCACAATATGTGGCTAAGTAAGACAGTGTATGTTTTAATAATTTTTAGTCATCATGAGATTTGATGGGTCCAATCCTGAAATTTCAGTCCATCATTGTACTTCATTCTTGTAATCCCCTTTCCTCCTGTCCCTTCCACATTCCCTGTCCTTCGTACTGGTTTATATGATTTCACTGTGTTTTGTGTACATGATACACATTTTTAAACTAGAAAATCTTGTTTTGATGTATAATTCCCCATTTATATTTCTTCACTGTGAAATCTATTTCTTGTGTGTGTCTGTAAGAATCAGCCCTTCACCATCTTCAAGCTTGTGCTCAGTCACGTACTCGGTGAGGCTTTCATTGGCCATCTTATGTGGCACCTATACCAAAGTTGCGCTCTTCATCCTCCTTCTCTACCTTCTTACTACCCACAATGAATTTCCCTTCAGGCATAGTATGTCCATATGTATTGTTTATCTTCTACCAAATAGTATCTGTACAATAAGATGGGATTGTCTCTTTTTTTTTTTCAATCCTTGTGTGAACACTCAGAAAACATGCACAGAAAGAACAAATGAGTTGTCCTGGAACTCATTCTGTAGACAAGGCTGGCCTTGAACTCACAGAGATTCACCTGCCTCTGCTTCCTAAGTGCTGGGATTAAAGGCATGCACTGCCACCACCACCCAGTGAATTGGACACGTTTTAAATGAGAATTCAGTACCATAATGTAACTGTCCACACCCTATAAATTCCTTTAAGTAAATGTAAGAATGACATCATATTTCAAATTGTTTTTCCAGAATTCTTATATTAGCTTTAATAAGGTTATTCTTAATACATGTTTTTAGATTGGTTAATATGTGATTAGCTAAAGGCATGAGAAAGTTTAAGTTTAGATTAAGTTCTAATCACTATGATCAGAGAACCACAAGCTTCCCATTGTAGAGTGTTTTATTACCTTTCATATGGAAAAACAGTAAATCTCAAAACTATTTCTTTGTCTACTAAAATCCCATACTTTACATTAGAAGTTACAATTGTGATTTTGTTATAAAAAATGAAAAAATACAATTCATAAATCATGAGAATATGTAAAATATAATATTGAGTATTAAATCATAAGAGAGGAAAATCCAAGAGTAGGAAATGAGCAACAACCAATGGAACAAATAATGATTATAATGGCTTGGGTCAGATGGTTTGGGTGAAACTGGGTTGAATTTCAAAATTTCCAAAAATCCTTTACTACTACTACAATATTAATATAACAGAACTGTGTGATTCCTTGGGCAGAGAGCAGGGTTAAACACAATATGTTATTGTAACCATATTTATAAGTGTGTACTAATAAAAAATATTTAGTGATGGTTCGATGTTACAGCTGTAGCTTAGGAAATATATGAAAGCCATTATTTCCTAAACCTTGTCATTGAGTACAGATAAATGGATGTCTGACTGCCTTACTGGGTTACATCAGGTGATCTGAAGATTATTTGGTAAAAAACAGTCTTTCTCCCTTGATGACAAATTGAAGTTCACAAAGCCATGGAGATAAGAGGACATTCACAGGTGTATCAACTGGTGAATAACTTCTGACCTGTCAAATGTTGCCTAGTTCTGGCACTTCCAACTTAAAATAAGTCTGTGGAGTTTTTCCCTGGCCTTTTATTTCGATGAGAGTCATTCTACAATTCAAGCTACATTCTTGAGAAACATTTTTATTCCAGAAGTAAAATGTATTTCTTAAATGTTAGTAAACAAGAGTTTGCAAATACTATTCAGCAGATAAGAGTTCTAAGTATAGTTAGACTATATTTATATTGAGATATAAATTATATTCATATTCTTTAAGTGTATATATTTCCTCACTCAGCCTTCAGGGTATTTCTCCATATTCCAGTAGTATATGTTGATACTGATCCTAATTATGTTCTAACATTAAATTAATTTTATTTATTTTTTTAGAGCATGTCTATACTGACTGCTATCCTGAAGTGCTAAAATGTCAGAATTCTCTATTTCTCTTTGTCTCCACTGTCATAGGAAAACACTTCTGATTGGTGATAAGTCCCTTCAAATTCCTTTAATTTAGGTTCTCTCTGTGATGTCTGAAAATAAGTTCATATATTTTTCAGATGACACATAGCAGTGAATATGATATTTCTGTAGTTCACAGATTTTCCCATGTCAATTAAAGACTTTTTATTTTCCCAGGAGTTTTAATTGTAGTGAAGTTAATGACAATATAAAAAAATCTCTCTTAATTCTTAAAGTATTTAATGTATGAAATAATATTGTCAGTCTCATTTAAATGGAAACTGAGGGAACACAAAGAAAACATGTGAGAGATAGTTGACCATTTTTCATTCATAATCATACAGTTCATTGATGGTTCTTTCATGATTCTTGTCTAGCAATCTTGTTTTAGGTAACCACTGTGAGCATCCTATGTTGGTAAATTCAAGAATCTGGGCAGATTGTTTCAATCCCCTTCTTCTTTGCAACTTCTTTTATACTACTTTAGGAAAACAAATGTGGCCAGTGGAAGTGACATTTGTAGATATGCAAAGACTATGAGTGCAGTCTGTCAGGAGAAAGTTCCTCAAAACAGGGGTGGGAGTAAAACTCCATTGAGGGAAAGTCAAATAGACTGATGGTGTACTTAATATAATACCTGAAATGGTAAAGATGTAGGAAACATTATTGGTAGGATAGACATAGACAAATTTGAAGTGATAAAATTCTTTGGCCAATACACTCACAATATTTATGTCACTGAATAAGATAATTTATTGCAGTATCGCCACATTCAGATTTTACAACTTAAGAAGAGCTTTAACAATTATATTATAGCAGCAGTATTATTTTGAAAATATAAGTTGAAATGTTCACAATAAGTTGAAATGGTAGCTTTCTGTTAGTTTTTTTTTTTCTATTTGCCTAGGCTTTTGAGAACAGGATTTCTAACATGTACATAATGATGATTGTGATTGTCAAGTTGTCACAACCTAGAATCACCAGGAAAGTGAGCCCAATGAGGAGAGGAATTATCTGGATCAGGCTGGCCTGTAGACATACCTGTGGGGGTGGCATGGTTGTTAATGGATGTGGGAAGAAGCATGCTGAATGTGGGCAGCACCTTTCCCATGGCTTGTACTTTGAGCTGTATAAGAGCTAACTGAGCATAAGCAGGCAACATTTTCTCTTGACTGTGGATATGATATGACCAGCTACTTGAATTCCTGACTTGACTTGTCAGAAATGATTTATAAGTGAAATAAATCTTTTCTCCTCAAATTTGCTTTGTATCAGGATGTTTTATCACAGCAACAAAAGTGAAGCTAGCACACACATTTAGTATTTTCATTTGAACCTAAATTTCTCTTAAGTATGGACTAAATTGTAAGTATGACTAAACCTGAAAGAATGAAAGATAGAATCTTTAAATGACCTTTGAAGTCTGAAATTTGACATACTTCTTATTTGATTTTCAAGAAACTGATCTATTTGGCCAATCAATGGCACAGATCTAGAGAGAGATTAATCCGATTTTATAGTACATTGATGTGGTTTACAACATTGACATTATTCCTTAAATTCTGCTCACAAAAGCTAAATAATTTATAACATTAAATAAATATTAAATTTCAAGAAACTAACAAGTAAAGCATGATAAAGGTCTATGGAACTATAACAGTGAAACCCATTAATATGTGCAATTAATACCTCATAAAATTATGATTTCTAAAGGATTGAGCAATGTGAAGATAAGGATCAACTCTGTGCTAGCTGATGTCACCCCTTGATGTCTTGAATCAAGGAGCTGATTAACTGTTCACAACAACCCTCATGAAGAACACTAATGCAGATGCCCTGGTTAGGTAAGTAGGCAGAGGATAGATGGATGGTAGGCAGGATATACAGTTAGATGTTAAATAAATACATGATAGATGGTAGATAAATGGTAGATGCATGCATGTATAGATTGTAGAATTTGCTTGTAATTTACAACTTTTC